>NC_065546.1:8142815-8747751 GCF_022605725.1 Anthonomus grandis grandis
CAGGTGTTTTGTGTATGTTATGGTAAACTTTTGTTGAATTTTCCTTTTTTCGGGTTACATAATTTTAATTATTGTTTAGGTCTGATGATGCTCTAGTCGAGCGAAACATGTAACCTTTGTAATTTTATTAAATGTATTTGTGATGCTGTAGATTTCTTGTTTTTATCTTTTATAAAAAAAAAACTCTCTTACTGTTTAGTATGTATCTAATTTGCTGTTTTTTATAGAAGAAGAAAACTGTTTTTGTGTTACATTATAATTGGGCATCTTTTTTTACATATAACATGTTGTTATAATGTTGGTTTATATACTTCGAATACACCCTTATCTGGTTCAGTGGAGTAGCTATATAAAGCTAGACTGCGCCAGGTTCAGGTACTTTGTTTATTTTTTTTTGTATGAAGTTTGTAATGAATTTGAATTTATATTATTAATAATATTATTATTATTAATCACGGAAAATCACGGAAAAGTCACATAAATAAACGCATTTAATCAATAAAAGTGTGCTCATTTGAAAACGAAATAGAACATAGTTTTGAAAACTCAGGTTATACAAAATGCTCGCGCGATCGTAAACTTAAAGTTTCTTATACGTCTTGCTATTAAAAAAAACGGAAAAGTTGGTGATAGAATCGAGAATATTTTGGTGAAGCCCTGGAAGTGTTTGTGGCTCTGGTAATGCAGCACAAGTAACAACTGATAATAATGGCTTGCCAGTTTTTCATAACCTACAACAATAACATAAACAAACCAGTATCATTTATCAAGAGTGCATCTAACCACATAATTTTTAATTTTTATTTTTCTCTGTGCATTAAACCTTAAGTAGTGTTAGACTGCAATATCAACACAGTTTTCCTCCCATGATCAAGCAATGTCTGGCTCTTGCACTAAGTGTAAGACTGCAGTTACTTGCAGAGAACCTAAAAGAAATGGGGAGGTTTTTGGTTACCCTTGCGACCATTGTAGAAGCATGGTCTGTCAAAGCTGCAGTGATTTAAGTGCTACTGAAATCAGGGCAGTGGTGTTAAGCAAGAGATCTATGCCCTTCTACTATAAAGAGTGCTTAGGCAGCGTCAAGCAGCTGCTGGGACTGATCGATCGTGTAGGAGTACTTGAAAGGGATGTGCTGAAGACTGAAATATCTAAACTGCCTGTTGTACTGGATGAACTTGAAAGGGTCAGGACAAAGTTGGATGCATTACTGGTGGAGGTTGCCTCATCTAAGATGCCATTGGCTTCTAATGGCAAGTCTCAACAACCACCACTTACTCAATCAAACGCCGAGGCTAGTAATGTTGTGTTGCAGGAAATTATGGAGAGGCAAAAACGTAACTGCCTATGGATTCCTACTGAAGAACAGGAGTAAGTTCTCAGGAAGAAAGATATACATTGAGTCTGACCTTACCCCAGCTCAGTTGGAACACCTTCATAAAGTCAAGGAAGAACTAAGGCTGCGCAGGGACCGTGGTGAGGATAACCTCTTTATTAAGTATAGCAATGGTATTCCCTTAAAAGCGGCAAAAAACCAAGGGCAACCACCTAATTTTAGTGGAAATATTTGAGAAATATTTACTAATAAAGAAAGAGTTGATATGCCTTACGGTATATTCCCGTGCATAAAGTCCAGTGCAACGATATATTAGAATGGTCACCCGTCAAAACACCAGCATTCCACCTGCCAAACAATGTCATCCACCTTCTATTTACATTGTTTGAGAAGTAAAATGCTGGTGTTTTGACGGGTGACCATTCTAATATATTCTTTTATTCTCAAATAGTAATATGACGTTTTACAAAATATGATATGTTATGTCAGTTGAAAAAAATAGGCAGGCGTGTCATTACAAAGCCTCCTGTTATTAATTGAATCAAAGCCATCTGTGCTGCTTTCATTGACTTTAATTATTCAATTCGTTTATTTTTTGACTTATTTATGAATCAATTTAAAAAATAATTATATAAAATTGTTGGGAAAAGTCTGAATTTCAAAAGTGGGGTTTGCAACAATGTGGTATCGATAGAAATAAAGTAAGGGCCAAAAATACTGGTTTGAAAATTTTAAATAATACTTGATTAAAAATGAAAACTGTCAACGCATTTATGGCACCCTAATAAAAAAATCATTTTTTGTATGAGTATTAGACAAAAACTAGCAAATGGAATATCATTATTCTCAGAATATTAATTTCTATCAAAATAATATACCAATTGTCCCATTTAAAATAAAAAAGTTTGCGTCACTTCCTGTTAAACCGGAAGAGATGGAAGAGAGCAGAATATGTCAAAAGATGCTTTTATAACTATTCTATCGATATATCAAATTTCTATTGTTTATCTTAAAAGGTAAAAAAGTTATTATATGTTCCCTTTTTTCTGTGTAAGCCGGTATATTTACCTCCAATCACCATCATGATAATGTCCAAATACTTGTAGAAAAATAATGATGAAAGCCATAAGAGGTTTCACAAGGCAAAATTGAAGGGTGGCCTGTTTACAGAACCGGAGGAATCCAATTGTGTAAGTTTTTCCTTGAAGACAGCAGGTGCCGAACATACAACTGGATCTTATCGGTTTCCCTCGAATCTCGGACATAATATTACCTTCTCCACCCAGGTATTCGTAACATAGTGATAAGAAATTGTAGATTACAAAAGCTGTGAATAAAATGTCAAAAATTAGAGTGCTTCTTTAAACTAGTGTATACAAATTTTAAATGGTTAAATTAAAAAAAAATTAAAGTAGTTTAATTTGAATGAGTTTAATAAACTATAGCATAGTAATGTAACATTTCCAGTATAATATTTTTCCTATCCGAGGAGGAATCATTTTTGATATCTTTTGACCAGAGGTCTCATATATTTTTAATTTGTTTGAAGGAAATGTTTTTATAAAATTTATTAAAAATGATAAAGTTGTCTTTGATTTATTCATGATCTCAACAAATCCTTTCACTAGCGCCCATATTAATTTAATAGGATTTCATTCGCGATAATATGTTGATAAGCGCATCACAGTTATTTTATGTTTTCGAAATTTGTGAATATTTGCTATTTCTAGTAAGTCTTTTTCAAACTTAATATTTTTATCAGTTAAGCCATCTATAATTTCTTCTCCAGGATCTAATATCTTTTCTATGTGCCGTGAATGGTAGCTAGCGTTGGCCAATACCACCACCGACTTAGCTAGAATTTTTTTTTCATTTCTCCAAAACAATTCTCGAAAACATCTGCAAGTTGTGTAATTATGAGCTTTTTCCTTTTTCCCGATGGCACTTTATTGCCCGTTGAGAGACCTGGCTGTCTTTTTATCTTCAAATTCAATTTCTATCAAGCATTTTGCTTATGCTTTTCTCATGCAAAATCCATATCTTTTAAAGTAAATCATAGCAATACTATCGTGTTAAACAAGCTCCATTAAAATTTTGTCCAAGGTTGGTTTTTTTTTTAAATAAAAAGAATGAACTTTTTTAAAACATTTAGTGAATACTTTAAGAAATTGTTAAGGCTTTTATATAAACCTAATATTTTAATGTGTTTTTGTGGTGATTTTCATTATGATTTTATTTTCAGATATAAAGAAGCAGTACATATTGTGGACGCATTTATCTCATATGGTCTTAAACTAATTTTTTGTGAACCTTCTAGAACTTAAGGATTATCCTGTACCTTGACTGATAATATAGTCACTAACGCTGCACTGTTTTCCGCTGAAACCTTTGAAGTGGCGTTTTCTGGTGATTGGGCTCAGATCCTGAGTTTTGACTTGGGAAACCCAATCAGTCACGATTTAGGCAAATTTTCTATCAGTTCTAGATCCTTTTCTAAGGAAAACACTTTTTTAACAACTTGTTGTCCAAAGAACATTGGCTGTCAGTCATTGAGACTCTGGATTTTAAAAGTAAATTTTCTTATTTCTTTGACATGTTCTCCAGTTTATTTAATATGAGCTTTCCTTATGTAAACAAATCGAAGCCATATCACAGAAAGTCTTATCAGTGGATAACACCATTATTAATTAATGAGGGCAAACAGTTGAGACTACTTCATACTCAACTAAAGATAGTTCATGACCATGAGTTACTGATCTCCTATAGAAGGAGATTGAAGGTACATGGAGAAAATATCGTAAATGCTAAAAAAGCCTATAGTTCAACAAAGTTGCTTACTTCTACAATATAACTCGAGCCTCATGGAAAATTATTAACTCAATCACCAACTTCTTAAGTCGCGGAACAAAGTGTGTTCCTAATTTGTTCCTAATTCCTATTTTCTAATACCTTTAATAATTTTTTTGTAGAGATAGTACGAAACATCACAGATAATTTTCAGGCACCCATGGGTATGATTGTGCCTTTCAACAGTTTATCCCAATCTCTTTTTCTATTCCCTCTCACTGAAGGTGAAACAGTTGAGATTATAAAATCTTCCTCCAGGAAAAAGTCATCCGGTGTAGACGAGGTACCTTGTTACTTATTGCTAGCATGTGGTGAGCATATTATCTCTCCACTTACCTGAAATCTTCTGAATTTATCATTTCAGTTTGGATATTTTCCTAAAGAGCTAAAAACAGCTGTTGTCATATCTCTTCATAAAAAGGGGGAGACAGCAGGAATGAGTAACTATAGGCCTATTGCTCTACTGTCTGTATTCTCAAAGATCTTCGAAAAATCCTTTAACTCTTTTCGGCAGTGCGGTACATAAATCGTACCACAAATAAATAGCTAAAAGATGCATAGTGGTACAAAAAATAAACCACCTTTCAAATTCATTTTCCTGTTCGACACAGCGACATATATTCTGTACCACATATCCCTACCATATATTTAATGAACATGGATGCGGATTTTTACTATACTGCATAAATATTTCCTGTCTTGACTGGTCAAACGCATTAGATGTTGCAAGAAGCACGTGTTTTTGTTTATAAATATTTAGTGTTGTTTTTATTTTGATAAGGTAAGCATTTCGGATTATTCTGTATTTTATTTGCGTTTTATGATTTATATATTTATGTAAAAAACATAAATGCAATAAAAATTAAGGAGTATGGTTTGAAAAAAACATAATTTTAATGAGTCCCTAATTTGTACCACTATGCAATAAGGGTATTTTCTTTTTTCAGGCTATGGCTTTCGCTGGCAGCAGTAAATATCCTATAGACTTAAAATTGGTCGATATGACTGAAAAAGAGTTCTACGACGAATTAAAAATGATAGATAAAGTTCCAAGTGATCCGGAATCAATTATTTCAGAAGAGTCCGACAATGAAAATGATTTCTGTGAAATACAGCCTAATGATATTATGATCATTAGTGATGATGACTCCAGCATGACGTCCCACGTTCAAGGTATTTACAAAAATCAAATAATCAACCACCTAAAGTTTCATGGTCTACTCAAAATTTACATCTAATAAACCCGGCCCAGCCGTTTACTGAGACTGAGAATCAAGGTTTATGTCTTGAGTTACTACAAAAGGAAGATCACCTATTGTCACCTTACTTTTTTTTAAATCTGTTTATAAGTGACGAGCTTATAGAAGACATTGTTTTTGAAACAAACCTATATGCTGAACAAGAATTTCAAAAAAATAACAAAAAATATAATCCTATAAATACAAAAGAAATGAAGGTTTGCCTTGGTCTTAATATTCTCATGGGAATCAAACCACTACCTAGTTATAGAGACTATTGGAGTATCGACAAAGACACGCACGATAATTACATTTCCCAGTTTATGGCTGTAAATAGATTCGGTTGGTTGCTTAGCCACGTTCACCTCAATGACAATAGCGTAATGCCAAAAAAAGGGGATGCAGGATTCGATAAACTGTATAAAGTTAGGCCCTTTATAGATAAAATTAAGGAGAATTTAAAAAAATATTATGATTGTACAAAAAACATCGCAATCGATGAATCAATGGTAAAATTTAAGGGGCGAAGTACGTTGAAGCAATATATGCCGAAAACGCCTATAAAACGAGGCTACAAAATTTGGACTTTAACTCTGGATTCATGCATGTGGTACAGTTCAGTCCTCATCTTCATCATCTTCCAAAAATGACTAAAGATAAACTTTTGAAGCAACGTGAATATGATTATTCAATAAGTTCTGATGGGATCAGTTTGATTAAATGGAAAGACAAAAAAGCAGTCCATATTTTGACCAATTATCATGATCCAACGGTAAAAAGCTCTGTGCAGCGAAAACAAAAGGATGGTAGTAAAATCCCTGTTCCTTGTCCTATGGCACTGGTGGACTACAATAGTAACATGAACTTTGTGGACCGTTTCGACCAAATGAAATCATCTTATGAGCTAGATCGTAAAAGTAAAAAATGGTGGATGAGATTTTTTCCATATGGATTGCTGCGTCGTCAATTCGTTCACTCTCTATCGACTAAAAGGTCTAAAAAGGTTACCCCTAAAAGATTTTCGTCCAAGAGTTGTTGATGGGTTATTGGCAGAACGTTACGTCCAAATTAGTGCAGATCATGAAACACAATCGGAACTTTCAAGAAAATAAAAAGAGTAGTACCAGACGAAGTGCGTTTCACGTCATCAGATCATCAGCCTGTAAGGACTACAAGACGAAGATGTGCCAGATGCAGTACCAGAATCCACCAAGTTCGTACTGAATGGTCTTGTACAGTGTGTAAAGTTCCGTTATGCTTAGGCAAATCTAAAGACTGTTTTCAAGAATATCACAAAACAAAGTAGATATTGTTAATTTTGATTATCAATTAGTAAAATACATCTGGTTTTCTGTTCATTTTTCATAATTGCCTCCTAGCGTTAGTTCAAGTTGCACGGTGGTACACATTTCGTACCACCAATTATCTATCAAACTGACATTTCATTTAAAAAAAAAATATAAAAAAATCTTTAAATTTTTATGAATTAGTTCAATTATGATTGAGAAAATTTAAAAAATCAGAACTTTTAGTATCTGTGCAATATGGGACTAGAAACAGGGAAAAATCTTGTGCCTGAAAGAGTTAAAAGAAGACTTATTGCGTTTTTAGATTTTTTTGCTATACTGTCATGTCATCAGGTTGGATTCAGGTCTGGACTCTCTACATCAGATGCTATAATATCTGTTTATACAAATATATTGAATAATTTTGAATTGAAGTTCAAATCTGTTGGTATCTTTTTTTATCTTACTAAAGCATTTTATACCATTAATCATGCTTTACTATTAAATAAAATCTTTCATTATGGTATACAAGGTCCGACTTATAAATCGCTTGAATCATGTTTGACAGGTAGAACCCAGGCTGTTAGATTGAAAGTTATTGGTCAGGTGACCATATCTGATTGGGCAACTGTCGTCACTGGGGTTCCACAGGGTAGTGTTGTTCGGCCCATTTTGTTTTTACTTTTTATTAATGACTTGCCTTTCCTGGTTAATGACAGCTACATAACACTTTTTGCCGACGATACATCAGCCGTTTTCTCGGGTACTGACTATCAGTCTATCCACTCAAAAGCCAAGTGATAGCTGATATTGCGGGGTGGTGCCAGAAAAATCCTCTTTGTTTGAATAGTTTAAAAACCAATTTCATTGTTTTCACTCCGATTCGTGCTATTCAGGACTTACTCCTTAGAGAGGAGTCATCAAGTAGCGTCATCCAACAACACTCCGCCAAGTTCTTGGGAATTGTAATTGTTAGACATCTATCGTAGAATTCTCAGGTGGAATCTGTGTGCAATAGATTGTCCCGCAGCAATTAACCATCTTGCAGCTTCCAGACTATGTGGATGCATATACACTTTTAAAAGCTTTTATTATGCCTCAGTGCATTCCACTTTATTGTATGCCTTATTAGCTTGGGGTAATTGCTCTAGTATTGGGAGAACGAACGAAAAAATCCTAAATATAATTGAATCGTTTATTGTTGAAAGGAGGGAAGTTACATTTTATAAAGTTTGAGAAAAATACAAAAAACTATTCTATAAGCTATATTGAATTATTTTTGATTGTATTTTTTCAGTAAAACTAATTAAGTACTAATAAGTATATAATATTAGTGTAAAACAAGGTAATTTTTTCTTTTTGTTTTTAAATAATTTTTATTTTTGTACATGTCACTTAGCCCCTTTCAACAACTTATAGAAAAATAAAACTTTTTATTCAAGAAATTATGTTTATTTAGAAAAAAACTCAAGACAAATGGAAAGGTATAACTTAATTATGTTTATTTTTTAGTTGGCCAGTCAACAATCTCGCTATAAAATGGTTTATGGTTTTCTGGAATATATTTTAAAACCAGCTTGATATGGTTTATCTTGGTTTCTTTAACTGGAATCTTGCTCGGATATGCCTTATTTGACGGCCATGTTACGATCCCAGCATTTGGAAATTTCAGATGAAACGTGCTAACACTAAAAGGGCTGTTAATAAAGGGGAAGCACTAAGATATCCAGGTTTCGAGGTATCATGCATAAAATGATGAAAGAGTGAAACTGAAAAATGTTGTTTTTCGTTTCGTTGTATGCCTCTTTTGCTTGTCTCTAGAGAAACAACATTCTTTTTATAAAATTTGATCCACCGGTTCTTAAAATCCAAAATGTCATTTTTATCTATTTCCATTACACCGAATTTCCTACTCGCACTTGACATAATTATCAATTGAGTAAACTTGTGTACAGAAAAAATTCTGTCGAAGCGCTCCAGAAGTTTTTTTACAATGCCAAAATCTCTATCGCACGGCAAAAACGAGTGCCCTCTAATCGGATACATCTGTTCTACTTTTTTAAATCTTGCTTCTACCAATATTCATACACATTCTGATGACTGTATTGTTTTTATTTTGCCCAGGGCAATTATCACAAAATAAAAGCACTTCCTCCATACTATCTGGAACATAGGGTTTTATGTAATGCAGCAAAAAAGAACATACCTCGTTCGGACCTTTACTGCCTTTGTCTTCGTGGTATATGTAAAAGAAACATTCACCGGTTTTAAAGTTGTGAATATTAAACACATTTACGGTCAATTGTGTAAGGTAAAACAGATCATGTACGGGAATTTCGGGAAGATGGAGGTTCTGCATATAATCAAACGATAAGGCTAACACACTTTCATTAGTTTTGCTACGAGTTTCGGCTTCCTTGAGATATGTGTAAAATTTTTTGGCTCTTCGTTTGTGGACAATTAGCTCAGCAGCAGCAGCAGTCCGTTTAGCCGCATCACCAAGTGAAGGACTTTTATTCTTAACTCCAAGCTCCTCACACTGGCAACACGTCTTCCTGGGTCGTTTACGTTTTACGTTTACTTCGTAAGTTGTTGAAAGGGGGCAAGCGACGTCGCATACCTCCTTTCTACACTAAATGCAATTTCGAAGCATAAAGTATATCCATGAAATGCATCAGCGCTTGCCTCTTTTCAACACCAAATGACGCGAATATAGAAAGAGAGAAGGATTTTCACAATAACTCAAAACAGTAGAAAATGGCGATTAACCCCTTTCAACAATAAACGATTCAATTAACATCTATATCTTGGAGTGCGCATGTCATCAGTACATAAAAATCTTTCCAACCACATGAGATCTAGAGAAATGCAAATAAATTATAGATCCCTTTTACCAGGTTGTCGCAGGTACAGGATGGTCCGGAAATTACATCTCTCAAAATTTTTATTTATCTCCCATGTAGAATAAAGATAGCTAAGTTTTTTCCAACTTTTAAGAAATCTCTTAGGAACATGTTAGCTGACTGTCCTTTTTACTCATTGACAGAGTTCTTTAACTGTAGATTTATTGACTAAATTTAGTTAAATTTGTTTCCTTTCATATTTTTGTAATTTTATACTATTTTTATTAGCATTGTAGTTTTTTATTGACAATTCTTATACATTGTTATAATGTCGATGGAAATAAACGAATTGATTTGATTTCAAACTACATTCCTCAAGAACTCTGGCTTTGGAGGTTCTGCTTGTCCTGCCAGTGATTCAAGAACATTCCTCATTTTATTCATTAACTAGGTACTAAGTTGGATATTCATTAACAAGATACTATGCTCATGGATGACCACAAAAGTCATAAGAATTTACATTTTATTACTCTATACTCTCTATTAATTTATATACCTACCTTCATAGCAATCTCTTACAGTAAAGAAGTAAACATAATAACTCTCTGAGTTAAAAAACAGTAGACTGATCCAAGAATAGGTCGCATAAATGGGAACTATAAATAAAATTCTAACAATCCAACGCTGTTCTGTTGGGTTTGTGTACCACCTTAAGTGGTGGTAGATCTAAAACAAAAAGTTTATAATTAATAGATGAGTAGAATTACAAATAATAAATATTAAAAACTATAAAATAATGGACTAGGAAATAACTATGATAAGCGTACGAGTACAAAACATCTATCTCGTAATTGGTTTCTTTCATAAATTCATAACAGTTTTTCCATGCATATATACCCATATAAATAAAATGCATGTAACAGATAACTCCATATGGGTGAATTTGATTAAAATGAAAATTCTATTTGCTTTTTATCAGCCTGTGTACATATTTTTTTATTTTTAAAACATACTTTTTAAATGTGAAATGTAATGTAAGGCAAGCCAAATATTTTATTTCAGAAAATAACTGTTATATAAAATGCCATCTGAGCTGATTGCTTGCGAATAGTTTATGTCATTAAACCCAGAACAATAAAAAAACTTGTACACTTAGGAAGAAATTGTATTATTCAGCTAAAACAACAAGTATCATTTTACATTTCTTAAGAACAAGGAATAAAAAGTTCAAATAACTGGCCTTGAACCGACCCAACCGCTTCGTTCATTTCATTTCTTACTTTAAGGTGAAATACCTGATCTGGCTATTTTTGTAATCTTCTATATTGAAGGCATAGAGTAAGGTATATTCCTGTAGGCAACAAATTGTAATTTAATAATGAAGTGATATTATGTTAAATTCTGTAGGCTCTTATATAAAATTTCGGTATTCTGAGCCCAACAATGTTTCTTTAAAAACTTGTTAACGAATATAAGAGAATGGTATTTAAAATTAAATATGCAGGTCAAATGTTAACCTTATCCTTGGTATAAAAGGAAGTAAATGTTTAAATGATAAAGTTTTATCTATGTTGGTTTTTAAATACATGTAAAAATTGCTAGTTAGAAGCAACAATATTAGGCCATGTTTAAATTCCATACAAACTAATTTAAACTAGTTCTTGTCCCAGATAACGATTCGAAAAACGAGAAATTAAAGTTAATTAAATCTGAGGCTATTAATACGTGATAGCCTGATACGTGCACAATTATTGATTGCATAGATAAAGTTGTGCCTGTATATTCTTATTAGAAAATTTCAAAATGTGTAAAACCCAAAATAAACCAAAGGAAAGTATTTAATTTTAAATGCTAATGCAATATTTTTTCCTTATTTGCTAATGACCTCAAACCATTCACAAAGATTCTAAATATCAAGGAAAGTGAAAGCTATCGTCTTGTTTATGTTATCCGTTTTGGTTTTAACAAAAGTGATCTTATAATATGTCGCGAATAATATAATAGCGAATAAAACTGAATATGTTTTAACGCTATATTAAACTTAAATATTATAATTTTACGCTGGAGTAAATAACCGGGACGGACGGTATTCATTATACACTAAGGTACAAGTTCAAAGACATCCAATAAAAAAGAATAAATGAGTTTAATTTGCTATGTTTAAATATATTTTGTTGGTAATTGATTTAAGGAATACATCATGATAATAAACATACAACTTTGTTAATATAAGCGAATAAAGTTAATGATTGGACCTGTATATTTTATTTTATCTTAAACCCATTATTATCAGACCAATTTATCACTAATTAAATAAACAATATCTAAATGAATATTTAGCCGCGTATTTTATTTGAGTAAATAAGATTTAATTTGTGCTATACAATTTATGGTGGGTATTACTAATATGATGATTCAATGTTCTCTGAAAGTCCTTGACATCAGAACATTTTTTGTTAAAGAAAAAAATGTATTGTCTTTTCTAAAAACAATATCTTTGTGAAGATAGAAATTACCAAATAATTTAATAAATTTTAAAATATTTCATAATAAATTAAAATGTTGGTGGTTTCATGAATCATCACTTAAGTTTACTGTCACTTAATCAAGGATTTCTTTAGTTCAGCAGAATTTAATTTTTAAGGCCATCTTGCTTTAAAAAAAAACAGTAAAACCCCATTCAGGACAACCACTATACACAAATACAATACAATTCAGTAAAACCACTTGTTAATTAAACCAGTTTTTTTGTGCGTGGCATAAAACTGGCTTATCTTTAAGGAGCACTATGTTTCAGCTAATTTCACAAGTCATTTTCATGAAATTTTAAAATTTTAATTGTTAAATGTATTTCTTAAAAATCACAATAAGTATAAGAAGCAAGATAATGCTTGTTGGGTATTCTTTTTTTACTGTTTTTCCATTTATATTCTCTAAATACTAGTATTTTTTTTAAATTATGATATTTTGCAGTATATTTAAGGCATTATAAAAGGCATATTATGAGAATGTATCTATTTCCCGAGACATTCCAATTAGCTATCCTAGACTTAGCCAACAGTCTCTTAATAGGATATGGGTTGATTAGTACATGTGTATTTTTATTTGCTTCCATATAAAACATTGTTTATTTATTCATTAAAAGATTCTATCAGTATTTTGATTTCAAATTTTTTTATCATTGCAATCTATATGATTTTTCTAAAAAATTAAAATAACTGCATCTCTATGAAAATAATATTGCTTGGTTAACCCTCGCCGTACCGAATATGGGTCTTCGATGACCCGAAACTTAAAAAACCTGAAATATCTTTTGCTTCCCTGATTTTTTTTCAGTGAGCGTCCATGAATTCACAAATTTTATCATAACAATGCTTCATTTGGTAAAAATTTAAGAGAAAACTAATTTTTTTTTCTTCAAAAAATGGATGGGTCACCGACGACCCGGTTTTGGGATAAATAGGTATATACTAAAACTCCCTTTTTTACAGATCTAAACAAGATAAGTTGCGTATATTTCCAATTTATTGCTTTGTTGTTCAGTTTACTGTCGAACGCAGCAATGCCAGATCTACCGTTTTCATGCTTTAGTTACCGGTCTACCGCAAAGCTGTTTATATCTACCGTTAAAAGTTCTACTCAAATTTTCAAATTACTTTCCAAAAAATAGAGAAGAATTAATAAATATTAGTTATTACGTTTTGGTAATTTGCCCATGTCTAAAAAAAACGTCTTCGCACATGATAAATAGTCAATGGTTTAATAGACAAATTGTTGGTCTTTTTAAATATATATTAACGTTTTGTAGTTAAGGTTTTTAGTGAGTTTATAACAGAGCTAACAATGAGGAACGTAAAATGTCAAAAAAAAATTATTATTTTTTAATTATTACATATTGATGACAATGATATAATTTTGATAACATAATATTTAAAAACGTGTCATTAATAAACCCTAAATGTATTTTTGAAGGCACATGGGAATCCATAAAATATATACCTTCATTAACAAATTTTCCAAAGTTAGTAGCAGATAATGATTATTTGTTTTCATTATCAAAAAACTACACTAACTATCTTCAGCTTCAATAGATGCCATTCATCAGTTGAAGCTGTAGAAAAATAATTTGCCTCATTTATCCGCAGATGCAGAAAGGAAATTTTCACAAATTAATTTATTACAAACAAAACAATAGAACAAACTACCCACTAACAGTATTTTTGGTCTGATGCTTTAGAAAGAATACATTAGTTATATCTTATCTATGGAATATATAGGGCAGTTAATGCTATAACTAAAACATTAATCAAGAATTGTTATCATATCATAATAATAATAATAATAATAATAAAATTAATAATATGTACAAAAAATCCGATCACCTTTTTGATTCAGACTGAATTAAATATGGACATTTAGTCAGATTGTAAATATGTAGGAATGAAAACTTTTTACCGCCTAAGATTTTATGATTTGGCATTTAACTATGTATTATGTCAATTTATTTTTAACATTTCTTGATTCACAGAAAATATACAGTATAAATGTTAAATTAGTATTACCACTCATAAAGTCTTAGACGGTGACGACTTTAGCGAACTTTTGTTAGGTATTTATTTTGATATTATAATTTTTATTGATCATAACTATATTTTTGTGTTTAATAGGTTTTAAAATAAAAAAACGATGTGTCTAATAATCTTATTTGTTGTTTTAAATACAAAAATAAATCTGCCGTTTTATCTTTGAATCTACCGCTTTTTTGATGATAAATCTACCGCTTGGGGTCATTTTAACCTGGCAACACTGGTCGAACGTTACTGTGAGAGGGTTATTTTATTTTTCAATAATAAATAGTAATGTCTAAAAATAAGGGTTTATCCGACAAGGAATTCTACGAAATATTGATGCATTCTTCAGATGACGAGTGCGAAACCGAAATACTTTTGGAACAGGCATTTAGTGATTTGTCAGATGATGAGGACACCTTGGATGAAGAGCCTGAGATACATGACGGCAATCTTTCATTTCAAGAGTTAGAAGAAGAACAAATACATTTACCTGATCCATTAGAAGACGAAACAGTGAGCAATAAACAGTCGTACGATGTTGATAATCGCACTTGGCATACTGTGCTGGCTGAACATGCAATATCTTGCAAGAAAATAAAGGTCTCACACATAAAAGCAAAGATATAAATTCTATCATTGACTGTTTTAAGCTGTTCTTTTCTAATGATTTAATAGATATTATTATAAAATACAAAACAAAAAAGCTAAAGACTTTATAAACACCTATAATGAAAGTCATGAAGTCAAGATGGAATCATGGATTGAGGTAGGCACTACAGAATTTCTCTTTATTCTTACTGGTAGATTTCAAGAATCAAGAGAGTGTACGTAGTTTATGGTCGACTACAAAGAATGCATTCACCAGGCCTATTTATCAGGCTACTATGTCCAGAAATAGGTTCACTGACATTTTACGTCACCTTCGTTTCGATGATCTATCTACAAGGGCTGAGAGAAAAAAGTAGGATAATCTTGTTCCGATTCGTGAGATCACTGAGATATTTGCTGAGAATTTCATCTTACAATCCTTCAGCTTTTGGAACTATTGATGAGCAATTGGTAACTTTCTGGGGTCGTTGCTCATTCAAAGTTTACATACCAAGTAAACCGGGCAAATATGGTATAAATAATACCATATAATGGGCCCTTTGTGATGCTGAAAATTTTTATTGCTGCAATTTTGAAGTGTATTTAGGAAAAATTAATGGAATTGTAGAAAAGAATCAAGGACCTCAAGTTGTTAAAACTTTAGCAAGCCACTGGTATCACATGGACGAAATATAACCACTGATAATTTTTTCACCTACATCACTTCAGCAAAAGATCTTTTGTCCCAGAATCTAACAATTGTGGGGACAGTCCGCAAAATATGGGAAAGAAACTTAAACCTAAAAAATCTACTGGCCCAGATGAAATTCCTTCTTATATCTATAAAGGTTGTACTGAGCTTTTAACAAAACCCCTAGTGTATCTTTTCAACATGTCAATTGAACAGGAATCCTTTCCAGATATTTTAAAGTTATCAATGATCTCAGCAATTCATAAAAATGATATGTCAAATTATAGGCCTATTCACCTCTTAAATTGTTTATCTAAAATTTTTGAAAATATTCTCTATGATAATTTATATGAACATGTTAAACATAAAATTAACAAGTGTCAGCATGGTTTTGTTAATGATAAATCCACAGTGACAAATCTGTGTATCCTCTCAGAACAAATCTCTAAGGCAATTGAGTCTAAGGAGCAGTTAGATGTGCTATACACCAATTGTGAGAAGGAATTTGACAAGGTAGATAACTGTGTGCTTTTAAATAAATTGGTTGGCTTTGGTTTTTCTAAAAAAGCTGGTAATTTCATGAAATCTTATTTATCTGGGAGAAATAACATGGTTAGGATTGGTAATTGTCTATCAGATATGTCAACCTCAGGTGTTCCCCAGGGTAGCAAGCTTGGTCCCTTACTTTTGTTCTTTTTATTAATGACCTGCCTGATTGTGTCTCCTCATCTGTAAGTCTGATGTATGCTGATGATTTTAAACTATTGCTGTCAAGGAAGATGCTGTAAAATTAAAAAATGACCTGTGTTCTGTGGTTGATTGGTTCAAGATTAATAAGATGTCCCTTAATGTTCAAAAATGTGCTGTGGTCACTTTTACTCGTAAAGTTAACTATTTTCTTGAAGACTACTATATTGATAGTACTAAAATTCTAAGAAAAAACTTTCTTAGAGATTTGGGAGTAACTTTTCAGACCAATATGAAATTTTATTGTCACTATAGTGAAATAATTAATAAGGCTTACCGTTCTTTGGATTTTGTAATAAGAAACAGTAAAAATTTTAAAGTCAGCACTATCATTAGACTTTATAATGCCCTTGTTAGGCCACATATGGAGTATGCCTCTACTATCTGGTAACCTGAAGCATCATCACATTCAGACATGATTGAGAAGGTACAGAAAAGATTTTTAAGATTTCTGTATGTCAGAAAGAACAAAGAATACCCATATATGGTGTCATACAGGGCAATGTTAAAAACGTTTGACTTCCAGATGCTTTGTACCAGAAGGTTGAATACATTTCTTTTAAGATACCAAAGACTAGATTAAGAATAACTAATAAAGAGCTTTTTTATATAAATAATTTTAATACTACATCTCCAATCAATAATACGTTAAGGATTTGTAACAATGTCCTAAATGGCTTTGAAGATGTAGATATATTTAATATCAGGGTTAAGGAAATTAGGAGGTTGCTTGAACATCAGGACATAGTTAAGGGACATAGTTAAGGACTCATGTTTTACTTTTTTCTTCTTATCTTTTTTTTCTGTTAGGGTTAGTGTTATTGTCATGAAATTATTTTAATATGTTTTTTGTTTGTTTTTTTTCCTGTTATAGGCTTTACATGTAATTACTATTACCCGATTAATAGTGTTTGTAAAGTTTTTGAAATAAATAAATAAATAAATAAATAAATATGAATTTTGTTATTAATAATGAATATTGTTAGTAATTAAGGCTACAGGAATACATTATTTCACTTGTGTCATAATTTAATTTTAGGAGTGATGTATAATAAACTTGGTGCATGAAACAAATTTCTAAAACTCAGATCTAGAGATAGGATTATACACATGTTCGTACTGTACATTTTCTAAATAAATAAATAAAATAAACTTACTTGAGTGCAGGTAACAAACAATGCAGCCCAAACAAAAAATCCTGCAATACCCTGAGCAAGTTTGGTCTGCAAAAAAATGGGTTCGGAGGGCTGCGAATGGACGTGGTTATCGGTATCAACGACGGCGGCAGGCGTCGTATTCCCCACGAATGCCGCTGCTACCGCCGCGACAGTGCTGCTGAGCGTAGAAACAGTATCTTGTGGCATATTCCTAAAATTGAGGAAATTACTAAAGCCTTAGTAATCAAATAAATATCAGAGTGGTTAAAAGAAAAAACTGGCTTTAATGTATAAAGTAAAAATCAGTTCAAAACTAATTTAATTTTTTTAAAGCAAATCTTGAGACTTTTAAAAGATCAAATAAAATGCCTAGAAAATTTAACAATATTGATCCTAGTGGTATTAGAATAGCGTCAGCAACAAAACTGACAAGATATAGTTGCTACCAGACATTTATTTTGTCACATAACATTTATTGAATTTATTTTGTTCATCTATCAAAAAACGTGCACTCTCTTTTATCAATATTATCTGAAATAACTTCTACACTATCTGCCTAAAATCTGTTAGTGTTCTGCAATGGTTTCATTATACCGGTCAAAGTCAATGTCTGTGAAATCTGCTTTTTTTTTTTTCCTTTTAGGCTAGGTATGCCACATTCTTTTACTATCCCCCTTGCACATATCTGTTATGATGAAAATAACTTGTTTTTTCACAGCATATTAACGAAGCAACGTTATTGCATAGCATTTGATAATAGGTCCAATCCAAATCTCTTTTGTTATGCAAAACTGTATGCTTTATCTCTTCCCTTTTGCATGTCCTTTACCTTATTATTGACCCATGAATATTTTGTTAAAATCCTTTTCCTTTTTGGAGTAACTTTATGCACAGCAACTCTTACAATATACATTAAATCTGCATATACAATGTTTACATCAAAAGTACTCAGCACCTACTAATTCAGCAGTGATTTTTAATATATTATTAAAATTTCTCTAAAAAACATTATCCTGACTACTATTATTAGCATCTTGCATCAATAATTCTACCCCAATGATTTCATGATCACTAATGACAATCAAATTCCTAGGTATCTCAATAACATCATAGTCGTTTGTCATAATGTGGTCAATTAAAGATGCAGAAATGCTGGTTACCCTTGTTTCCTTTTCTACAATTTGGCGAAATCCCACTGCATTAATAACTGCTTTTAAGTTTTTTGCCTTGGCCTCATTTGTAAGAAAATCAATGTTTAAATCTCCTCAGAGCAAAACTCTCCTGTTGACAAAGATCCTTGTTTAATTGATTGCCTAAATAATCTAAGGAAATATTGCAATCTGAGTTTGGAGACCTATAGGTAGTTCTGACCATAATGTTCTCTTTATTTAAAGAGGATTGACCAAAACGAATAATCCAATGATGATTTTTTCATATAATAAATTTAAAACAAGACTTCATGTACATAATTGTGCCACCGGTATGCCTGCTTTTCAAAAAACTTATGACTGTATCATATCCTGGTATGTTTATTTCATGTTCATTTATGTCAGAAGTAACATGTGTTTCGCTGATACAAATAATCAGTTATCATTTTGTGTATTTTTTAATTGCTCTATATATTATTGTTTGGCAACATGGGAAGGTTGTAGTATATCTATGAAGTATTGGTGTTTGTTTCAATAACCTTGTGATGTTGCCAAATTTTTTCCAAGGAATTTCCGAGGGAGGGATGGCCATCACAGGCTTCTTGTATATGGGGTTCTATGAGTTCGTGGGTAAAGTACTAACACAATTCAATATTGTGTTATTTCTTATAGTTTTTCTTCTACTCTTTGGTATACATTTCTTATCAAAAATACTATGATTGAAATTAACATCTACAATTTTTAAAACTTTATGAGCATATTTATAGTTTGTACATTCTAAGTAAACAACTGAGTTACACTCTTCCCTCTTGTGAGTCTTGTTACAGAGTGGACAAATGATATGTGGCTGTTTATAATTAAAGATGTTGTAACCATATTGCCAACATTTGAATTGTATGGACAATGTGTGGATTCACTTTTCGAATGCATTGTGCTCCTTTGCTTAAAAAATTAGGAATATACTCTCTTTACTTGAACAAAGTATGCTTTTGCCTAACTACACCAGCAGACACAGACTTGTGTGCATTGTGATAAACCAGGATTTGGCAAATGTTAAAACATGGTGTGATGTTAACCATTTGTCTTTTAATGTCTCTATGACAAATATCTTAAATTTCAAGTGTAGTTTGGATGATGTGCATTTGGGTCTACAACATGTTAATGTTACAAATTGTAATACATTTTTCGGGTTATTTATTGGTGATAAACTAAAGTTTAATAAACACATTGAGAAGCTTTGCACTAAATTGGCATCTGGCTGTTTTGCGATTAGAACAATTAAGTGCGAGCTAAATAAGAGTATTGCTAGAAAAGCTTACTTTGCCTTGATTGATTCTCACCTGGCTTATGGGGTTTGCTTCTGGGGAACTTATCTCTTTCTTTATTTACTTCTGTGTTCATTTTACAGAAGTGTGCAGTTCGATATCTGTGTGGGCTTAATTTAAGGACTTATGAAATTAATTAAATTAAGACTCATGTAGGCCTTATTTTATAAAGGAAAATATACTGACTCTCTCTTCAATTTTTATTCTTGAGACAGCTTGCTTAATGTATAAGAAATATTACTCTGTATTTAACTCTATTAACTTAAATAATACCAGGTCAACTTTTAACACAAATTTACCAATACCTACTTCTAATTTGATACAAAATTCAATTTTTTACAAGAGCAAACAAATATTTAATTATCTTCCCCAGTCATTATGGGAGATTCAAACATATAAATATTTTCGACAGCAGGCAAAAACAATCCTGCTTCATAAGGCATTTTATAGCTTGGAGGAATACTTCACAGAGCAACTTTGAACTTAGTTATGTTTTAATAGACACTATGTGATGTCTATTGTTTGAGTTTGTAACATAAGTACTGTTATTAGCATTATAGCAATATGTCTACAGCACTATTATAGCAATATTGATGTAGACATATTTTAGATTTTGATTTCTTACTTGTATATTTGTCTTGTGCTATTTATTTTGATGTTACACTAATATGTTTTAGATTAATGATTAATTTTCTCAGTTGTTGATTGTTTTCAAAAAGAAATATATATATATATATATATATATACCACAGCTTTGTTAACAACACCTTGGTGTTTTAGGTGAATAAAGCTTTATTTGATTTGATTTGATTTAATTTAACAATGGTTCCTTGGCCTCCAATTTTGCATCTTTTCACTTCAACTGATAAATCAACTGGATTAAATTTTTTATGCACAAAATTTTTGGTTATTTTACTTACTAACTTATTTTAAGTTTTTGGGTTTAATTATTAATGGCGGGAATGTACCACTTTTCTTAACAATAGTTGACCACTGTTGCTTTTGGTTTATGGGTAGAGATGTACTTATATAATTTTCAAGAAGACATTGTTTAAGGACTTAAGTCTTTTGGCAATGCTTATATTCCTGTTTACCAGATTGACACAATCATCGCAACACCAAAACAAATTCTTACTATCTAATAATGATGTATACACTGTTAACTGAAGGAAGCCTGCAATATTTGTAGTGAAAAAAGTGATGTCAACAGTTAAGTGGTATGAAAGCAAGTTTTAGTGATAGTGAACATACAAATTTAGGTAATACAAGATCAGAGATCCAAACCATCAATTTATTTCAATTTCAAGTAGGTATATACTTTAGTGATTTGACAATGTACCTACCACTAAATACACCTTAGTTTAGATTATTTAACTAACACTTAATCTAACATGATCTTGAGAAATACTGAAAACATATGACAGTGAAATATTCCCAAAAACCTTGATGTCAAGAACCACAAAAATTCCATGCCCTAGTTTCTTTAACCATGCATAGATCTAGGAGCCTATATTAATTTGATCAGTAACTAGCTCATAACAAATTTCAGGTGAAATAAGAAAGTAAAAAAAGATTAATTCTTAATCAGAGTAATCAACAAGGATTATCAAATTTCTGCCTATGAATTTTAGTTTAGAATATACATATGGTGCTAAATTTACCTGAGAATCAACTTTGATTTTCCGATATATGGGTCCACTTGGAAAGAACGTATATCCTTTAAACTACGTAAATATTGTCTTTTGATCACTAAATATCACTAAACTCCGCACAAAATACATAATTTCCGAATTATGTTATCCATCATTGGCTAGGAGCTGCCAAAATTTTAATAAACGCAAACAAAAAGTCTGACGAAACGTTGTTAGCCAGTTCGCTATTCAATAATTTTTGCTAATTGTTTTGATTCTGCGCTGACAAATGGAGACGTCAACAATGACAATACTTCTTCTTTTCTTCTTGTTTCTTGCTATGGCGTGTTGATCCGTGGTACTTAATCATTTTCATAAAAATAGATTTGAACTATAAAAAGAAATTTGCTTCCTCTCAGGCGTATTATGTTACTAAAATTCTCATTATATAGCCCACAGAACACATATATATCGCGAGGGGTTAACCAAAAGTAAATACCGCTTCGTACAAGCGATATTTGGCATTTACCACAGAACACAAATATAGAGAAATGCATGTTGCCTAATGAACAGACAGAAATTCTGTTGACATTTATCTGGAGTACCAGTGACTCATAAGAAATGGTTATATGTTGGAAGGGTGTCCGTACAATAGTCACATCTGATGGCTTTCAAGAAGTCCGTGTGAGTACCATTATTAATTTTGTCAAAAATCAGGCGAAGATAGATGACAACAAAGACGTTGTTGTATATCAGCTATCTTCTCGTAATGCCATAAAATCATTTAAAGTTGGTGTAAGTGACAAATATTATGACATAATTTCTGATCAATCTTTTTGGCCAGATGGAATTGTATTTCGTCCATATGAATATAAACCCAGAAATTCAAATCTAAATTTTCAAAGACCAAATGTACACATACAAGGCAATTGATAGCTCTTAATGAGGTGACAGTTTATTATCAGAATGTAAATGGCTTAAGAACAAAGTTGGTTGAAGTTTGCAAAAATGCTTCAACTTCAGTATATGGTGTGATGATGTTGAGTGAAACTTCATTGAACAGCAACTTCTTGGACAGTGAACTGGGTCTGCATAGCTTTACTATTTATAGACGGGACAGATGTCTTGAACGCACTGGTAAAACCAGGAATGGTGGAGTACTTATTGCTGTTCGCTCGTCTCTAGAGTCTAAATTGCTGCCTATGGCTCATGAAGAATCTGAAGCCATCTGGGTCTCCGTTATTTTTGGTAAAGTGAGACGAATTTTGTGTTGCTTTTACACACCTCCCAATTCTAAATCCGAAGACTACCAACGTTTTTGTGAGACAACCGAGAGGGTGGCCGAAGACTATGGTGACAGCTCAATTTTGATTGCCGGTGATTTTAATCTACCAAAATTGACTTGGTGTATTGACTCTCTTGGAATGTTTAGTAGTGGTGTTATGGGGCCTGCAGAATCTTTACTAGAAACAATGCCATACCTTAACATGTATCAGATCAATAACATTCAAAATGCAAATGGGGTATATCTAGATCTAGTTTTTAGTAACAATAGTAATGATACCCTATCATGCTCAAATGATCCTTTAGTTAAATGTGATCGACATCATCCTGCATTCGTAATTTTTATAAACTTAAACAATTTTGAATCTCTTGATTATTGTGAAGAAATACACGACTTCAAGAATGCAGATTATGCAGGTCTTAACAGCTACCTTCTTGATGCGCATTGGGATAGTTTATTCAAATCTGATGTTAACGCTAATGTGGACTGTTTGTATAACGCATTGGGCAACGCTCTTACCTATTTTGTACCTATCATAAAATTAACAATAAATTCAAGTTTCCAATATGGTTCAGCGCAGAATTAAAATCAAATGTCTTGCAAAAAAGATTGGCACATGCAAAGTATAAACAGTCTAAGGCCGTTGAAGACTATGAAATCTTAGAGCAATCTGTAAAAATCAGGCCGATCAGTGCTACTCAAACTATATTGAGCAAACCCAATCTTCTATTTCCGGTGACCCTAAATATTTCTGCAAATATATAAGAGATAAGACACAAAATAACAGTATTCCATCTACTGTGAAATATTTAGATGCAGTGGGTGAAAATGGCCATGAAATAGCATCTTTATTTGAACAATATTTTTCTTCAGTCTACTCTTCTGATGAATGTGATGTTAAGGAATTTACGCAGCCTAATATTGCATGTTCTTTTGATATTAATGAAATGCATGTACAAATATCTGAAGTCTTTGAAAAGTTAACCAGTGTCAATGCTAATAAGGGCCCTGGGCCTGACTGTATTTCAGCTGTCTTCATAAAACACTGTGTTTTTGCTTTGGCACGTCCACTATGGCTGATTTATAATTTGTCTTTCAAGACAGGTAGATTTCCAATCTCATGGAAGTTAAATTATTTGACTCCTATATTTAAGAATACAGGTCAGAGGGATGATGGGAAAAACTATCGTCCTGTTTCTCTGGCTTGTCACTTTGCAAAGGTTCTTGAAAGTTTTGTCACAGATTTTTTATCAGAGAAATTTAAAAACATAATCTCAACTAAGCAGCATGGGTTTGTCAGGGGTAGGTCCATTACCACTAATTTGTTGCTTTACCAAACAGCTTTGTCGGGGGCCTTGGAGAGCGGTATGTTGGTTGATTCCATATATACTGACTTTTCAAAGGCCTTTGACACGGTTAATCATTCTCTCCTGGTTGCAAAGTTGTCACTCTATGGCATTGGTGGTTGTCTTTTGGCCTGGTTGAAGTCATATCTGTCTGGAAGAACACAGATTGTAAAGATAAATTACTTTTATTTTAGTCCTTTTCCAGTGACTTCTGGGGTTCCTCAGGGTGCCCATCTTGCCCTTTTTTTATTAATGATGTTGTTCATTGCTTTGATTATTGTAATGTGTTGCTTTTTGCTGATGATGTTAAGATTTTTAGAATTATAGACAGTAACTTGACACATCATGAACTTTGTTCTGATCTTCACAAATTTGAATTATGATGCAAGAACAATAGAATGGTCCTAAATGCTAAAAAATGCAAATATATTTAATTTACAAGGAGTTTTAGTCTACCATTTCATCAGTACCATCTAATGAGTTCACTTATTGAGAAGGTATCAGAGATACGTGTTCTTGGGGTGCTATTTGATTGCAGACTAACTTTTTAAAAAAATATTGAAAACCTGTGTAATAAGGCTTACAAAATGTTGGGTTTTATTAAGAGGCACACTTATGATTTCAGCAGTATTGATTCCATCAAACTTCTGTATTTTTCATTGGTTCGCAGTCAACTTGAGTCGAATTCATGTATATGGTGACCTTATTATGCTAAATATATAATGTGTCTAGAAAAAGTTTAACGTAAATTCATAAGATACATTGCTTACAAGCTTAATATTCCTTGTATTGATATTAATTACAGTGAAATGTATAGATTGCTGAACATTGAAAAGTTGGAGACTCGACGTAAAAACTGCGATATTGTCACAACATACAAGATTCTTAACAATGTAATACAGTCTCCTGAGTGCTTAATTTAAATGTTCCTCCTACTACAGTGCTCAGACAGACTAGATTATTCTACCTTGAACAACATCGTACACTGTATGGTGAAAACTGTGCGATAGGTAGAATGATGATTAACTCAAATAGTGTCAGTATAGATTTGTTTCATTGTTCTCTGAGTTCACTTCAACGAGTTTTAAAATCTGCTTAAGTGCAATATAATTTTATATCTTGACTTTGCTTAAAGTGTGTCTTCTTTTCTATTGCAGTTACTTTGTTTTAAACCATTGTTGTCCTTATATTAATTTAATTTTATTGATATTACCTGTTATCTGTTATTTATGCTGGATATTTAATGATAGTACTAATACTTCAAGTGCGATATAAAATCTTATTTTGTTGAATATTTTATATACTATATTTATTTTGTAAATTGGTTAATTACCGTAATATATATATGTTAGCGATAAAGAATATTCAGCACCATCAGCTATTTTTGGTGATCGTCGTCCTTGTGGCCGACTGCGACGTCGAACCACTCCGTCGCCATTCGGTTAATTTACGATCGCTGGTGGGGAATAGGCACAGAACACAAATATAGGAATATAGAATATAGAAATACACATATACAGAAAATACACAAATATAGAAATATGGAAATAGGTAGAGAAGCGGGTGCTGGAAGGAAAACAACAGTCTCCTATTCTTTGCGAGAGCGCGCGGTATCTTGCATAATCTGTATTTCTTTTATAATCCAGAGAACGAATAGAATCTAGTTTTTTTTTGTCTAAATTTTGTGTTTTTTTTAAATAAACGCTAACATATATATACTGAATATTAACAGGTTTATTGACGTTATTGACAAAGACGGGGGCAACCATCTTGGGTGGCGTGTGGCGGGAAATTTAAGCCTAATCTATTGCGCAATATTTCAAGTAATTTGCAGAATTACAAAAGTTGATGCGTTAACTGACGAGTGATGAGGTATATGTAAATAGAATTTTCATTTATTTTAAAAAACAATATGCTTATCAGTTTAGAAATACCCACATTTAATTAAAATCGTTAATTTTAAATGTTGTATCTCAGACATCCCTCATCACTTCAAGATCAAGAATTAACACATCAACTAAAATATTATTTAAATTAAATTTGATTCTCAAGACATTGCTTATTTAAGATATTTAGCTATAGATACTTACCAAGAATTATAAATTGGCACAATTATAAATAGGTATGGGAGCAAATTTTAAATTAAAAAAAAAACAAAACTAAATTGTCTTTTAAATGTTTTATTTTAAGATGAATTAAAATAAATTTAACAAAGGGTTTTTAAATGCATAAAAAAAGTTACAAGATATTCTAAATTAAATACTGCAAACTGTAAGTATGGTATTAATAAGACCTTTTATGTAAAAAATAGAATTGTTGCAGGTATAAAGCATATTTTAACTGAAAATCCTAATTTCTGGAGTTTCAGAAAAAAATACCTTTTTTTGTTTCTATAAGTGTATAAAACATTATAAGAAATATGTAACAAACATACCTAAATAAAAAATTAAACGTGTGTTAATTGTTAAGTTTGTTAATAATACAATAAAAACTACAAGATTTCTTAAAATTTTTTGGGAATGAAAGTATATACACGAATATAAAAATAAAAAAATATAATATGCTGCTAAAATAAATCATTTGTTAATTTCTGAATGTATAAAAATACATAGCAGACTATTAATTTCTGAAGGCGATGGTAAAGTTTCTAACCTAATATTGATTGGCAAAAATATCTACGCAATACGTTTTTTCTCACCTGGATGACGTAACTACAAATGGGTATAATTTCGAGTTTAGCTTGCTGATTTAAACGCACCTGTATTTTGTCAAGAAATTTAAAAAAATGCCTGGTTGCCACGAACTTAATAGATATACCTGGACTACCAATTCAATGAAAAGTAAATGACCACTACTAGGGGGCCGCCATTTTGCGTGATTGCGTCCTTTCGATGTTGGCCACTCTGACAAATTTCAGTTGTGCCAACTGTAGGGAAACAAAACAATTAAAGTTTTTGAGAGGTTATGTAATATGTTTTCATATACAAAATAAAAAGTTGCATTAAGTTAAGAATTTAAGATAGTTGCGTTGGATCTATGATTTTTCTTGTAGTTCTTTAAGAATTTCGTTAAAATTTATGAAATAAAGTAATCCTCACCTAAAATGTGACAAAGTTTGAATTAACTTGGGATAGATGCATGCACTTCAAAATATTTGTATTATTATTCTGGTAATTTGGAATCTTATAAATCCTAATAACATGAAAGTGATAATCTTCACTTAAGTTTTTGCTTGTATTTAGAGATAGATATATTGTTGTTTCCTGTTATTAGAGAATTTTAAATTAGTTTTTAAAACCTGTTTAATTTTAATTTAGGAAACAGAAACAAGTACTTTTTAGACAAGGATAATTCATCCTCAATTGAATCTATCTCTGTGTTTGTAAAATAAGGATATCATTAGCATAATGATAAGGTCCTTAGTTGTATATAATAAGAAAATAGCACAAACGTCTTCACAATCTTTCCTAATCTGTCTGGGTTGGGGTAGTTCAGTGCTAATAAAATACTTTTAAACATTTTTAGATTCATTCTAATTTATATAATGTCTGTTATAATAAATTCAAATTCAAAATATGCTTTAATGTTAAAACAAAATATGCATTGTTGTTAACAAATCTTAAGAAATACAGTTAAAACTAAAATAAAATAAAGGTGTTACAAAAATTGTTCCAGTTAGCATATACAACAAAAAATCAAGCTAAAAATAGCCAGTTATAAAAAAAGAACAGGTAAAACCATCGCCAGAGTGAAGGGTGATAAAATAAAAATAAAAAAATTACATTTGAAAGATAGGAAACCTATTTAATAATTCGTATTAAAATACTTAAGAAAAATATTCTGTGTAGCCTTTTTTTAATAAAAAAGCTTTGGTAGAGCGCCTAAATTCCAAGATGTTACTTTGGCGTATGGATAAAGGTAGATGATTGAACATTTTCTTTCCATTGTACACAACTGATTTTTTTACTTGTTCAGACCGGGGTATTAACAATCTGATATAAGAGGCATGCCGGGTATTATAACCCATATTCTCCACATTTAGTTAACCCGAGAGTATGTACCATTATGTTTTAATAATCAGGCAGACTGTTTCCAAAATAAAACTATAGTACAAAGTAAGAATTTTGTGTCAGGTCAACAATAGAGTCGATCACAGAATCTTGCAGGAGAAACTTAGAGTGTTTGGTTTCTCCAATCATATAGTTGCCTGGTTCATAAGCTTCTTGTCAGGCCGGACTCAGCAGGTTAGATTGGGTAGTGCTAGATGCAGCAATATCAATGTATGTTCTGGTATACCTCAGGGTGGACACTGCTCACCATTGCTCTTTAACATTTTCATTAATGATATAGCTACATGTTTTGAAAATAGTGCCTTTTTATTGTTTGCAGATTACCTGACATTTTATAGAGTAATCCAGACTCCCAAAGACCAAATTTTGTTAAAGAATGACCTGAATAGGCTAAATGATTGGTGTGTCAACAATATCTTATTCTTAAACATAAAGAAATGTAATTATATTAGTTTTCACAAAAGAAGTAAAAAAGTTGTAACATCATACAATATAGAGGGAAGCCCTGTTCAGTATTCTGATACATTCAAGGCTACAAGTCTATATACAGGATCTTGGCATTTATTTTGACGATCATTTAAATTTTAATATACACATAAATAATATAGTGGTTAGGTGCTCCAGGGTTCTGGGTTTTGTTCTGCGTAACTGTAGAGAGCTATCAGTCGAGACATGTAAGAGAGTGTACATGTCTTTGATGGTTTCTTTATTGGAGTATGGCTAAATGATATGGTCCCCCTATTACATGAACAGCTGTCTGGCCCTTGAAATGATTCAGAATAAGTTTTTAAGATTTTGTCTATTTAAATTAAATTTGGAAATACCGAACGATCACGTTTATGATGATGCACGGGAAGTGCTGGCTATGACAACATTGAGAGAAAGATGTATTCTTGGTGATTTAACCTTTGTATTTAAGCTTCTTAATGGTCTGATTGTATGCCCCGACCTTGTCGGTAGAATTAGCTTCAATGTCCCCTCAAGACTCTTGAGACGAAACCGATTATTTGCTTTGCCTTTTCACAGTACCAACTATGCCACTCACTCCCCTATCGAAAGAACCTTAAATATTATCAACCATGAGGATTTTGAACTTGTGGGCATGCATTGGCTTGTCTAGTTTTAGGAATCAAATTAGAGAGATTGTGTAAACTCTTCTGTTGATTTTATGTTGGTTTGCCTTAAAAACATGTTTGTATTTTAGCTATTTTAAGTTATGGTTAGGTGTAACTATTGAACTTTGTAATATTTTCTTTTTTGTAATGGGGTTGATCTCATCTATTAAATAAATAAATAAATAAGGGACGACAAGTCTCTCGAGGACCGACCCTAAATAACATCTAAGCCCTCTTTTGCAACATAAATACCTTATTTAAAGACATACTGAGAACATGATCCCCAAAAACAAATACATTATGTGTATAAATTCAAGTAATATTTTTTAGAAAAATTAAGTTAGTGTATTAAAGATAAACATTGTTTTATTTCTATTTTGTATTTGGTGATGTATATTACACTATTGTTAACTGTTTATTGCAGTGCATTAACTAATTTAGATATGTATGTAAAATAGTGTTAAAGAGTTTTATTTTATCCTGATCACTATCTGATGCTAACACCTGATCAAAAAGGTCCTATTTTCTATCAGTAATTTTTATGGTTAGGCGTCTGCTCTAGATATTGCGATTAAATAATAAAATTATGAGATTTCTTATTAAATAAAAGTTCAACTTTCCCGCTTTAATTTGGACACGCCTTTACATTATTTTGATTGGTCCAATTAGGTACGTCAAACTGTCAAGTTATTTACAACTGTTTCCGTTGCCAAGCGAGAGGACGCTAGCAGATTTGTCAGAAGAATTTCTATCAGTTTATATGCAACCACCTCTTCTATATATTTGTGTGTCAAAGGAAGAAAGTAAGGTTAAGTTAGCGGCAACAAAAACAAAACAAATATTGTTTATATTTAAAATTTTGCAATGAGTATTATTTTAGATTGTAGAACTTGCTTAGGACAATTTGCTTATAAGGATACCGTAAACATAGAAACAACAATTAACAGAGAAAATTCGATTTTACAGGCTATTGAGCAAGTGGCTTCCATTGAGGTAACCACCAATGCTTCTATTCATTATTTTCTAAAAAACTAAAAATTTTGTAGATATCTGAAACTGATACTTTCCCAAGACAAATTTGTCAAGGATGTTTTCGTTCCCTAGAATCGTGTTTAACCTTTCGCCAGCAAATTATCACTTCACACATAGAACTAAAAAAAAGGTTACAACTTGAAGTGCAGGATCCTCTGCTGGTGCCAATTAATCCTAAAGAGCTAGTGTCTCAAAATGAAAAACTGGAAATAAAAGTAGAGGAATTTCTCAATGAAAACAAACAAAATCATGATACTAAAGAACCAATTGAAATTGATGAAAATAGCAGTGATTGGAAAGATTTCAATGATGGAAATAATTCTGAAGATAGCCCATTTGATGAGGAGATAAAACCTGCTGTTGTTAAATTAAAGAGAAAAAGAAAAACAAAAAAATCTATAAGAACTAATGTTAAACATTCTGATACCTCCTCGGAAAGCTGTGACTCTGATGTACCACTGGAAGAATTAAAAAAAGAAATGAGGGCTTTAGAAAAAAAAACTGAATCCAAAATCAGGATAAAACGAGAAAATAAGGGGAACTTTGATGAACCTAGACTATGTCCAATTTGTGGTAAATTGTTTAAATCAAGACAGGTAAGAAAATATTAGACACTCAACACTCAATTTGTGGATGCACATCTTAGTTGGTACATTTCTGGGTTTAAAGGAAAATATAGAGCTTATAGGTAAACAATAATTATTTTAATATTATATATCTATTTTAAAATAACATAAATACAAATTTTGAGGATCAATCCATGATATATCTTTGTGAAGTTGATGGTTAGTTTTATTAATTGTGAGAATGTTGTGTTAATATTAAAAACAAAGGTAAGGACACAAAGTCACGGTCTCATCAAATCCATATAATTTCTTAAAAAAGCTTAAAAGCTACATGTGTTTCGCTCCTGTCGGAGCATCATCAGGCCTAAAAAATACATTAAGATATTTTTCAAAAAGAATGCTTATAAAACTCATCCTCGATCGTTCCCCTCTTATTCAAAACAAAGGTAAGGACACAAAGTCACGGTCTCATCAAATCCATATCATTTCTTAAAAAAGCCTAAAAGCTACACGTGTTTCGCTCCTGTCGGAGCATCATCAGGCCTAAAAAATACATTAAGATATTTTTCAAAAAGAATGCTTATAAAACTCATCCTCGATCGTTCCCCTCGTCACCAGTGGGGAACGATCCAGCAACCTTTAGCTTCACAGGCGCGCGTCTAACCCATAGGCCACCAAGTAACATGATAAAACATGGGTAACACTCCCAACTATACTATTAAGTGTGAATATAAGTAAACATCTTAACAATAAAAACTAAAAATATCTAAAATCGTAAAAGAAAAGACTTTTTAACACAGGTTGTTATAAATGAGGTGAGGTTCAAACGTGAAAATATCGTTCACACACACACAAGGACAGGGCTCTTCTTAGCTTTAGTTATTTTCATTTTTTCTAACAAGTCCAGTTTTTTGCCTTTTGAGCACTCATGCAAAATATCCGCTCCCTGAGTTAAAGAAAAACCATGTGAGGAGGCCAATAAATGATTTGCAAACGCCGATTTAGTTTCGATCATGTCAGTATCCCCATACCTGTCCACCAAACTTGTATGTTCCTTTATTCTGGTGGAAATTTTTCTCCCTGATTGCCCTATGTAAATGGCATTACAGTCAATACATCTTAATGAATATACCCCTGATTTTGAAAAGAAATCTGCCTTATCTATTGTACTAACTAGCTGACTTTTTAAACTGTTTGTAGTTTTAAAAGCAATTGTAAGATTTGTAGACTTAAAAAACTTTGCAAGCTGAAAAGAAATATTACCAAAAAATTACATTGATCTAAAAAGTATTGACTATTTTCATAAGATGGATTAAGTTGTAAGTAAGTTTGTATTTATTAAAGAATTTAGAATAAAGGCAATTAATTATATCAAGTGGAAAACCATTATTAAAAGCAATATATTTAATTATATTTAGTTTATCAAGAAAAGCTTCTCTAGAAAGGGGGATGTTGAAAAGGCGATAGAAAAGGGAATTAAAAGAGGAAAATTTGTAGGAATAAGGGGAGTTTGAGGAGTATTGGATGACATTGTCCGTAGTGGTGGGTTTGCGGTAGATCTCAAATTCAAGTTTGTTGGTATTTTTTGAAATAAGAACATCAAGAAAAGGTAACTTTCCATCTCTTTCTTCTTCAATGGTAAACGAGATATTTGCGTGAAGAGAGTTTATAGAAATGAGGAAATCCGCCAATTCAAGATCATTTCCATTCTATACCACAAAAATATCATCCATGTATCTCCTATATACAGTGAGAAAAGCACCAAACTTCCCATTGACAATCTTTTTTTCTCCAAGTGGTGCATAAAAATCTCACTGAGAAGAGGAGAGAGGCAAGACTCCATTGCTAGTCCAGTAACTTGTCTAAAAAACCTGTTGTTGAAAACGAAAAAATTCTGATCAAGTACTAGCTTAAGGAGTGTTAAAAGATCATCAACAATAAATCTGTCAAGAGGTGACTTAAGTAAAAGGGACCTGACTAGATCAAGGCAATCACCAGGTGGAATGCTTGGAAATAAGTTCTTAACGTCGAGAGAAATTAGTTTTGAACCCTCTGGTATGCAGATATTTTTTAATTATATGGATTTGATGAGACTGTGACTTTGTGTCCTTACCTTTGTTTTTGTTTTCGTTTGGTCTTTTAGAGAAAAATGGATGATACGTTTCTATTTGTGTTAATATTTATAAAAAAGAATAATTAATAATGACTGATGAGGTATGAAGCAAAATTTTAATGGTTTATAGTAGATAAAGGTTATTTTAGCTGTAAATTAAAATTATGATGACATTTGACACCCTGTATCTTTAAAATCGTCACTTTTTAGCAAACAAAGGTTTTTAATTTTAATTTTTTAGAATTTTAGTTCTCACATGACTACAGCTCATAGGAGCAAACCTGATAAACCAGAAAAAATTAGTTGTTTATGTCCAGATTGTGGCAGGGTGATCACCGGCTCAAGACAGGTAAAAAAGTAGATATATTCAGGGCTCATTCATTTTAATCTAATTAGGTATTAAAGACAGATATTAAAATATACAGAAAATAAGGCCATCTTGAAAATTATTATGACACTCCTTATTTAACATTTAGATTTCTATATTAAATTTATAATACTCTAAATGAATATACAAATTAATCTAGATATTACAAGTTTATAACTGTACATTAATTATTCAGCTTAAAACATAGTACCTAACTGCATTATAGGAATATCAGATAAAATCGAATCCTAGTAGCAACAAAATCTATTCCAAAAATTTACCATAAAATGTAACACAGTATGCCAAGTAACAAAACTGTTATTTTAATGTAAAAAAATGTTATTGAAATTTGCAATCCAAAAATTTCAACCATTTTAGAGGCATAAAATTTGGACTTTGGCAATTAATTAATCTTTGCCTCCCATATAAATAAAAAAAATTAAATATTACTTATTTGAGACTAAAGCAATTGAATCGTGAATTTCGAAAAGGACTCAACTCGGATTTTGATCAAATTTGACCTTTCCGCAAATTTTTCAGGTTCAATAGTAGGCCAACATTTTATGAAGGAAAAGGGCTCATATCTGATTTTGTTCTTACAAATACGAACTCGTGGTTTTAAAACAAAATTTCGAAAAGGACTCATCTCGCTGAGATGGGTCCTTTTCGTAATGCATTGCGACACGTTTAGTAAATGAAGCGAACTAAAATGGGGATTTCTTATTTTTATAAGACGTGAATTTTATTGGAGTATAGGCATCGTAAAGTTTGCTTGTTTCAGTCGCTTTACGACAGTTGCTTGGTGTACGTCAAGTTTGTCATTTGAATTAGTAAACAATCACATATTTTGGGTACTGTTTTGTTCAACGTTACTAATTTTTTTCTAAACAATGAGTGAGTCTAGTAGTTCGGACGAGGCAGATACAGGAGTAGAGAAAAAGAAGCGAGGAGTAAGAAATAGTGAAATGTATAAAAATGTAATTATCAAAAAAGCCAAAGTTAAGGGACTTGCACACACAAACTACGTGGGTAAAAATATTCCTTATAGGAAATCTGGGCCTAGTTGTAGGTAAGTGTATACCTATGTTCTATTACATAATTAAAAAATAATAGGAGATGTGGATAGAGGTAGATAAATAATGTTATTTATCTAGTAGGTAGATATTATATTCAATATATAATATATACAAAAATGGTTTTGTGAAAAATAGTTTTATCTTTGTAGGTGCATTCGAAAATGTTTCGATCTTTCTGATGATGCCAAAAAAGCAATATTGAATCGCATAAATGGTTTTAATACTAAAGATGAACAGGACATTTATATTCAAGGATTGATGGAAGCGATACTTCTAAACGTCAAGAAGATAAAATTAGTAAGCCAAAGAGTTACTCTTATAAGTATTTTATCGAAGCAGATGGAAATAGAAAAGAAGTATGTAAAGTAGCCTTTCTAAACTTGCATGGTGTTAGAGAATAAAAGAAAGAATAAACTTGCATGGAGAAGAGAATAAAGAGAATTCGACTACTAAAAATTGCAAATAAAAGCCCCCACGATATGCGAGGAAAATCTGCCGGGTCTAGAAGCAATGTAATGCCCGCAGAAACATGTGCTTTAATTCACAACTTTATCGAGTCAATTCCTGTTAAAGAAATTCACTATTCAAATAACATTGTAAAAAAATACTTATCATCTGTTTTGAATGTGACAATATTGCATGAGAGATTTTCGGCAAAATATCCAGAAAGCAAAGTAAATTATCAGTTTTTTAGAAATTATTTCAATGTAAATTTTGACTTGGCATTTGGTAGGCCACAAATTGATGTGTGCTCAAAATGTGAAGAAATTAGCGTTAAGCTGAAGAATCCCCATTTAAACGATAATGCCAAGAGGGTCGCCAGTGCGGAGCTAATCATACATAAGCGTCGGGCATCGAAGTTTTTTAATAAAGCCAAAGCTATTACAGAAAAATGTAACGAGAACGGCAGTACCATTTTCGGATTGTCTTTCGATTATATGCAACAAATTTGGGGACATAATATGAAAACGGGGAAGGCAACTTTGTATTCCTATCACGAGGGCCAAGCGTTGAAGGGACCAAACGAAGTAGCTTCGTTTTTAAATGACTTTATATGTAAAAATGTTCCTGAAAATATTACAGAATTACATTTGTTCTGCGACGGATGTCCTGAGTAAAATAAAAATAATACCATAATAAAATATCTTATCGCTTTGTCACTTACTCGAAATTTAAAAGTTTTTCTTTATTTTCCCCAAAGAGGTCATTCCTTTAATGACTGTGATAGAGATTTTGCAACCATAAAGCGTAAGATTAGAAGAGAAGATCGTTTATTTACTCACGAGCTGTATACGAATTTAATACTCAGTAGCACTAAAACAGGCAAATTTTGTGTAAAAGCGATAACTTATACCGATATCATTGATTTCAAGGCATGGTGCAAAGTACACTTTAAAGCAAAACCGTTATCAGAAAGATGCTATGGAAAAAAGTTGCTAAAGAAAACAAAGTATCTTTTCAAGTTTCAACTTTTTATGAATTTGACTTTAATCCAGAAAAGCCTGGAGAAGTTTTATGCCGCCCCTTCATTGACAGCAAAATTTATACTGAAACTTTTAGCCTTTCAAACACTAAAGGTATTTGTGCTCATCTTCCTACTGTTGAAGGCTTTCCATGCTACTCCTCAAAACTGCCAATAAATAACTTAAAAATGACTTGAAAAAGTTGAGGCAGTATATACCTGCAGAATATGAAGAATTTCACGATAGTATTTTGAGCTGGTCGACTACTGACAGAGAAGCAGGAGCTGACATCGAACAAGACTTTTAGCAGAGTTACTTTTTATTTGTTATTATTTTCCAAATAAATTAACAAAAAAAAATTTGATCTTTAAGGATTTTTTTTAGTTTTTTGTATCTTTCTTTAAAAAATAAAGTTGAAGTTTCTTTATTAACGTTCTTGTGATTATATAACCTCTCAAGTGGTGCTTAAATTTCGAAAACGGCTTATCTCGGAAAAATCTAAAGTCCATTTTCTCCATGTATACTTATTTGAAAAGAAAAAAATTTGGCAAGGTTAAGATGTCAAACAAAGGTTGTGAATATTAGGAAAATTCATATTTTCGTAGTTCAAATCTGTCAGAAGCAATTCAGTTTTTAGCTTTTCCTAGAAAATTACTACGTTTTTGCGAGATAAGCCCTTTTCGAAATTTACGATTCAATTATAAAAATGCAATACATATTTTTCAGAAAAAACAAAATATAACTAATGCGATTCATTAATCTTGTCTTTACTTGATTATAGAGATATAATTTATTATTTATTTTGCCACATCAAAATCAATTAAAAAACTCCAAAATCTTTTATGTGTTTTTCATTCAATATTTCTTATAGAAATCATATCAAATTTCTTCTTAAATAAATTCTCAATTTTTTAGATGTCAACTAATATATTGGCAAACCTCCTTATTCAAAAAAGGGCTTTTTTTTTTTCAACATAATCAGAATACCAGGTCTCGAAAAATTCATCCATTATCCCAAAGATGCTGGTCATACACTTTTATAAAAGGTAAAAACACAAAATCTACAGCATCACAGAAACATTTAATAAAATGACAAAGGTTACATGTTTCGCTCGACTAGAGCATCATCAGATCTAAATAATAATTAAGATCATGTAACCCGAAAAAAGGAAAATTCAACAAAAACTTACAACAACAATAAACAAAGCTTACAATAAAGTGGCACTATCTATATACAAAGAACTCAACTGAACAATCAAATCACCTTATACATTTCAGAAATCTAACCATCATTTGAGAGTCTAGACCTATTTAAGATTATTAAAAACTAGGTGGCCATCAAATTCAAACCTTTCATTAACACAGGACAGATCTGGGCTTTTAAAAGCTTTACTCATTCCAATGTCTCTAGCAAGTCTAGTTTTTACTTTTATTGCACTGATGAAGTATTTTTATATTTTGGCTGTCAGGAAAATTATGTTTCGAGTCGAGGAGGTGATTAGCAAAAGCCGCTCAGGGCCCTATAACACAAACACTACAATTGTTACAAGTTTACAAGTTACAATTAATTTACCGTACCTACAAGTCGTGATGAATTCAGTAACACATCAGAAACAACTACAATTGTAATTTTTTTACAATTGTAGGACTACGCGTACATATGTATAACAGACTTGTTAAAACGAGTTTAAGCTGTTTAGAATTAAAAGTTATGGGTTGTTTGTTAGTTCGTATAAGCGATACGGTGAGAAGGCTGATTTCGGTTAGTAAAAATGTCGTCTAAACAAATTATTTTCGAAGGAAAAATGCAGTTTTTGACAAAAATTAAAGAAAACAAGGAAATTCTATTTGGTGCTTTCTCAGATAGACTTAAAAAGCAAGACAAAGTCGAGAAATGGAAGGAAATAGCCAAAGTATATGCTTAGTTTCAGTAGAGAAGGATTGGACCTACGTAAGAGATACTGTCTGGCAGAATTTGAAGAAATCTGCTATGGTGAGTCTTTTGTTATTGAGCAATCAACATAATTTATTTACAAGTAATTTTGACATTAGATACTAAACCCATTATAGATAAAATATACACAATGACATAATATACTATTTCGCATTTTAGCTTAAAATAGACAACGCGAAAAAAACAGGGACTGGTGGGAAAGGCATGTTAACGGAAATAGTTAAGATGATTTTGGATATTGTTGGAAAGGAATCTCCAATTATTTGTGGACTTGGAGTCTCTGAGTCGTTCGAGGTAGCCCAGACTCAGTCAACAGAAACGCCTGTACCAAATGAGACTGTCCACCCAAGCGGACATAAATTTTATGTGTCTTTTGAAATAAAAAGTATAGCAAAATGCAAAATTTTATAACAAATCCATTTCCAATCCATCCATCTATCCATTTCTAATTTCCACTTTTCAATTGTAGGAAAGAGAAAAGTTGTCGAAAGCACGGGTGAAAGTTACGATAAAAATGAAAACCTGAAAGTACAAATTGAACATATAAACTTACAAAACTATAAAACCAAGCTGGAAATATTAAAATTAGAAAAGGACCTCGGGTTACCGTTTTCTGAATTTACCTCGCAGTTCCAAAATAACTTCCAATCAGAAAACGGCAAGACCTATTTATCTTAATAATAATTTATCTAGTACCTATAGTTTAGATATACTTAAAATCCTTCGTTAACGTTGCGCTCCAACAGGGGGATTGTCATCGATTCATAATTTTCTTCATTGTCTGATAACTCTTCACAATCGTCTACCGTAAAATCATCCGCGTCCCCATCACATTTTAAAATGTTGCATAAAGTGGCACAGCATTTGAAAACATTTGCAGCAAAAACAGGGCTCACGCGTAGGTAGTTCAAACAAGGAAATTTTTCTTTTAAAATCCCAAACGCATTTTTTATTACTCTTCTTGTTCGTTTGTGAGCTCTGTTGAAATCCTGTTGGGCTTGATTTAGTGGATTTCCATATGTTGGTGGAATCAACCATTGTTTTAGCGGATAAGCTGAGTCTCCCAGAATCACCGAATTAGGATGGGGTCTCCAACCATTTTCCATTCTTCGAAATAAATTACCTTTACGAAGTATTCTTGCGTCATGAACGCTACCGGGCCAGTTAGCACTAACATAATAAAATTTTAGGTCAGGACCACAAACAGCCATGCAATTAATTGAATGTTTACCATGGCGATCTACAAAGGCTGGCTCGTCTATAGTCGGGGCATCTATATTTATCAGTGTTCCATCGACAGCACCACATGCTTCCGGAAAACCGGCGATGCCATGAAATCTTTGAATAATATCCAATGTATTATGTGGCCATGACACGATTTCGTCAAATTTTATATCATTTACCGCAATAACAGTGTCATGTACGCATCGGCACACAGTCATTTTTGAAACTCCATGCTTATCGCAAACGCCATGATACTGACCTCCATTTCCTAGCCAATGTAGAGCAATTAATATCTTATGCTGTGGAGTCAATCCATACCACCGAATTGTGTTATTATTTAGCGCGGCTCCAATATCCCGAACAAGACTTTGACATTGCTGGCTGCTAAGACGGAACCTTTCCTTGAACTCGCCATCGCTAAGAAAATTCAAGTCTGTTCTTATGTTGAATGGGTATTCCCTGTGGGGGGCACCCTCATTGTCACTTGACCACATACCGAGAACGAAAACTAATGTTCACAGTGAGAAAGTTGATATTAAAATACTGCGTTTACCGAATATACCCACTGATATAAAGGGGTAGAACATTATTTACAATTGTGGGAAATACTTTAACACAAATATACAAGTGCTGAAGTTGTGTTACAGAATAGGTCTACATATGTAAAAAATTTTCCGTAATTACTAGAGCCGCACAGGTAATTACAAGATTGTTCTGTTACGAAAAAATTACAAGTGTAGAAAATATTTTTACAATTGTATAACTTGTAGTGGTTGTGTTACAGGGCCCTGGTGACTGTGATATCGGTATTTTTAAATTTATTATATTGGGCCTTGTGTTCACTAATCCTAGTAGAAATCTTCCTACCAGACTGTCCGACGTACACTGCGGGGCACTCTTTACACCTAATCTCATAAACTCTTAAAAAAAAATAATAATACCAGGTGTTATTTTAATTTTCGAACTTCTCCGCACAGTTTATCGGTTTTTCAACATTTATTTAGCTTTGTTAGTGCAAAACATTTAAGAAATATATTAAAACAATTTTGCTGCTTCTTTTATCCAGGACTGGCTGACAGATCTAAACTGTAATTTACTAAAAATATATTAGTACATACTAATTATTATAAAAATTGTATCCTTTAATGCATATTGTAGAATTTTGTGGCACACCGAAGATATCATCATTCAGACAAAGCCCAGGTAAAGAAAAGATTTACATGTGATCACTGTCCTAGAAAATTTTACAGGGAAAAGAATCTCATTATTCACCAGCGATTTCACAAAGGAGAGAAGGGATATGTGTGTGAACTATGTCCTGATAAATCCTATACGTATGTTAAAAAATAATTTTTGGATGAAGAAAATAGTTACTATTTAAATTTTTAGACAAATTGGTGGTCTCATACTTCATAGAAGAAAAGTTCATCTACAAACTCCCACTTGTACTTGCAACTATTGTGGCAAGCAGTTCTATGAAAAACATTACCTTGAAACTCACATAAGACAGTGGCATACAGGTAAATTTTCAGATAATATCTTCCATAACCAAATTGGAATATTTAAGATTTATTTAAACATATTTTATCAATTTTGTAGGTGAACGACCTTTTTCATGTGAAATCTGTGGAAAAGCGTTCAGTTGTAATGGAACACTTTTAAGACATAGAAAAGACAGTCATGGAGAGGTAATAAGAAATTTGGGAAAAGTTAATTGTACAACAAGTATTGCATTTTAGAAACAGCCATGTCCTAAATGTGGAAAAATGTACACAGACGGGGAGTTAAGAAAACACTTAAAAAGACACAAAATACGGGAAGAAGGCATTAAACGGAAAAAGTACACTTGTGAATACTGTGGAACTGAAATGAATTTTACTTCACGAAAACGGCATTTACTAAAGCAGCACGGAATAATGTTAAAAGGTATTCACAAAGTGTAACGTTTACTATTAAATTATTTTCTATTTTTTCAAAAATAGCTCTGCTAGTAAAAAAATTAATTTTTGTATGAAATGAAAGCTAATTTATTATTTTTAGGGAGAGGGGAACAAGCTGAAAGGATTCCCGTCGCAGATGCCATATAATTTTAACATTTTCATGATATTCAATAAGTCTGACTATATTGTAGCAATAAGTATTAATTAACTTTTTAGAAAATAGCTTTAAAAATATTTATTTTTGTATATAGATTTAGTTTAACTTTTTAATAGATTTCAGGTATCTACTTATATGTTTTGCAATAAATCTTTTGTATTGAGTATTTTTTTTTGCACAATGCCCAGTAGGGGCAGTAGGGTGCTAAAAAAAGGGATTTCAATATCTTTCCACATCCGTCTGTTTTCTGTTCTACGAAAATTATAGAACTGCACAATAATCTGTAATATTAAAATCCCAAGTCACAACGAAAATCGCACTAAAAAAACTTTAACCTGACATGCAGGGCTTTCCCCATATATTGATCATCCCTCTACGGGGGTTAGATGAAAAGTAAAAACAATGTATACAAAACTTTTGGTGTTTTACCTAACATTTTTGTCAATTTTTTTTAGAAATGTCAAATTTTGATAGATGGCCAGTTTTTTTCTTATGGAACACCTTGTTTATGACTTCGTAGTTGAAAAGGTTTGATTACTTTTTATTAAACCGTTTTGGAAATATTGGGCTCAACTTAAAAAAATTAAATAAGATCTTGGTAGGCGGTGCATTGTTATTGTGTGAGGTTTACTAGGACACAAATATTTCTAATATAAATGATATTAACTCAAAATCATCGACAAATACAAAAAATTGAACAATGAATTAAAGATAACATAAATTTCTTATTAATGGTGGTGGACGGTGGTCATATAGCAGGTATAATTATTTGGATTTAAGTTAAACAATTATTAAAAGAATGTATTTTGGTCAAAAAAGAGATATTAAATATCGCTTTATAAATATTAGTTTGGCTACCTTTAATTAAACCATTTGGGAAAAATTGGGCTCCCAACTTTTAAAAAAATAACATTAGACGAAAGTAGAATTAAAACTGAACTAAACTACTTCTTAAAGTTACCAAACAAAAACTCTAAAACCTTGATGCCCTCTTTCTCTGTTAACATATCTTTGATGTTAGGTACAAAGGTCTTAAGTCACTTTTTGACGAAATCCCGAAAAATGTTGGTCTTAAGTCAAAATTTTTTGCTCGTTCTGGTGATATTAGAGACTTAAGTCGTACCGCTTTTATTTAGGCCCCTGGTAATAGAGTCTTAAGTTTACATAAGACCTTCGTACCAAAACATTGTAAAAGGAAAGTAGTGTCATAATGATTTAAGTCCTTTATATCAAAACGTTATTTTTAAATTTAAAATTGCATTGCTGACTTAAGACTTTCGTATCAATTTATCATTTTTATGTATGTGGAATTTACACGTGGTCAGAAGTTTGTGTAGTCGTTGTTTGTTTATCGTAGAAAATCGTTGAGTTAACTTGAGTGCAAGAAGTAAACTTATTTTGCAATTGGCAAGAAAATGTGAAGAAACAGGTAAATATCATTGTTATAATTTTTAAAATTGTCTTATGTTTATTATTAGTAAAGTATTTTAATACGACATAACATAACCTCATTATAAATTTATAAAAATATAAATTATTAAGTCCAGTTATTTCACACTCTCATTCACCGGATAATGATCACGAAGAAATGCCTAATACTGATCACCCAAGTTACAAAATTTTAATGCCTTCTCCAACTGTTAATTCGGATTTTTCAAATATTTTGGACTTTGATAAGAATTTTTTGGGTGAAAAATTATATATTATATTATACAGTTGGATACAGCAAGTAATAAAGGTGAATGATTTTAAAACGGTATAGTAAAAGAACCATTTTTGCTTGTAATTTTATCGTGTATATTACTGGCTAATTTTACATTTCTAGTTATCGGCGATACAATAAATAAAAGTTTAGTTGTGTCGCTAACAGAAGATCAGATCCAAGATATAGGGTCTGTAACATCATTGCCAGCCCCTTCACTGACGGCAGATTTGACAGCTATCTTAAATTCAGATGACAATTATTGCAGATAAGGACTATTTACCTGGACAATCTGAAAGTGAAAGCAGTGACGACAACATTGATTTATTGTCCATTCAGAGAACAATAAGTCGTTCAAAGGCTAATATTTCCTCTACTAATATTCAAAGTAGTATGTTAAGTTTTTAGATCGTTATATTTTTTAAATTTTAGAATCACAAGAAAAATTGAACATACCTAACTGATCAAGCTGGACCTAGTGCTTCCTCAACAATAATTGCAGCAGAAAAGGCGAAAGTTCATATAGATAAAACATTAAAAAGTGGTCCCGAGTTGTAAGAAAAGAGAGAACTGAAAAAATTCATACTGGACAAAGTTACGTGAATATAAGCGGTAAAATGGCCTTTAAAAGATTGTAGAAAAAAATGCTCACAAACACTAAATGAAGACGTTCGAAAAAAAAATTTTGATGAATATTGGCCCTTAGGATCCCATAGCAAAAGAGTAATATTTATTGCAAATCTAATTAATTCCAAAGATACCCAACTAAGTCGTAAAAGAAAACGCGACTTTTCAAAAAACAGAGAAGTAACTTACGAATATTTTTTTGAAATAAATGAAAAAAGAATATCTGTATGCAAAGATTGTTTTTGTAAGACTTTGGATGAAAAGTTTATAAAAGTGGTTTTAAAAAACAAAATGCAAAGCACTTCTGGCATTACTGTTGAAGATCAAAGAGGTATAACACCTTCCGTAAATAAAAAATCTGAACAGGAATTAAATAAAGTGCGTACACATATTAAATCGTTCCCTTCTCACGAGAGTCATTATACAAGACATACAAATGATGGTACTAGTAAGGTACCTACCATCGCACCTAAATCTGCGAATTATGTACGATCTGTACAAAGAAGGAAGGCAAAATCCCGTGGGAAGAACGATATATGAAAAAGAATTTCACAAATTAAAACTATCGTTTAAAAAGCCATATGTTGATACCTGCGATAAATGCGACACTCTAAGTCTGCAAATACAGGTTGCTTCTAAATCAGAAAATAAAGAAGATGAAATTCGTTTACAAAAGGAACTGGAATTGCATCACAACCAAGCTAATGCTGCATTTGAAGCAAAAACTAAAGATAAGATGGAAGCTAAAATAAATCCCCATAAAAAATGCTTTAGTTTTGATCTCCAGCAGTGCCTTCCAACACCCTTTATAACTTCTTCAGTAGCAGTCTATAAACGTCAGCTCTGGACGTATAATTTAACAGTGCATGATAGCAATGGAGAACCGATGCATTACATGTGGCATGAATCATTGGCTGCTCGGGGAGGTAATGAAATTGCTTCCTGCTTGTACACTCATATTAAAAATTTGCCCAATGATGTAAATAATATAACTTTTTTATCCGACACATGTGGTGGACAAAATCGAAACAGTCATGTCGCTTCTATGTTTATAAAGGCTCAAAGTGAAAATCCCAATTTAACGATAAACCACAAGTTCTTAATATCTGAGCATACACATATGGAATGTGATGTTGATCATTCCATGATAGAAAAGCGAAAAAAGAAAATGGAAGTTCCAGTATATCATCCACACGATTGGTACCAGTTGGTGAGAACAACTGGAAAAAAAAGACAATTTAAAGTCCATGAAATGGAGCAAAATGAATTCTTGGATTTTTCCGGGTTATTAAAATCAGTAATGGTCAGCAGAAAGAAAAATATATTAGGCGAACAGTTTTATTGGCATAATGTGCAATGGCTACAATATAATAATGGCGGTATGGTACGTTACAAAAGTTCTATATCTGATACTAAAGATTTTAAAATTATAAGCTTTCTGAGACGGGGCAAAAGTCAAAACTTAAAAGATTTGGTAGTTAAGGAACTGTATACTAAAGGGTTAATTCCAATATCAAAGGAGAAAAAGAAAGTCTTGTGTTCGCTTCTTTCTTTGGTGCCACCAGTGTTTCACCAATTTTATCAAAATTTATCTACCGATACTAAAGTTATTGATAGTTGAAAGTGACCCAGATCTAGTGGATGAAGCAGTAGAACAAGAAGAAAATTAAATACTTACTTAGGCTAAATTACTCAATTAGTTTCCTAGGGAAAAAAGTTAGTTTGTGTTTTTTAAAACATGTATTTTGATATTATTTGCCTTATTAAAAGTTACTCCATTCTGACATAAGTCCTTTATTAAAAATCAGTAAGCTAAAAAAAACTTTTTTTGTTCATAAAGACTTAAGTCATTCAAATTTTGGAAAATACACTTTTGTAGATAATGAATAGTATTTGATCTAAAAAAGAATTAAATACTTTGACTAATATCAAAAACTTCAGGCTTTAAATTAATAATCGGATTTACAGCAATTTTTTAAATTTTCAAATTCGTTTTCTGAACAACTATATTTTTTGACTTAAGCCCCTATTACCTAACATCAAAGATATAAACAAACCATTAAGATAAAAACAAGGCACTCGTTTTTTTTTATAGCTAGACATATCAACTTACATAAATATACCTTAGGTACCTTTCTGTTGACTAAAGTTCTTTTTCTTGTAAAGAGATGATAATAAAAGCGAACCACTTAAAATCTAAATTACAATATTTAAGGTCTTGGTTCACACATTATCATTTTGTTGTTTTGTATATAAGATTAATGAATTAGGTAGAAATACAATAAAATCTTAGGATTTAATATATATACTTGAAATCAGAAAATTCTGCTCTTTTATATAACTATGAGGTCATATATATATAGGGTGTTCCATAACAAAAAACTTATCATCTGTCAAAATTTGAAATTTCTAAAAGAAAAAAAAAATGTTGATCGGATTCAAAAATTTAATATCACACCCCAAAAGTTTTGTATAATTTTTACTTATTTTTTACCTTTCACCTAACCCCTGTAGAGAACGGTCAATTTATGTGGAAAGACTCTGTGCCACTTCTTTTTGTTTCAGTAAAATAAAAATTCATAGTTGTAGCTTACAGGACTTCAATAAATTTCACTTTTTATAACTTAAATTTTTAAATTTATGAAAAAATTGTTCTCGAAGATATTTCAGCTTTATACTTGCAGTATCTTAATGATTTATTAATGAATACAAAAATTAAATATATACTCTCATAGTAGCTAAGAGATACCACGGAATTTAGTTATTTATTGAGCCTAATATGTGAAATTATAAAGTGTAAAAATAATAGTGAAGTTTAAACATTGGACGTTTTCATAATTTTTCTTTTATTATTATCACACAATAAGAAGATTAAGCGTCATATTGATTTAGGGCTAATATTAGTAATATTCAATATAAAAGCTACTTTAAGAAACTAGTTTATTTTTCACAAATTGTGGAAAAAATCAATTGTATTCAATGTGTTTTGTAAAAAAATTATCTATCTATAAATGTGAAACACCCTGCTTGACGTAAGGTTATAAGCGCGCGACACCCTCTTACTCTCTGCTGCTCTACTGCTTTGCTTAAAATTACAAGTGACATCACACAAACTATTGATAAAGGTGATTGCTGCCCCACTTTCTCAATTGATATGTCAAAAGCCTTTGATTCACTCAATATAAATCTTCTACTGGCAAAATTAAAATTTTACAATATCGAGTATAATAGTTTTTTGAGAGTTACTTAACAAAGTGGCCAGGCTGTTCTCCGGCACGATGAACTGGGTAATCTGCTTATGTCTAATTTTCATCTGGTGGATATTTTTCAGATACTTAAAATTTAATTAAACCAATAGCAGTATCTGAAATATTTTCTTATCAAGCCTATCTGGTCCATTTCAACCATTAAACCTATTGTTAGTAAATTCAAGTCCAAAGACATTGCAATAAATAATTGTAAATGTTTGACTGAGAAGATCGAAAATAGATCCAACAAAAGAGAGAACAGAACTCTTAATATTTTACTAAGTGTGGAAAAATAAAATAAAATACAATAACTTTTTTAAAAATAATAGAGAATTACATAAAAACATCAATTAATCAAATGTTCAAACAACCCCCCCATTAACAGCTAAACAATATCCTAACCGATCATAAAATTCATTTCTAACGTTACTAAGTTGATATTGGGAAATTTTATTACATTCTAACGAAATAGCGTTTTGTAACTGGTTTAGATTCTCAAATTTTACACTTTTTAAGTGACCCCACAAAAAGAAGTCATTCGGTGAAAGATCAGGTGACCTGGCTGGCCAAAGTATCCGGTACCGTGGACTAATAATAGCCGTTAAAAGCATTTTCCAAGCACTCCCTAACCATACGGGCATTATGGGCCGGGCAACCATCCATTTAGTACCAGATCATTTGATCTTCCTGAACAACTTCTTCCAAGGCGGGTGCAATTTAATTTTGAAATAAGTCCAAATAGGTTTTAGCTGTTAGGTTATAGTCCATAAAAAAGGGTCCAATGATATGGTGTCCGATAATTCCCACGAATACATTTGTTTTTTGGGGATATTGTGTCTGAGTATGAACAAAGCGATGTTCATTTTCTTGGGTCCAATACCGGCATTTCTGAACATTTGGTTCATTGTTGAGGGTAAATGTACATTCATCAGTAAAACAAATATTTCTTAAAAAAATCCTATCATTATTTGCTCTTTCCTCATTTCAAAACAAAATGCCAATCTTCGCTCTTCATTTCCTTCCTGCAGCTCTTGATGTTTTCCGAATTTATACGAATAATATTTGTGTTTTTTTTAAAGTGCGCAATACCGTTGTATGATGTTTATGCCCAAGAACCCTCGTACTAACCATCTTGATTTCCTATACACTCAGTAGAATATTAAGATCTCTGTTCTCTCTTTCTTCGGCTCTATTTTCGATATCCTGAGCTGAACATTTACAATTATTTATTACGGTACCTTTAGACTCAAACTTATTGACAATACGTTTAATAGTTGAAATGGAGGGAGTGGGCTTGGTGGGGAAATAAACTGAAAACATTTCAGATACTGCCCTAAAACTGTTTCCCGCATAATGCCACTTAATTATCGCTATTTTTTCGTCGATTGAATAATTCATACTTGTTTTCAAATATCGACTGTCACTGATTTATTGACACTTTTCCTCACATCAGTGACAATATTCATTTTACTGGAGCCCGTTTGGTTTTACCAGAACCGAAAATTTGCTAATTTTGCAATTACCTTTAATTAAATAATTCAAGATTCGCTTATTAAAATTTTTTGAAACTTTGCACAAGGGTTTGCCAGATTAGTCTCATCAAAAATTTATCTTACATTTTTTCTAGAAATGTACAAGAAGCCAATAATTGACCCCATTAAAATTTACATGGGTTTCCAAAATGCAAGTGCAAACATAAGGATTTCTTGCAACTCAATTTTTCATTTCAGTTGTTTAAAAGACTGCATGGATATAAAATCTATGTTCAGAGATATACCTACAAAATCGTTATGCGCAAAAAATACAAATTAGAAAAAGACACCTAGATAACAGTTAAAGTTAACAGAGGGCCAATTATAAATGAGAATATTTTTTTATTTATAAATGTTTCTTTTATTTTATTTATAAATGATAGATTTTAAAATAAAAGAGTCAGCTATTTGAAAATGAGGTTTTGGAAGCAGAAAAAAATATCCTTGCAAATTGAAATTCAAAATGATTTCTTAAGCGATGGTTGGACTCATCGAAACAAAAAACTAAAAAAAATATCTAAATATCTTCCATACTTGTCACTAATAATAAGCGGAAAATCCTCAAACTGGGAGGTCAAACAGTCTGAGCTTTAAATAAATCATTGACCAGGACAATTATTGGTAAACAATCTAGCATTGTTTCATTTATGTCTCAATGCAATGCAGGAGCAGGCTCTGATAAACTTACTGGACCAAACAAGATCCTAACGGCTAAGGACTTCATTCATAATTAAGACTTCAAATTAAAAAATTGAGACTTAAGACTTTATTAAAAAATACCGACTGAGGATGTATTTTTTTATTTTTCTTTTATTTTCACAAGATAAAAGTTTAAACTTTATTGATTGAGTTTATTTTTCACAAGTTGTAAATGAAAACCAACATTCCACAATCTGTTTCATAAAATATATTTTGTTCAATACCTAAAATGTTTTACATGACGAAAGAAAAAAAAAAAATTCAAGATTTGCCCCAAAAAACATTATAGTAAACCAAAAGCAAATTAATACAATTTGATAAATAAGCCGCAAAAAAGAAGTAAAAATGACATGCTTAAACATTTATAATATTTATTTTAAAATAATACTGGTAACAGGTAAATTTGATATATTAAAATTAAATTCCTCTATAGATAACATAACAACAACCAAATTGAATTAATAAAGATGTTGCCTACAAAAATTTTACTATTTGAAGGTGTATTTATAGTAGGTAAGTGTAGAAGGATCATAATGTATATTTAATACATATTTCAAAACAACGAAAAAGGAGCACATGAGAAAAATTGGTAAAAAAAGCTTACGTGTAGACTTACATTTTAAAATTTCGACTTAATTAGAAAAATAGTGTTAAAAAATTGAAATTGCTTATTTTAAACAACGTTTACATTAAATTATTGCACTTAACCCTATAATATTCATATACTCTCCTTACTCGGTTTTCGTAGACGTTTTATTAGTACAACTTTGATTCAACACTCTTTCCCCATAATCTCCATGAATCTTCGTCACATGTTTTTGCAAATGCTGTTTATATTTAAAAGTCTTGGCACATAGGGAACACGAAAAGCTTCTGACATCACTGTGGGTCTTCATGTGGGTTTCCACTGCATATTTTTGTGCAAAAGATTTGTTGCAAATCTAAAAAAAATGGGACAGAACTATTGTGGAACATAAAAAGTATGCTTACTAACTTGTTTTTTCTTAAAGTTCTTAGAAAAAGATTATCAAATGATGCAAAAGATGAATTCCTTGGATAAATATTTAGAAGAATAGTTATGCTGTAGCAAATTCTTTGTCTTACTCAATTTTGCCTAATTTTCAATGTTCTAATCTCAGCCAAGAAATTAACTTGTCTTACCTTACAAGAGTGTGGTTTTTCTCCAGTATGCACAAGACGATGCCTTTTCAACATGTCAGGACTAAAGAAGCTTTTCCCACAAGTTTCACAGGTATATCTCTTAATTCCATCTTCTTTATCCTGATGTTTTTGCATATGCTGTTTATATGTCACACTACTGAGCATAAGACCACATTTGGGACATTTCTCATTCTAAAAACGCCTTTTAAGTTATAACCGAATTTAATTCATGATTTTTAGTTTGAATAACGACAAAGAATAGGAACCTTTTCATGTACAGATCTAATATGCAACCCCAAATTCCGAGCACTACCAAAAGAATTACTGCAAATCTCACAAAGAAATGGTTTTTCCCCTGTATGAACCACCCTCTGATGATTTTGGAGCTCTCCTGGTGTAGGGTAGCTCTTGTCACAACTGTTACATTTGTAGATCTTATATTTATCTGTGTGCTTCTTTTTATGGTTAAATAGATTTTGTAAAGAGCTACAAAATAAAATTACTTCTTAGTAATTCAACTATATTCCACATACTTACGTAAATTTCAATTTACAAACATCACACTCGTAGGGTTTTTCTCCCGTATGCACTCTATTATGATTATTTAGCTGCTGTCTATTTTTAAACTTTTTACCGCATGTCTCACATTCAAACTTTTTAATATCAGAGTGAGCCATAATAATGTGCTGCTCCAAACGATTCGAACATCCATATAAGACTTTTTGGCATATATCGCACTTAAATTCGTGTCTCTAAAAATGTATAAATTAAAAATGTCGGCGTATTTCTTCAATGTAGAATTTATAGAAATTGCATAAATATTGAATATCAGTTGTGGAAAAAAGATGTTTAAACCTTTCTTTTCCTGGGTTTTTTTTGTTTTTCTATTGAAGTCTTCATCTCTTGAGTTCTATGCACAATTATATCAGCGCCTTGGATTTCCGAATCAGTTCGGTCTTTTTCATAAATAAATTCTATCTGTAGAGAGATTTGCTGTGGAATTTCTTTGCTCCTATCGTTTTCTTCCGATTCGTTGTTGCCTTGCAGATGTATAATTTGTGGTGATCCTTCTTCTGGCTTAAGCTCTTTGAGAGCATTTTCTAAACAAAAGTAATTGCTTTCATTACATATGAGAATTGGAAGGGTGGATTTTTCTGTCTTCACAGTTTTGTTAGTGAGTACATCCAAATTTTGTTTTAAATGTTTGTCGGAAGAAATAATTAGTTCACGGAAGTCATGTAGAGTCAAAAGTTGCTGATAACAATTTGAGCAAAGGTATTTTGGCAGGGGATCATCTAGTAATACCTAAAAAATAATAAATTGTAGTTAGAAATATATGGTAGCTCTAAAGAGATATTATAGTGTCAAAACCAAAAGACTTTTTAAGACTGTATGTAAAAAAATACAAATATATATAATCTTACGCAGAAGGTTAAAACCTATAACGTAACATTTAAATTAAACTCTTACATAGAAAGAGACATACAAATTTGTCCTAATGCTAGCTTAAGAAATTGTTGTTCATAGCATATACTGTTCTAACATTTTTCAAGATTTTGTTTTAAATGAGTATTTCAAACCAACTTTTTAGAATTTTACCAACTTTAAGTTGGTAAAATTCATTGAGAAATGTAAATCCTCTAGAAGAAAAACAGCTCTCGAATTTGTTCACGTCAACATTACTCAAGACTGTTTAGCCAGGTATGCAGGAATATGAAAAGTTGAATTGAAATGCATTAAATTGGTATGTAAAGAACTCTTGGAATTATGAATTGCGACAGGTATAAAGGAATATCAGTATTCATAATTGTATGCATAAACAAAGAAAAGAGTAACGTGTCAAATTTACGGCCCTCATAAACTTAACGCATACATGTAATAACAACCAGCAGCATCTTTGTATATGTTTAAATGCATATAAAGTTTTCAGTTGTATGTAAGCAAAAGTAAGCTTTAAGGGTATATGTGCTTGAAAGTTTAACAAAATATCAAACACAAGACCCAGGTTCCAACGTAATTCGAGACATTATTTCGCATTTATATGAAGGCAAGTAAAAGTAAAAAGTGAAATTTGGACATCACAAAATTTGATCCAATATATGGTGGACGCTTTTTTTGAGTTAAGCAACGACACATGCTTAGATGACCACTCAGAGATTCTCTTAAGATGGTAACATCACTCAACACCCTGAATTATGAGTATGGAATAAATGATAAAGAGTAATGGTCCCAGTATGCTACCTTAAGGAACTCTATGTTGAAGTATTCGACGATTCGACCTTTCTCCATCTAATTCTACGATTTGCCTCGTCAATATAGATCTGAAGAAAACCACTTACATGCTTCAGCAGAAAAACCATAGAAACGATCCATATTTTAAATGTCAATGGTAATCCCAGCAAGAGCAGTCGCCGTGCTATGACAAGGACTGAAACCTGACTGGTTGGTAGAACCAGTAGCTCAGACATTTTCACAAGAATCAATAAAATTGATATTAGTCTAACCTCATTCAATGAAATAATTTTAGCAGCTCTGGGCTGAGTGGCTTATTTACAAATATTAAAAATACTGGTAAATAGGCGGATTAAAATCAATACTAATTAATGACATACTATAATTACGAGTAATTCAATCAATCATTTATTTATACATAAATTATATATCAAGTCAAAAATACATAATATAAAATGTTCATTTATTTAACAAAATATACAATACTATTTAATAGAACACTCAGTTCTTAAAATTTATAAGGCCACATTAAAATTAATGAAGAAATCGTTAAAATGATTAATAGTTCTATAGTTTTAATAATTCTATATTTACATTAAAGTCTAAAAATTCTATAGAACTATAAAAGCTATTTCTAGAAATTTCTTCACACGTTTGAATAATGTTCTATGTATTGATTTTTGGTATGTGTTAATGGCTTAGATTAGCACAGATCTATGCGTGCCACTGTTTTATCTTTTAAGATATGATCTAAACTACTCAGACATTTCCGACTCCAATATGCTGTTCATTATCCTGATCAAATAATGTATCAAAAAGGAATGCAAAATGAAGATGAGATTGAAATGATTTCATCTGACATCTCTGAACCCCTTTCTATGAAGACCAAATTCTCAGTGAATTTCGATAGAATGACATCAACCAAGGAAAAGATTATATATGGAAATGGAATATGTAAATTAGGATTTTTATTGCTACTCATAGTACCAAATTCTGGAAAAAACCAAGAATTCTGTACAAACCTCAATATCAAATAGAATAAGAACACCTATAAGTTTAATTCGAAAGCATCTCAATCACATTCAACTCACATCACTTTCATATAGGAGTACAATCCTGAATGCAAAAATTCAGTCATTAACATCATAAAAAAAAACAGTTTATTTCGGATTATTTATCTGTGCAAAGTGCAAAGCCCCTAGAAATGCACACCCTATCAATGTGTACTATCTAGTTTCTTTAGAGGTGTAAAATTTAAAGCATCATTGCATCAATCATACAGTTTTTCTTATAGTTGTTGGACAAAGCACACCTAAGACCAAAACAGACCTAACTAGACCCTAAGTCTAATCTAAGATTGGCAATAAGTGAGCCTGACAAAAATTAAAAACATCTAAATCCATATTTTGAAATATGTCCTAGAAAAGAAATCTTGGGTACAAACAATATGCCATTTATCTTATTTGAGCTTCATTAACAACTTGACACACACGTTTCTCTCATAATCCTCCATCTTCAGGCCTTCATATAAAGGATTCCAACATTAATCTAAAGGAAGAAAAATAATAAGAACAATAATTATAAAATAAACTAAACCCAACAAAAATATATAAAATCAGATTGAATAGGATTTCCTTAATGCAGGAACAGATTGAGCCTAATCTGGCTTAAACTAGCGTCAAAGAAATCAGGAACTAAGGAGGAATTCTTGGTGTCCATGCAAAATAGGTACCATCGGACATATGTTTAATAAATTGGGAAATGACTGCTGGATTTTAAGTTGCAACAGTTTCGATTTATCAAAGTATTGACAATTGGTGACATGAGGCTGGGTTGTCATCACTGGTTTTGGAGTTTATTCAATTCTTTTAACAAAGATTTTACTAACAAATTATTATTCTTAGGTTTATTAGAATATACCCGATGTGAGGAGTATAGCAAAATATTTCTATATAAACTAATTTTTTTGAAAAATTTAAACATTGGTTGCAAAAAGATAAGATGCCATGATAGTGTCATTATTTCCTCTAGTAACCAAGCTCGAGCCATGTGGGAGATTATAAATAAACAAAGAGGCTTAAAAAACACATCAACATAATAATAATACTTCTTTATTTGCTCATATACATCCAACAGCTTAGCATCGTCAAAAAGTATAGACTGTCAAACGCCAATAATACAGTGCATAAAGGGAGACATTAATCTATCAGAGTTTTACCTACATAACATAGCAAATAAAAAAAACTTACATTTTGTTCACAATATAAAACAAAATACAATTTTGGTTCGCATCAGAAATGCTCACAAGTATGTATGAAACATTTGTTATACAGGTATGAAAGTATAATATTCGATACATTTTGATAGACTTTAACTAAATAGTCTTTAACTAATTTTTAACTAATAGTCTTTAACCTAAAGACTATTGTAGAATGCGTCCAATGAGTATGACAGATCTCCAAAATCAGGTTTTTCGTTACTTTCTTAAATTTATTTAAATGTAGTTGTTTTGTGGTTTCGGGTATTGCATTAAAAAGTTTTATGGCATTAGTCATATAGCCCTTATGGGTCAGACTAAGCCGGTGTTGTGGAAGTAAGAGATTTCCCTCATGCCTGGTGTCATATAAGTGCCTACTATTTACTGTGCTAAATCTAAAAGAGTGTGTTCTAGCAAACATCAGACATTAGTGAATGTATAGGTCAGGCATTGTCATGATTTTTAAATTTTTAAATAAAGGTCTACAACTATCTATTGGTTTTTTGTTTTCTAGAATTCTGTGTGCCGATTTTTGCAAATTAAATGCTCTCTGCCAGTCAGCCAAGTGACCCCAAAATAACAGTCCATATGACAACTTTGATTGAAAAAGTCCCATATACGCCATTATACATACTACTGGAGGCGCCAATTGAACAATTCTGCGCAACAGAAAAAGAACCGACGAGAGTTTTATTGCCAGATCTATTATATGGCTCTTCCATGATAATTTATTATCTAGATAAACACCCAGATATTTGATCGCGTCTATTCTCTGATGTCTTTCGCTTAAAGAGAAATTAACCACCTCTGTTTTATTTAGATTCAAGCTTAGATTATTATCAGCAAACCATACTTTTAACTTGTGAAGAGTTGCACTAGTTCCATTCTGTAGGGAAATCAGATCTGAATGCCGACTGAGAAGAGTTGTGTCATCCGCATATTGTACAGATATCACCTCTGAGAAGTGGGCGGGTAATTCATTTCCATAAAGTAAAAACAAAAGAGGACCCAAGATTGATCCCTGAGGCACCTCTGTTGTTATTGGAAGTATGGAGGATGTTCTTCCTCCACAAGTCACCATCTGCTGACGCTTACAAAGGTAGGACTGGATAAGTTCCAGGAAAATACCCCGGATACCATAAAAATCCAACTTGCTCAACAAAATATTATGCGAGACACAGTCGAACGCTTTTGAGAGGTCGCAGAAAATTGCACCAACTGTCTTGCCCCCCTCAAATGCATCAACCAGGAAGTCTACCATTACCCTGAGTGCATCAGCAGTGGATCTTCCTTTTTGAAAGCCAAACTGTGCTGGTGAAAGTAAATTATGTTTATCAAAAAAAGATATGAGACGTTGGTTTAGACAGAACTCAATGGGCTTGGATAATATTGGTATTATTGATATGGGTAGATGATTTCCTGGATCATCCATATTACCCTTTTTAAATATAGGAACAACTTTACTTATTTTAAGCTTTTATGGAAATGGACCAGATGAAAAACATTTGTTTATTATTAGAGATAGTGGTAGGGCCAAACCATTTGCAAGTTGTTTCAATATTTTATTGCTCAAACCAAAGATGTCTTGAGCAGAACTATCACTTAAACTTTTTAAAAGATCAATGACCTCTATTTCGGTAACAGGTGAGAGAAATACTGTTGAATTGTTATGTACATATTTTGCTGTAAATTGTACAGGGTCATTAGATTTTTGCAGTGTATTTGTAATTGAGTCAGCTATATTCACAAAGAATTTGTTAAACTCATCGGGAGTTACATTACATTTCGAATTACTAGGATCATTATTTTTTGTTTCTTTAATGATGTTCCAGATGGTTTTGGATTTGTTATGGCTATTTCCTATTTTGTTTGTATAATATGAGTGTCTCGCTTGTTTTATTTTAGTTTTATATTCCTTTATACGAATTTATAGCCATTCTGAGAGATCTAAAGTACTGTTATGTTTATTTAAGGTAGAAAAGAAGTTTAAGTTATCTCTCAATCTCTTCAGTTCATTATTAAACCATTTTTTTTCTTTATTTGTGGTAAGAATTGTTTTAGTTTTTTTGGGAATATGAAAGTCTATAATAGACATTAGAACATTGAGAAATATTTCAAAAGAATTGACAACATTACAATTATCAAGTACCAACAACCAGTCAACGTTTAGTAATGAAGTAACACAGCGAGAAAATCTCTCTCCACAATATGGTCTGAACTCTAAGACCGTTGTGTGGGTGTTTTCAGTACTTTAATTTATTGATTCATATGTATTAGTAATATCCATATGATCTGACATATAAGTGTCCCATAGGGTACATTTACAATTAATTGCACAATTTGTTATGCAGTTATCAAGGCAACTACTTTTTGTGGTTTTTGAGATTCTATTATCTCATATCTCTCTCTAACATCTCTTATATTATCTTATCTTATGTTTATTCTTTTTTTCTCCACATTTTTGCTATTTTTTTTTAAATAGTTGAGGTGCCTGTTTATAAAATATACTTAATTGATTACTATAATTTATCGACAAATTTTACAAAAAAAGGACGAGGAGCGTCAAATTGTTTGTCTCCCGCGCTTCTTTCACATCATTTATTTATAATAAAGGACTCACCAGTTTGGTTGACCACGAATTGCCACTGCAAGTCAGTGAGCTTCACCCAGAAATTATATACCCATATTATTGTTAAAAACTCTATTCATTCTATTATCAGAATCCAGTCACATTATTTAAGGTCTCAAACTTCAACAACATATACCTATTTATAGTGGTAAATCAAAAGCCAATTTATATCAGAAGTATAAAGCACTTTGCGAGTACAACAATTTTTCATTTGCAACAACTTCCTCTTTCATCTGAATGTTTAACACAGAATTTAGTATATCTTTTTTTGTTCCAAAAATGGACTTGTTTGACCTATGTGAAAGATATAAAAATGCCGATGAAGAAGAGAAACAAAAATTATACCAAACAGAGATCAGCTTAGAGAAAAGATATTGTCAAGGTTAGATAAAAATAGAAAAATTGAAGAAACCAATATCTTTTTTTTTCTTTAAATCTAGAATTAACTCTCTAAATTTCATTATAATTCACTTAGACACAAAACAAGTGATTTGCTAGTTTTGAGATGAAAGAGCAAGGGGATCTGCGGAAAGTGGCAGTTGCATACTGCAATAGATAATAGTAGGGATCTAATGTTTGTTGGACCAGAATAAAGATATTGACATTGTTTTTCATTCCAATGGTTGCTGTGGGCAGCAAAACAATAAATATCTGTTACAAATATCAGTCACTGGCATAAGGGTTAAAACAATTACCCATAATCATCTTATACATGGTCTCTCACACAACTTATGACATCAAACTATGGCAAAATTTATGGGGATTCTTATGGTGGAACATCAGTGGCTTTTTTTATAAAACAATCCTATGCAGATAAATCTTTCAAAGAAACCTTTGTGCATGCATAACTGGCGAGGTGCAACTTAATCTCAGGCTCAATGTTTTTTTTATTTGCCAATATAACTCTAATATATCCACAAAAAATACTTGCTACAAATAAACATTTATGTTCTAAACTTGTTATTTCATATTTAAATATGTAGTATGGGTTTTAGTTTTATATTTCTTATTACCTATTTGTTTCTATAAATCAGGAGCAATCAGACAAAAACCGATAAATCCATTTTTTGGCTAAAACGAGTTTACCATTGAATCTTATTACATTCGGTCCGATACATCGACTGGCCATAGCAGATTCACCGAAATCCCGATATATCCTATTTAAAATCGGCACCAAAGGCAACCAAATCAAGCAAAACACGTTAAATCCATGAAAAAAGATATATTTACCGTGTTTCATGCAAAATACGATTAATCCATGTGCAGCATATTTTTATTTTTAAAAGGTAGTTTTCTATTCTTGGCTCGAATAATAAATATTATTCACGGGTTACATTGGGTTTGTTGTCAAGACTAGTTTAGCGGGAAGAACTTTTTTTTACCTAAGATCGGTTTGTTCGTCACATCGTCAGTATTTCAAGGAACGTTGTGGTAGCAACATTACTGATTTTGGTATCAGTATTGTCGCATAAGTTTAGTCTTTGCTTGTTTAATAGAGCGGGCATTTAATAAAGTACTTACTTGGGTGGTTGTTAGGTTATATTATTATATTATTTAACACATGCATGTACATGTTTTGTTTTCTGTTAGGCAATATAGGTAGCCCCATCGAGGTTGCAAAAACGCCCATAAAAAAAGATTACAGAAATGCCAGAAGTACATAGATAAAGATCCGGAATTACTAAGGTTTAAAAGGCCATGCAATCATAATACGCCAAGTTTTAAGTGCAACAGTGTTAAGTTAATTGATATTAAATTAATTCGCAAAAATTTTTATGATATTCCGGACAAATCGGTGCAAAACGTTAAACTTTGTCATATGCTTGCTGTTTCTTGTGCAACAAGAAAGCGTCCTAAGAAAGATGTACCAAAAAATCGTCTGCTTAATATTGCGTATTATTTAAAAACTAGAAAACAAAAAGCAGTCAGAGTGTGCCAAAAAATGTTTACATTGAGCCTAAGTATTACAAGAGACCGAATTAACACTGTCGCAAAAGTTATACACCAGGGAGAAGTACCCAAAAAAAACGCGGTGGTGATAAAGTGTCGCAAAAATCAGAAGAGAAGAAAACCAAAATAAGGGAATTTATTGGTAACCTAAAGGGGACCGAAAGTCATTACAATAGAAAGAAATCCCAAAGGATTTATTTATCATCCAATTTAAGTATTGCAAAACTACATAAGATATACAACTCAAAACATGACGAAGTGTACCAATCAAGTTTATCCATGTTTGCTAGAATTTTCTCTAGAGAATTTAACATCGGATTTTCTTTGCCTGCTGCACTGCAGATGTCTGTTCCCTTTGTGTATGCCTTAAACATAATATCAGAAAAGAAAAGGACTCTAAGAAAAAGTCCGACCTTATGATTGAACGCCGTATTCATAAAAAAAGAGCAAATCCTTTTTACCAATTGGCTAAAGAAAACCCAAAAAATTCTCTTAGCCTTTGCTTCGATATGCAGCAGGTGCAACCTTTACCCCGGACCCCGATTTCGGATGCCTTCTACTCACATCAAGTTAGCTATTATGTATTCTGCTGCGTTGGAATGGCTTCTAAGAATCCTACGTTCTATATCTGGACAGAAGATCAGGCTGGACGAGGTTCAGTTGAAATTGGTTCTGCACTTTTGACACACCTAGATACTCTAAACCTTGAGAATATTGAGGTATTAAGATTATTCTGCGACGGATGTGGGGGGCAGAATAAGAATTCCCACATCGTTCATGCCCTTTACTATTGGCTGAAAGTTAAATCCCCCCCGAGACTTAAAGAAATATGGATGACATTTCCTGTCAGAGGTCACAGTTTCCTTCCAGCCGATAGGGTCTTTGGCCGCGTGAAAAAGAGTCTGCGAAAAAATACGACGGTGGTGAAAAAAGAAGAATATTGTGAGATATATTCCCAGTTTGGTAGTGTAAAACAACTAGGAATTGATTGGAAGTTGTATAATATTAAAGAACTGCAGGGAAGTTTGGAAAAAAGTTACAGGCATCTCCGACTTTAAAAGGATACACTTACAGAAAACCAAAAAAAAGGCAGAGAATATTGTAAAAGTTCAATGCCATCAAAATTACAAAGTAGTGCTTTTAAATGAAACTCCTCAACTTTTATTAAAAGCGCGAAAGACAGATCCATTTAATTTAAATGAACTTCCGCTGGGTCATCCATTTCCTGACAAGAAGAAAAAAAGTTTAATTCATTTAATGGAACAACAGTTTGGTGCTGCATGGAAAGAAGAAGCAGACCTGACCTGGTACCTAAACTTATTATGCAAGCCCAACAAAATCAATGCTGAAGAAAATGATAATGGAGAATTTCATTGTGACTGTCTAGATGATGACGCCGGAATGCTGATTTAAAGTTTGTTGTTAAATTCAAAAGGACTGTATTAGGGTATCATTTATTTTTCTTTGTTAAACTTTATCAGGGTAGTAGCATTTATTTTTGTTTATTTAACATTTTCTAAAATTACGGAAAAACTTTTAGGTAAAAAACATGTTCATTAAATATGTTTGACTGCGCAATGTGTTTCTTTTTTTTTTAAATAATTTTTAGAAGATAATATAAAAAATCTATGTTTGATTAGACTTATTTTGGTTAGTACTGGGCAAGCAAAAGTAGACAAATCTGTTTCATTCAAGCAAAAACCGATAAATCCATTTTTTAAATTGCAATAACTTTTTTATAAATAAACTGAAAAACTTAAAATGTTTATTATAGCACCAAGCCAAAGCAAATTTAAATTACCAAAAAAACAGTTCGGATTTAGCACCATCGGTTTTTCGTGAATATCTCAAAATTGTTTTAAATGGATTTATCAGTTTTTGTCTGATTGCTCCTCAAATAATACCATTTAAGGAAAAATATGTTGTTAAAAATAAGTTTTGTTTAGCAACCATTTTTTTTTTCAATATTTATAGTTTTAAGGTATTTTTGAATATAAATTTGTAGTTTTATCTAAAGCAGGTAAAAGTGATTACAAAAATACATTTTTCCTGAATTAATTGGTAATATTTTTCTCAACCTAAAAGTAAATCAATTAAAAATCTCAAGTACTAAATCAAAACACTAAATCAAAAATTTTTAAAAAACATAAATAAAAAATATTATTCAAAATGCTGTTCCAACGGAACAATTCATTTATAAGTCTAAACTGTAAACACATAATCATTTACAGATTCTTAATTATTTTTACATTATTAAAAAAAGGAATTTTTTGAGTTACTACTGTTTTGATCCAGGTGTGCAGTAATATATCATTATTAAATTAATTCCTAGCATTTTAAATTTCATATAAATAATAAAATTACAATCACAGTACTTAAGGATATTTACAATATTATTATATTATATATAAATTCTACAGGTTGGGTCTTTCTCTTGACCCAGTCAGGGGTCAGGGCACAGGTGAAATATGGTGATCATATAGGAATGGGTAAATGCCATTTCTTTAAAATATTATTTTATATTTTCAATGCGCGTAACTAATGCAACAAACAAACCTCAACTGCTCCTATATCTGCAATAGCTTGTACAACTGATTTAGCCAAAGAAATTTGGTTTGAAATATGCACTTTATTAACTTCCACTAAATTTTGCAAACAAATCCGGCAATATTCATCCATTACTTTAAAAATATTATCTTTTTAATTAAAATAGGTATATATATTATTTTCCCCGTTTTTCCCAAATTCTCACTATTTTTTGTTAAAAACAATTTGTTATTGTTCCCCAGATAAACATAGATACTATATTTGTGTTTTGTGACAGATTATGAGTGTCCGATTGATATCGAGCAACCAAATCGAGAACGCAGCATATGTCGGTTGCCAGCGACCTATTTATAGTCCGCGCTCTCTGTTATTTAATCAATATAATGCCCAACCTCCTGAAACTCCCCGGGGATTTTCATAATTTTTTGTCCAGATATTAACAATGAATACCTAAATCGACTTATGATGGTCTCAAACCTCTACAAACTGAGGTTTTGTTGTGAAAATTACTCCCAAAATTTCCAAAGGATTTGGACTTTTTTCTATAAAAGATAATAAATAAGTTTTCGTTTACAACTTTCGTTTGTAGAAGTTTGCAACCATCTAAAATCAGTTTAGATATTTATTATCTTTTATAGAAAAAAGTCCAAATCCTTTGGGAGTTATACCCATTAAATATTTTTTGTACATTTAACAATTCAACAATTTTTTACCAAAAAAGTTTCGTTTGTAGAGATTTGGAATCATCTGGAATCGGCTTGGATATTTATTATTACTAACAGCAAAAAGTTTTATCCAAATCCTTTGGTAGTTAAAGCAGGGTCGTACCTAGGTATGGGAAGCTGCTCCCCTCCCCTAGAAGATAAAATAAAAGTCAATTTTCCTGGCAAGTGGGAATTAAAAACGTGTTATCTATTCTGCACAAAATAAAGTGTTAGAAACAAAATATCGTTTAGTCAGATATTTTGATTTAATATTTTTTTATCTATAATTAAATATTCTACAACATTCGATATAGTATATTGTTAGCTCAATGCAAATAGCTGTATACTCAATATAATTTAAATCTCCCGCAAAACCGTCGCATCTCGTAGTTTTCGCTCCCGACGACAATCAGAACCATCTAGGATTAGATTACAACTCGAGTTGTAATGTGATCTGTGTAGGTCTAGGCCTGATGATGCTCCGATAGGAGCGAAACACGTGTAGCTTTAAAAAATTATATGGATTTGAAGAGACCGTGACTTTGTGTTTTTACTTTGTTTTGTTTTCGTTTGGTCTCTTAGTGAAAAATGGATGATACGTTTCTACTTAAAGATAGTTGACAACATAATCTTTTACAAAAATATAAAAATTTTAACAATTCTTACATACATAGAATATAGAACACACCCAAAGTAAGGGTAGTAAGAATTCACATTACGCTGCGCAAAACTCTTCACTGTCAAAAAATTGTATTTAAAAACTTGTCTACAGAATAAAATGCTTTAGCAAGCAAAAGTTTCTTTATATTTATCCTAAAACGTTTTTCACAATTTATTAGCCTTATATAAAGGGGTAGGTGGTTAAAAAGCCTTCTGCCCCCGTACACAAAAGAGGACTTAATTACTTTTTGGGATAGGCAGAGGTAAAGATTGTAACTCGAGGAGGAGGGGCCAAGCTGATGGCGATATTTTTTGTGGATAAGACAAACAGTCTCTAAAATAAAAAGGCATGGCAATGTCAGGACAGAGTGTTTTAAAAATAATGGCCTACAGGGGCTACGAAAGGGAGCTGCACACATGTAGCGTATGGCTCTTTTTTGCAAAATAAATAGAGAGCTGAACAAATACTGAGAGCACACACCCCAAAACACAATACCGTATCTCAGATGAGACTCAATAAGAGCATGGTAGGCAATTTTGGCCACATCAAGTCCCAGAGAATGTGTCATTACTCTAATAGCATAACAGTTGGATGATAACTTCCCTAATAAAGAGGAGATATGATTTTCAAATTTTAATTGCTTATCAATCGTCAGGCCCAAAAATTTGCATATTTCAGAAGGACTTATTGTTTCATTTTGCAAAGTGACAGTTCCAAGATTACATTTAAAAGTTAAAATGATAGTTTTAGAAATATTAAAAGTTAATCTATTAGATTCACACTTTCACACTTTACAAGAATTAAATCTTCATCAACGATATTCCTTAATCTCTTGGTGTCAGTGTCATGCCAAAGTAATGTTGTATCATCCGCAAAGATAGTAAATTTGCCCCTAATTGGAATTTGAGAGATATTATTGACATATACCAGGAACAATATTGGTCCAAGAACAGAACCCTGGGGTACACCAGCGTCCATATCCAGACGGGATGACATATCATTGTCAACGAATACCCTTTGTATTCTTCCAGATAGGTAAGAACGGAACCAGTCGAGAGCAACTCCTCTGAATCCATAGGTTAGGTTCTGCAGCAGTATTCTGTGACTTACACAGTCAAACGCCTTAGATAAGTCACAGAACACCGCCGCCGCACTCTCCCCAGCGTTCAACCCCATGTACAGACTCTCCAAAAAAATGAAAATAGCATCAGATATACTCAGTTTCGTCCGAAATCCAAATTTCTGATGGTTAAGAACATTATGCCGTTTCAGAAATTCCATCATCCTAGTTTTTACCAATCTTTCTACAAGCTTGCCAAGCGTGGGAAGCAGGGCTATGGGTCTGAAATTTGATGGGTCATCATGGTTTCCACCCTTAAATAATGGTATAATCAAGGCATCCTTGAGTAAATGTGAAAAGGACCCACTTGAAAGTGAAACATTTAACACCTCAGCCAAAGAATCAAGGGTTGGTAGCGGTAGCGCTGTTAGGACCTTTAGTGACAGCCCATCCCATCCAGAAGAGTTCTTATTTTTCATTGAGGATAGAGCTTCCATTTTTTCACTAGAATCTGTTGGCCTAAAGAAAAATGTTTCAGGCACCTTAATGTTGTGTAAGTATGAGCGCGGATCTCTAACAGACTGAGGCAATAATATTGATAGACCCAAAGCCACACCCTGGAAAAAATGATTAAGTGTTTCGGCCGACACCGTGCTATTAGAAACAGAAGGGTTGCCACGTTCGCCTCGTAAGTCATTAACAATTTTCCAAGACTCTCTAGACTCATTTCTTAATTAGTTTATTTTACTTGAGTAGTATAAGTTTTTTGCCAATTTCACTGTATCGCGGTTAATTTTGCGATATTTATTAAAGTAGGATATGAATTTGGAGTTGTCCGGGGTAAACTTTCTTATGGAGTGCAAACACCGAAGATTTTTACCAGAAACTAATAGACCCCTGCTATACCAGGATCTTCTCCTTTTTTCCCTAATTGTCACCATGGGGAAAGTTGACTCAAAAACATCCACTAAAGTTGAATGGAAACTCTCAAAAGGATCACAGTTGTTAAGTATGATACCATTCCAGTCTATTGAAGTACAACATTCTTTAAACTTACAGAAATTTTTTCTAGTGAACAACCTTCCGCACTTTTTTTTTTCTTGAGGTACACTTTTTTTCACTTAGAAGAAAGGAACATAATACGGCCTCATCATCAGACAACCCGGCATTTACAATTCTACATGCAACCTGCGTTTCACAGAGCGTAGAGCAAACATAATCTAAAAGTGATGCTGAATTAGCAGTGATGCGAGTAGGTTGGTCAACATGCAAACTTAAATAGCACATTGACAAATGATTGTTGAGTTATTGCAGTCTAAAAAATTTACATTAATGTCACCTGTCAATATTAGTGATGCATTTACCTATATTTGGCTTAAAATGTTATATAATTTATCAATAAAACTACTAAAATTACTCGAGGGTGACCTGTAAAGGGCTAAAATGTACAAATTTAATTCTTTAGAATAAACAATGCAAAATTCAAAAGTTTTTTCTTCCAGGAGATACTCAAACTTGGTTATATCAACAAAGTTATATCTTTCTAAAAACTTATTCTCTATTAATATCAAAGTTCCACCATGATTATACTGAGTACGGGAATAGATGGATGCGAGAGCATAACTTTCTATAAAAAAAGGTTCACCCTGTTGGAGCCAATGTTCGGTCAAAACAACAATGACAGGGTTATCTTCATATGCTAAAAATAAAGAGAGTTCATCAAAACAACATCTAGCGCTATCTAGTTGCGGACGACAGTACTTTTTCCAGTAAAGAGAATAAGAGAAATCTGAAATATAGCATCAATTTATACTGTCAATATCAACATCTTCTATTGAATAGCAATACCACAAACACAGATGTAAATAGCTCCGCACACGTGCTCGTATTTCGGGAGCAGGAATATTTGAATATATAAGCGGGATCGTGAGGCAGAGCAAATTATAATTCAGTTCGAGGAGACGACGAGACAACGAATACAATCAGTTCGGAGTTTAATACGAGCGAATATTTCATGCGCCATAGTGTCTTATAGTTTAGTTGCGGCGACACGAGATTTGATTTACGTTTGCTGCGAAACAATTGAAGACTGGGAATTTTACTTTTTCAAATGGATATCAGGAAATTCTTTGAAAGAGGTGAGTCAAAACAAAACAAAACCTAATATTCGATATTTCGATTTCTTTGTTCAAACCACAAAGTTATCGTATTTTCAGTCTATGCCTAAACACCGTAAGAGTAATTGTGTGTATTAATTTTTTATAGAGACAACACGTGAAAAAAGAAAAAAAGGTCGGGAAAGTAGCAGTGGAAGCGGAAGCGATAAAAATGACAACCATGATAAAACTACTCATGTAATGCCAAGATCATTGCATGCTTACATTGGACAAGCACCACATTCTCCAGCACAAGCTGTAAATATATCTGATGCCGACTATTCTTCTCCATTGATGTCCCAACAAACTTATGACATCAACGTCGATCCTGAAATTATAGTGGACGATAGATATCATGAAAATGATCTGGGTCGTTATGTTGGGTTGGCTATCCAGCTATCGACGGAAAAGAAGAGGGAGTTGTTACAAAATCCTTGGATGCCACCCAGAAATTACGATTTTGAAAATAATTTGAAAAGAAAGCAATTTGCAAGCTATTTGAAACGAAAATTTAATCATGCTTAGTGGGATCAATATGCATCAATAGTATAGTATATTCCAAGCGACTAAAAGGTGCTCTTTGTAAGGCATTGTGTTTTGTTCCCTTCGCCCATCACCACTGTGAGAGGCATTTTGGGATGATTTATGGTCAGGCCATATATAAAGTTCAAAAATATGCATGAAGACTGCCGAAAGCATGCAACGACCAACCTAAGTGTACACACACAAAGAAAGCAGGTTTCCTGCTTACTGGCAGTCGGTGCCTATAAGCACCGATAATTAAGTGTACTTTTAAATTTGCCCGCACATAGAAAAAGCCGGCCGGAGCTTGTTGCAAGTGTGAATCGGCACCGACTATTTTACCGGAATGAATTTTTAATTCTTGGTCGCTTATTATCGGAGTCAGACGTGGGGTTTTAGTAGAGTTTTTGATTTATTTTATAGTAATGGATGTCGAAATTTTGATATCTGCTGTTTGTACAAGACCTGCGCTGTGGAACAAACGGCTAAAGTCTCACAGCAATAGGAGCGTGACCCAAAGTTTGTGGAATGACATAGCGCAGCTGAAATGAGGATCAATGGTAAGTTTTTATTATTAATAATAAAAGCCTGTTTATTACCATTATTTAATAAAAACTACAATACTGTAAGTATAGATACCTCTATAATTACTTAAATACACAAACTTGACAAGAAGAAATTACGGATATGATTACATTGTTTAATTACGATAACTTAGTGGATTATTCGAGAAAAAGTGGGTAAATATATCTCTAATTGTTTTAGCTGTATTTGGCGGTATCCCAGCACCATGATTTTCATGATTTCTTTGCGCAATTTCTACATTAGTTAGGTGTCTCTCAAGACCTTCTCTATTAAGAAACGTGTTATGTAGAATACAAATACATTTAATATAATACATTAACACGTATATCCATTTCGATGAGTTTGGACAAGATACGCCGTTTTGCAGTTAGTATCCCAAAAGTGCATTCGATTGTTTTTCGAGCTCTGGAGAGTCTGCTGTTAAAGCACTCATGATCCAGAGGCAAATTTTTTCCGCCGTAAGGTTTGAGTAAAAAATCTAAAAGTGGATAGGCTTCATCACCTATAGAAACATATGGTGCCTTCGTATTTGTCCCTGGAAGATTAGAGGGTTCAGGTATTTTAATTTCCTTGGTAGTTAATAGTTTATAGAAATCTGAGGACTGGAAAGTGCGCCGTCACTTTGCTTTCCATAACCACCTACGTCTATAGCAATCAGTTTGTAATTGGCGTCTGAAATCCCTTGAAGTACAACAGAGAAATATTTTTTATAGATCCAGAATTTTTTGGACAAATAACACGGACATGTTTTCCATCAATAGCACCTATTACGTGGAGAAAGTTCCATATATTGTAAAACTATTTAGAGATTTTTTTGAAAGTGTCTTTTGATGGAATAGGCATATGTTCGAGCTGTAACTCTTGCCATATTACCACTACAGTTTCGGCTATAATATTCCCTATAGTCGAGGCTCCCATTCGAAAAGAAAATCCCAGAGACCTAAATGAACACCCTGCAGCTAAATACCTGAAACAAATAATAAACGTTAATCAATTCCAACACAAAAATTTAAGCAATTTTTTTTTTCAGAAAATGTGTTACTAAAAAAAGGAAGTATTTGCGTGACCAGTTTACAGTGGAGTTAGGAAAAATTCCAAAACCTCGGTCAGGGGATGCAGCACCTTCCAGTTACGTATCAAAATTGCCATATTTTCATTCATTTTTTTGAAAGACATACTAAAAGCTAGAGTCTCTAGTGGAAATTGTAGTATACAAACTGCAGAAAGTATGCAAGACGAAAACGCAAATAGTCACACAAATGAAGAAATTGACCAGGTTCAAGATGAAAGTTTGAATATCGAAACAAACACATGGCAAAATGAAGATAACGCTATCCCAAAAACAAATGAAATAAATGAAGCCGAAGCAAACAATGGTGGAAACAAAACAGAACGCCAAGAAGCATTAAACAAAAAAACAAAATCAATTAAAAGAAAACGGGAAACTGAAAGTTGAAATGAACAAATGATAAAAATTGAGAAACAAAAATTGGAATATTTACAAGAAAAGGCTAAGCGACCACGAATGATGGAGAAGGAGGATGATGATCACATCTGTTTTTTTTTTAAGTTTGCTTTCTTATGTACGACAAATTCTAGTAAACAAAATACTTCATTTAGAGGGCGCGTTCAACAAATTGTCTAAGAATATGCATATCATGGACATGAATCACCTTTTGTACCAACTCCTCAAATTTCTCCTTATCCTGGAAGTTCATGCTCTTCTTCATCCACGTATAGTACACAAGTCACGCATCCATTTGCTCTACATGCAAATTATACAACTACAATCCATGAGACAGCTGTGGAGAAAGAATTATCGACCGATTTGCTTGAACTTTAGATAAACAGGGTATCTAATTAAATCTTTTAAAACTTTTTCTCAGAATTATACTTTTGTTTAATTAATTATATTTAATTTGATAAAAAATGAATTTTTACTCACCTAATAGTAATCACCAGTCTTTCTTCGGGGAGAATTGGCTGTTTGTGCCAGTTGCACCATGTTTTTGATAGACATTGCTCAGTTTTTCCCAACACATAATTAAATGTATTTAATGTCATTCTCATATACGAAAAAAAACCGTTCTTCATGTTGTTTCAAAGTCAGAAATAGGTGATGATATTCTCCATAAACTTTTCGCTCCTTATTTAGGGAATAAACTCCTTGCCTTCGTCTTTGTATTTGGAGAAAAACGTTTTCCAAATTCCAGATTCCAAATTCCAGCTTTCTTTAACTCTTTATGAACGTACAAGCGGGAAAACCGGCGCCGGTATTCAGCGCCGAAATTAGGCGCTGGCTAACCTGCTTTCTTTGTGTGTGTACCTTAACAGCGACAAACGCTGCAAAAAATTTTCTTGAAAATGTTCCTGTAGACATCCAACTGCAAAGTGGACACCACAAAGCAATCGATGCAAACAGACAAATATTGTCATCAATTATTTCTTGTATAGTATTTTGCGGTACACATGATATGTCTCTTAGGGGAACACAAACAGATGAGTGTGTTTTAGTAGATTTATTGAAGTTAAGAATCAATTCAGGGGACGACAAATTAAAAAATCACTTGGACACTTGCACACAAGTGATTTTTTCCGTCGCAATGCAGTTTACACATCGCCAAATATATTAAGTAAAGTTCAGAAGACCATGGCTTATGCAGTCTTAGCTGATAAAACAGCAGACGTAGCTGGGAAAGAACAGCTGTCAATAGACGTGCGATTCTACGACGAAAGCAAAAGGAAAATCAGAGAAGAATTTGTAGGGTTTATTGAACTAAAACCACAAAATGCTTCAGCAATTGCCGAAGCAATTGACAATTTCTTGATTAGTTCCAACCTCCCAACCGATGATTGCGTAGTGTTTGAATTCGATGGTTGCTCTACAATGGCCAGGAAAGAGCCATTTTGAGAAAAAAATTTCCTCGCGTTTTAAATTTTCATTGTTTAAGTCACAAACTCAACCTTGTTGTGAATGATGCAAACGTAGTGTCAGAAATTAGCAATACTGTCGCCACTGTAAAGGATGTTATAACTTTTTGCGGAGAATCGACTACACGTCGAAATTACGCTCCAAACCTATCACGATTGTGTGAGATGAGATGGTACGAAATATATAAATCAATCAGAAAGTTTTCTTAAAATTTCCTAGAGCTTGTGAAATCAGGTCTAGAAACGTTATCCGTAGAGGGAAATTATCAGTTGCATGCAGCCGTTACAAAAACAGTGTTTTTCATTGCTCTACAAATAATAGCCAAATATTTGGCAGTTTTAGAACCAGTAGTTAGCGCACTTCAAGCTAAATCGATCGACATTATCTCGGTGGGGAAACACATCAAAAATATCACTCAAGGAAATTCTCAGAATTGACCGTGAGTTTCCTAATAGAATAAGTAATGAAATGAAAAGCGCGAGCTGTTGCAATGGATTTGATCATAGGATATGTCGGTTCCACGTCTTGCTCACAAGCAAACACAGAATAAGATAACGAATATTGTAACGAATATAGGCGGCGTTCCCTGGCAATACCATACATTGATTCACTTATTTCAACATCGAATATTCGATTCTCCCAAGAAAATACTCCGGCGTTTGGTTTAAGTAAGCTACATGCCTTGTATATGACCAAGACCAAAACCAGCATTACAGACTTACACAAGAACGCAGAATTGGGAGCTTAGAACTAATCAAGAAATTGTCAATTGCTTCGGCAATTGCTGAAGCATTTTGTGCAATTAGTTCAATGAATCCTACATATTCTTCTCTGATTTTCCTTTTGCTTTCGTCGTAGAATCGCACGCCTATTGACAACTGTTCTTTCCCAGCTACGGCTGCTGTTTTATCAGCTAAGAATTTTATAACCTGGATATCACCGTAGAACTGAACCTTTGGCATAATTTATGGGCGAATAAGGCTTTATCAGATGATCAATTAACGAACATAGAAATAGTTGATCTGTTCAACGAAGCACTATCGCATGCACCACGGCGACCGTAGAACGGTTCTTCAGTACGCTGCGAAGAGTTAAAACGGGGCTTAGAAGCACCATGGGTAAAGAAAGGCTTACAGGTTTATGTCTGATGAGCATACATCGTAATTATTTAAAAGAAAGCAGTGGTTTATTGAAAAGACTGGCAGTAGACCAATTTTCGGCAAATCCGAGATTACTGTTAAATTAATATACATATATATTGTAATTATTATATATATAATATTTTGTTTTGTGTCAATTAAACTAATTCATAAAAATAAATTTTCAGGATTTTTTGTTTTAATATAGCCGACCGACCATCTTCTCGAAACAGGTATGAGCTGCCCCCCCTAGCTGAAATCCTGGGTACGCCCTTGAGTTAAGGCCTGTTTCATTTCTTTAACATTTGACTTTTTAATTAATTTTCACAACGAAACCTTAGTTTGTACGCATTTGGGGCCATAATTCGATATAGGTATTTATTGTTAACACCTGAACAAAAAATTATTAAAATCTCTTAGGAATTTTAGGAGATACGGCCATTATATTGATTAAATAACAGGGAGTGCGGACTATGAATAAGATGCTGGCGATATATGCTGGGTTCTCGATTTGGTCGCTAGATATCGTTCGGACGCTAGCTTCACACACCATAATGTGTTATAATTGTGTTCTGTGGTTGCTAGTGTTGCTACTATATCTGGGTTCTGTGCTATAGGCCTTTACTGTTCAGTGTTGATATTAACGGATTTTCCTTGAATATCGCCTGGAAAATATCGTTATTTTAATCAGAACCACGGGGTGGTATAAGCTAAGCTAGTTATTTTTCTACAAATCGAAAATACACTAATTATTCAATTTCACTTATTTCTCCAATATAAATGACAAAAAAGTTTTTTTATAATAAAATTTACAGAAAGTAAAAATATGCCTATATAGGCAGTGATGATGTAAAATTGAAAAAAAAACATCCATATGAAATAACAAACTAAACAAATAAACTAAAGAAAATCAACAAAATTAGAAATTTGGCCTTGGACTTAACCTCAAAATTCTTGAGACATTTATTTGAGGTTATATGGTATTTGTTTATTTACTTCCAAATTCCCAAGACATTTTTCAGTTTTCCATAGAGTATTAGTCAATATCAGTATATTAATTAGGTAAATAAAGAAACTAAGGAGACATTAAAAGATATGTTTTAAGCACATTTTTTTTAGATATGGCAGATGTTAGCAAAGTAATTCAAACTCTCTCAGACATTCCCAAAGACACATTAGATTTACCAGAAAACGCTTCACAAATAAGCAATATTCAAAAACCAACATGTGATCAACAATATGACACACAAGATGTTCACTATGAAGGTGATATTGCAATTTATACTGATAAGGCGACAGGTTATCAGTACCAGTGGGACAAAGAGAAGAATGAGTGGGTCCCAAAGCAGAACAACATAACTTATGACTTTGAGGATGATACACATGTTTATGTAGATGCTGATGGCACCAAGCTATTTTGGGACAAGGAGAAGAAAGCTTGGTTTCCAAAACTCGATGATGATTTTATGGCAAAATATCAAATGTCTTATGGATTTAACAATGAAGAACCAGGTGAAAAGGCTACAAAACCTGAACCTCCAGCTGAAAATGAAGTGCCCACCAAACCTCCCAAAGGAGAAAAGAGAAAGGCCTCTGAGCCACAATGGTTTGAACTTGAAGAAACCCTAAATACCAATGTTTATGTTTCCAACTTGCCCACAGATATTTCTGAACAAGAGTTTATCGATTTTATGCAAAAATGTGGATTAGTGATGAGAGATCCAGTATCAGGACACTTCAAAGTAAAACTATATAGGGAACCTGGTACAGGGTACCTTAAAGGGGATGCTCTTTGCACTTATATTAAAGTAGAATCTGTGGAATTGGCCCTTAAGTTACTTGATGGCTATGAATTTAAGGGAAAAATAATAAATGTGGAAAGGGCTAGATTTGAAATGAAAGGTGAATATGACCCAAAGCTCAAACCAAAAATGAGAAAAAAGAAAGACAAACTAAAGCTTAAGAAACAACAAGAGAAACTGTTTGATTGGAGGCCAGAAAAGAAGGAAAATGAGAAATCCAAGCATGAGAGAGTGGTAATAATAAAGAACCTGTTTGACCCAACAATATTTGATAAGGATGTGGGGCTCATTCTAGAATTCCAGGAGGACCTCAGGGAGGAAGCAGGCAAAATTGGAGAAGTTCGTAAAGTACTTTTGTATGACAGGCATCCAGAGGGAGTGGCCCAGATCACAATGGCGTCTCCAGAGGAAGCAACGCAAGTGGTAACTGTACTAAATGGCAGATGGTTTATGAAACGTCAACTTACTGCAGAAATATGGGATGGAAAAACCAAGTTTAAGATTGCCGAAACTGATTCTGAAATAAACCAGAGGTTGGAGAAGTGGGATAAGTTTTTGGAGCAGGAAGATGGTGATGAAAAGAGTAAAGACAATAAGAATAATGAGGATAATAGTAAAACTAATAGTTTAAGTGAAGGACAGTTAATATAACAGGTTTAGATGTTAAATTATATTATATTTGATATAATTAGATATATTATATGAATTTTTCTTCATTGAATTAATGAACTTTTTTCCTGTAGAAGTTAGTAGCCTTGAGCTTTTATGGCTTTTATAAGCTTTTATAGCTCTGGTTTAAAATTTGCAGAAAGCAGGGTTTACATAGAGAAGGGATTTTACCTGGTCACATTTTAACAGCCCATTGAATGTACCATATATGTAATGAATGCAGACATAAATTAAGATAAATAATATCATTATATATATCTGACAGAAATATACATATTATACACATGTGAAAAAATATACATATTTTTTTTATATGATTTTATCTTTACATTTATCAAACGGTGAACTCGTTTGAAATAGTATAAATTAGCTGGGATCATGCCCAGAAAGTTCTTACTAGATCCTAAAGGTCTGTAAGAGAAGAAACCTTAAAATTAGGTGCAAAAGTGAGTTGATCTTAACCCTTTGTTTTCTAGTGGGCACACAGTCAGAACACTTACAAATAAATTATTTGTCATGTTCCTAGAGTATTAACCGTGTGCACACCTATAAAAGACACGTGTGTATGGTGCCCCCACTCCAAAATTTTCCGTTTCCGCGTTGCAGCGCCAGTTGTTAGTTTTGCAGGTTATTTTATGTACATGCTTTTGTTTACAGAATTAGTGCCACTTTTTTTAATTACTTTACTAATTTTCCTAAATGATGGCGGGTAAGTTTTAACTTTATTAGATTATTAGAGCATTTCAATATACTTTGTTATTGTCGCTAAGCTAAAAAAATTATAAAAATGTATAAATTTGATGAATAATATGTGGTGTGCTAAGCCTGAGGACACTAAGAATTTTAGGAAAACTTTTTTTTCAGATTATAGGCGAGACGTTTATGGAAAATTATTAGGTATAGAATCAACCGATCTTTTTGATTTCTTGGATGAAATTCCTGATGGTAATGCAAGTCACATAGCCGATGCTACAGACGATGAAATTTTGATGGATTTAGATGTGGAAAATTCTTCGCAATCAAGATATAATGATGCGTTTGACGTAGAATCTATGCCAATAATATTTGAGGATGGAACAGTATTATCGCCGTACCGTGAAAATAACATTGAAGAGCAATCGGATAATTGGAGTAGTGAAGATGAATACCTATCCCCTTTCAGTAATAAAAGCTCAAGAATTAGCGAAAAAAACAATTTGGACCAAATCTTCTCTTCACTGCCTCCAAACTTTGAAAGTATTTTTAGAAATATCGGGACCAAGCCTTACCGAAAATGTAGAAACACCTACGGATGTATTCCTGACTATTTTCCCTGATCGACTTTTTGAACAAATATCTTTTCAAACAAATCTATATGCTCTACAAAAGGCAGGCGGTAATCCTAACAGTTTCGTGCCAACCAATGCCAAAGAGATAAAAGCATCTATCGCCATAAATTTGATTATGGGGATAAAAAAGCTACCAAGTTATTACGATTATTGGTCGTCTATGGACCAACTTAGGGATACATGTATAAGTTCAATTATGTCAACAGACCGATTTGCTTCGATTTTGTCAAATATACATGTAAATGATAACTCGGTGCAGCCCGGTAGAGATGCCCCCAATTATGACAAACTTTATAAAGTACGCCTCTTGCTTGATATTTTGTCCGAGACATATACAAGAATGGCCTAAAACCCAGCAAGAACCAAGCCATTGACGAGTCAATGATTAAATTCAAGGGTCGTAGCCTATTGAAACAATATATGCCAAACAAACCCGTAAAGCGTGGCTACAAGGTTTGGATTAGATCAGAGGAATCCGGATATGTTTGCTAGTTTCAGATTTATGTTGGTAAAGTCGGCAACATAACTGAGAAAAACCACGGGAACAGAGTCGTTCGTGATTTGACAAGAGACTTAGTCGGATGTGGTTACCACATTTATTTTGATAATTTTTTTAACTCTGTTGAGTTGCAAAAAAGTTTACAAAAAGAAATGATTTATGCTTGTGGGACAGTGAGAAAAGGACGGAAAGATCTGCCGAAAGACCTAGTTGAAGACAAACGTTTGAAAAGGGGTGATTCGGATTGGCGGGTTAGCCTGGATGGCTTAACTTTTCCAAAATGGATGGATAGTAGACCAGTACATTTTTTGAGTAATTATCTAAATCCATCCAGTATTGAGTCCGTTCAGCGGAAAAAGAAAGATGGTTCCATTCAAGAGGTTTCTTGTCCTGAATTAGTCAAAAGATACAACGACCACATGGGATACGTAGACAAACTAGATATTTTGAAGTCATGCTATCAAGTCGACAGAAAGTCAAAGAAGTGGTGGCACAGAGATTTTTTTTATTTTGTCAACGTATCGCTAGTAAATGTCTTTATTCTCTACACGAAAAGAACTGATTCTCCTGCAAAACTCTCGCTAAAACTATTCCGCCTTTCTGTCGCACTTGGATTGGTAGGAGCTGAATTGAGCTCTTGTAAAAGAGGCCGTCCATCTTCAGTATCAACAACAAATCATTTCAAGCGGACGATGCCATATGAGATTCGATTCGACTCATGCTCCCACATGCCAATCCATGGAAAGCCAGGAAGATGTGCCTTTTGCAGCACGAAGGCAGAGCCCCATAAGTCCAGATGGCATTGTTCCAGGTAATATAGGTATAATAATTTGTGATATTGTTAAATAAAAAGCTATTTTGTTTCATGTGAAGTCGCGTTATGCCTCTCTGATAAGAAAACTGCTTTTCCGGATACCATAAAAAATGATCTGTATTTATTAATAATAAATTGATAGGTTTGTTTCCTAGTGGTTTCACTACAAGCACTCCCTTCTAAAGCTAAACCACAAGTAAAATTTTTTAAAAAGTTTATTTATGTACTTAGTATGGTCTAAATAATTAACTGCACCCAAAAAATCAATGTTTTTTATTAAAAAAATAATTTCGGAAACAAATGGTTAAAATATAGAGAAATGGTTCACAATGGTTGTTGAGCACACTAAATACTGATAACGAATATTTTATCAAGTAAGGGTTGTCTGGACATTAATACCAGTTTTACCTTAACTACTTAAGACTCAATATTTAGAAAGTAGTGTTTTACGTTTTCTTACTTTATTAAATTAGAAATATTAATCTGTTATACTAATGCTCGATGCCACGATACTGTTACTCGACAATTAATAGTCCCTTGAATCCCAAATCTAAAGACCGTATCAATCGTGAAAATTAAGATTAGATTAAAAACCACTAAAACATTCATTTTGATACAATTCTTTGAAATTAAATATGTAAACATTATTTTCCCTATGGAACTTAGTTTTGATTATTAGTCAAATGTTCCAGAACAAATGTTTCCGAACCGATGAATGGTAGGAACTTATGCAGAGGTTTCCTTTCTAAAAACATTACCTTATGGTGACTTGAATCCTGCTGAAAATACCTGTTTTCTTGTTCTATTAGATTAAAAGTTTCGTCTACTTTTTATTATTGCTGAAAAATCATTTTTAAGTTAAATGTCTGTCTGTATTATGATGTTAGAGATAGTAATCATTTCATACCAATACTGGCCATGTTACTCTTCAATAAATCCTCCTTAGGGCATGTACAAGTTAAGTTAAATTCTCACTTGAATCATTAATTTTCCATCCCATTTACATTTTTTTCAATTGGATATGTAAAAATCTTTTTTCCTGTGGAAGTTACGACTTTAGCTTGTGAAACTCTTGATCCTTTCCAAAAAACCAGCTTCATATGGGAAAATTTTCAATTTTTAGTGTACTTCTACTGAATTTATAGTAAAAAAGTTAAATGAAAAGAATTTCAACTTTAATCATTTATTTATTGTTTCTAGAAATAGAAAAAAGTTCAAACCATCAAAAACAAATTGGTCTAAATCACTAACACGTCACACTTGAAAATATATTTGGAACACTCACCACTATACTTGAAATGTTTACATCCTTACACACCAAAAAAACATTGTGAAAAAGTAAGATACAAATTGGTTTGTCATAAAATTTGATTAATTTCTACATTTAGACGAAGATGTAGATTCTCTTGAAGAAACATATTTTTTCCGAAAGTTTGGCTCTACAGAATACAGAGTGAGTCCGGCTGATAGTATTTGTCAAAATAAAGATAGCTGATTTTTGAGCTGTGCTAAAGGATTTGCGAATTAATTTTTATTTTCAAAAAATATTAAGCTTTTTGAAGAAAATCGTGCCTTCCGCGAAGTGCAGTGGTTTGCCATTGACAGTCTAAATATTTTGAGTTCTTTTTTAAATAAATAATTGACAAGAATAGCATTACATGTTGATTTACACGGTTACAAAATTCGGTGCAAACATTTTAATAGCGTATTTTTGGGGCTGAAATAAGATTTTTTTTTCTATAATCATTTCATTTAATCAATCATTTGTCCTATGATGCACCCCCTCAGAGCTACAGCCCCCGCAAATTGCTTGAAAAAAATCGATTATTTGAAACACTGGATATAGTTATCAAATAATAGAGTCAAATCTTTTAAAAATTTGCAAGTCTTAATTTTGGACCCTCTTGATATTTTCGGTTCCAAAAATGGTGTAACCTCAATTTTATGGAAGGATTCAAAGGGGCTTACTCTTATGATGGCCCATATCTTATGTTTCCAAAAAGAAATTTGAAAATCTAGAACAAACACCATCTAATTAGCTATGAAAAAAACTAAAAATATATAGTTTTTTTCCATTTTTTAGATAAAATTAATTTAATTTGACAAAAATTAATGCAGTCATAGCCCACTTCGTTTTTTCTCATTTAATAGGGTTAATAATGCTCCTCTTTCGTTTATCAGGGATCTTCTGTAAAACGCTTAATTATTTCGAAAAAATGCAAGAGAAAAAAATTTTAGATTTTTTTATTGCTTACTAGATGGTGTTGCTAGATTGTTTATTTTCTAAACTCGGGACGTTTCATATGCGATTTCGAGGTGCCATCCTTTGGCTCCGCCCTCTTGGTATTAGAGTCCGTGCTGGTCGTTCTCAAGGTCTCGGCGAAGCTTTTTTGTTTATTTATGTTTGGGTTTTTTGGGCAGCGCCAATAACTCGCCGGATGGTCGCCACCGCAATTGCAACATTCTGCCGGTGTTGCTCTGTTTTTTTCACAATCTGAGTAGAAGTGTTCGCCCTTGCATTTGTGGCAACGCGGCTTTGCGTTGCAATTGCTCATGACATGACGTGTCCGTATTCTTGGCAGCGATGACACTGCCCAATTTGCTTCCTGTTTTCTATAGCAGTGTGAGTCCTTAAGCGCTCAACACGGACCCTAATGTTTAATATGTTTTCAATCCCAAACACGGCCTCTTGCTCTTTAGGGAGGAGGAACCTGATGAGGTCCGTGGGCCTTCTGCGACCTGGGCCGGTTTTAAACCAACCCAGTTCCTCAGGCTCGAACCCCATCATTTTAAGTTCCTCCTCCACTTCTTCCAGTTTGAAGTTTTGATCCAGTCCTCTCAGTATCACATTCAACTTCCTGTCCTCTTCAAGGAAGAAGGAATGGAATTCCACTCCCTCTTCCTTGAGTAGTTCTGTGAGTGCTCTATGATCTTTGGGTGTTTTGGGGAAGAGCGCTAATCCCAATCTATCTTTCTGAACTCTGTTAATTTTATTTTCACAAAATAGTTTATATTTTGTGGCCCAGTTTTTCGTGTCTCTTAACACTACCTTGGGGACTTGTTAATATTAGGATCAGCACTCCTCCCCTTTCCCGCTAAGGAAAGGTTGTTTAGGGGTATGTATGTATAGTGGGTCTTTTTTAACACGTTAACTGCCGTGTGTACCATATATGGACACAGTCAATTTTTATTCAGCGCCATGTGTACCACCAGTGGACACAGAACTTCTTACCTTCCAAGCCATGTATACATGGGGCGGCCACATTAAGCGTTGATTGAAATGTATGTATGGATTGGTCTGGCGTAGGAAATAGTTTGTTAGAGAATGGCTCGGGAATATTTTTGTTTTTCGAGATAATATGACACAAAATATTGACGTTTTTAAATGATACGTTTATTTTTTCAATGGGCAGTAATTTAACATGTAAAATTGTTATTTATAATTATAAAATAAACAGACTAATTTTAAAAATAAAATACTTCAAAATGAAAAGATTATTTTATATTTTTAAAAACATGTTTTTGAAAAAAACAGTCCATACAAAGAAAAAAATTTTCGTCACAACCTAGACATAGGTAGGAAACTCTTTTGGTATTTTTTACAGCATAATTACGCCCCTGTTCTTGTGAGTTTTTTTCGTAGCAATATCTGCACCTGCCTCTTTTTAGCTTTTTCTCGTTATCTGTCTTTTCGGAAACTTTGTGCTCTTTTGAGGGATTCATTGGGATTGGCGGTACTGCCGTTTTCAAAAGTGGCATGGCAAGATTTTCTTTGAAAGTCGTTATTGAAATTTTTTTCTCGTTAATTTTATGGTACAGATTTAAGGCATTTACGACTGAGGTACCTGTGATAAATTCAAAGGCCAATTTTCTGTACCATTTAATTGACTTCTAAGAGAATTTGAATAAGCTGACATTTGGTCTGACATATCAACAAATGATTTGACCTTATTATAGTCGATTATTGCAGAAGGTTTGAGCCTAGGACCCTCTCTATGGTGTACTTCCTTTAGTTCATCTGTATGTTTTGTGGATAAGAAGAGCACGTCCCTCTTGTCATGCCACTTCATAACAACAACTTTATTTTTATTTTGTTTTGCAACAATTTCCCCTTTTTTTAATTTTGCATCAACTACAGACTTTGGTAGGTTTCTTCTGTTTTTACGAATCGTTCCAACTAGATGAGTTGATCTATTTTGCAAGTTTTCCGCAAGAGGAATAGAGGTGTACCAATTGTCTGCAAAAAGGGTCCGGCCACTATCAAGCAATGGTTACAACATTTCCATAACAATAGATTCCGCGACCGATTGTCCATTTATTTTCTCTTTACCACAATATACCTTCAGGCTGTAAGTAAATCCTCCATCTAGACATACTTTATAAACTTTAATGCCGAACTTATGTCGTTTTCCTTTTATATACTGTCGAAAGGATAATTTACCTCGAAAAGGTATCATGGTTTCATCGATGCAAAGAGACTCTTCTGGAATAATGCAGAAAGAAGCATGCTTGTTCAGCATATCAACAAGGCATTGAATTTTATGAAGCCGGTCATTGGGAGGACAATCTTCATTATTTGCCAAATGAAACATACGAAAAAGCAGCTCAAATCGATTCCGCGGCAAATATTTTGATATTTCGTTTTTATATAATGGATGTTTGCGCCAATAATCTTTTAGTGATGGTTTTTTATCCAATCCCATCCAAATTAAAATAGCAATAAATGTTCGTATTTCGTTATAATTAGTATTCACCCATGCATTTAGGCGAGAATATTGGCCAATATTTTCATTCGTTATGGCAAGAATAATTTGCTGTTCCGCGTATCTATTTGTTTCGACAACGATCTTATTAATAACATCGTCGGATACAAGTAATTCAAAATAATGAAGTTTATCCTTACCGCCCGCGCATTTGGGTCTGCAAGGCTAGTGAAATTCCAATATTCATTGGTATATAGAGTGAATGTCGAAAAAATTCCTGAAGCTGGTCTCCACTCCGTTCTTTCATCATTGCCTGAAGAATCTATGCCTATATCTAACTGAGCAGATGTTGAAGGCTCTGAAACATCTAAAAAAATGGAGGGTAGTGTATAAGAAGTATCATTACTAGGAAGAAAAAAAAGATGAATTTTAGACGTTAAATTTGATATACATAACTATTCCACTTAGTTTCGTACGCGAGTTATTATATTGAAACTTTTTACAACACTGTTTTTTTCTAATAACATTTTAGAAAATAAACTATGTATAAAAAATGGAATTGCCAAACCTCCTACGTACCTAACTGACATACATACTTCATTTTTTTCTTTTTTAGGGCGGTCTTCTTCAGAACTGCTTGAAGATATCTCGCCGGCCAAATATGTCGGATCCAAATCAGAATCTGAGATATTTGAAAACTCGTCACTCATGTCAAGGTCTCTATAAATCTCTATTTCTTCTGCTGCAGCCTCCACTGCTTGTTGCATCTCTTGCCGCCATTGCTCCTCCAAATTATAGCCCACAAAACATGTTTTTACACCGATTTTTATAGAAAGAATGACTGAAGAAGGCAACAAACATAAAATGCACGTGGTATTGGCGCTTCTAGTGAAAACCGTACAACTGCTGCCATGTCTCCAGGCGAATCAACATTGACCTTGGTCGTGTCCAGATAAGGTACACATGGCACACGACATCAAAAAATAAAACCTGTACAATCAGGTGCCATGTGTACCATATTTGGACACAGCTTTTTTAAACAAAAAAAAGCAAAAATTACATAAATTTTTACACATGCGTTCGTTTTGAGGCACACAGACACTGTTTTTAATAAAAAAGTTACGTGGCCCGTAGGACCCGGTAATTTTTTTTTCTAATTGGGGCTGGCAGTTAACGTGTTAAGAGTGGGATTTTCAGTGGGGATTGGGATTAGGTTTGGGGCTGACGATGTTGAGCGGACTGGCTCCCTGTTTGTTGTTTTTGCAGGGTTCACCGGTTCCGAGGCCGGCCTGTCTCCGTCTTGTGCAGGCGGAGACATGCCCTGGTTCTTTTCTTTTTATGTTCGTTTTCATTTTTGTTGCTTGCCAGCCCCCCCAGCGCCGTGAGGCTCTCTTCGAGCTTGGTGTTTTGGTTAGTTAGGGCTCTCTCTTCTTAGTCGGAGATCAGCTTGTTAAGAGAATGGTTTTCTGAGATCAAATTATTTATCTTATATTCGAATAGTTGTAATCTCTCGGTGAACTGAGTTTTTAAGTTTAACTTCGTGCATATCTTTTACATTTCTCTCTATAAGCAAATCTCTTTTCCGAATTTTCTCCTCGAGTTTGCGTACACGTTCCTCGCTTTGCCTTTGTTCCGCACTCTGGGGTGGCGCTTTACCAGTTCCCAGATCGGGGGGGTTTGGGGTGGTTTTGATTGTTTTGGATAATCTGGGGGTCAGTGTAAAGGAATTATTTATAATATTAGGCAAATTCTTTAAAAGCAAAGTAGGTTACATTTTATTTATTATAAACATTAATAGTTGGTTGCAATAATTAGTCGACCTAGTATAGCAGCTATTTGCAAAATAAGCTATATCGCGGCTCGTGTCTAATTAGGTAACTGTGACGCTGTTCAATTGCTTTTGTATGGAAATATTTTTCAATTCATTCAATAAACAGTTTTAGATGGGGAATCTTCTTTGTTTTACTTGCCCTAAGTACCCAGCTATTACATCAGTACGGGATTTTGTTTTCGGTTTTAGAAGTCGTCCGGAGTCTTACCTCGCTCTCTCTCTTGTCTGCTTCTTGATCTCCTGTAGTCCTCCCTTTTCGTAGACCTGTCCGTCTGGTATCCATCAGATAGGTCCATTTTTTTCTCGTCCTCTTTATTATTTCGGCGTGGGTTGAGCCCCCCACTGACGATGGGGGGCGAGTAGATGTTTTTCTCCGCCGTTTGTGATAAAAATTAAAAAATAAAATTATCAAGGAAGATTTATTATAGGAAGATTAAAAAAAAAGAGAAAGTTGGAAAAGTTTTCAGAAAAATCCGATATTGGAAAAAAAGAGAATTCGAAAATGTACTTAATTTGCTACTTTTTAATTTGTTTATGTTTTATGACTAATTTACCCACCTTTTCGCTTGACAAATTTAAACTTTTATTTGATTTAGTTTCTGTACAGGGTGGCCAAATAAGAATGCGAGGTACTGTATCTGGGCAACTATTCATCGTAGAAGCTTGCGATAAAAAAATTTATTACTAGAATGGCCAAGAGAATGACCTGGAAAATATTTTCAAGTTTCTAAAATGGCCGCTAGGGGGCGCAACTGCAATCTTGAATCTAGAAAACTGATGTTTCTGTAAATTTTGCTGAATTAACCTACCAAAAAATAGCTGATTATTAAAGTAGAGACTAATCCGAACCTTTTTTATTTGAATAGTTTTGCTGTATCTCTAAAAATTAAGTGGTGGGGGGTGTTCAAAAGTTGGCTTAAAACACACCCTGTATACTAAAAACGCCTTAGCCGATTTTATCAAACTTGGGCTAGTTGAAAAGAGCTATTATTAAGCTACGAATATTATTATATTTCATGTTTTTTTAGTTTTACATCTCGCCGCTAGAGAGCTTTTTTCGGCTTTCTGACACAAATGACTAATTTTCTCAAAAAACTTAAATTCAATGGTATAAATTTTTTTATACAAAAAAGTAGCTTAATGACGCCTAAATATGCTTGCGAAAACCGCATCTTAATATCTTCATCCTAACCAAAAATTTAGGCCAAAGAAAATTTTATAAGGGAATCCTTTAATATTTATAAAAACTACAACATAATTTATTTCGAATTTCTTTTATAATGTAAGTTGTGGCCCTAATATTTTTTATCGCAAGCTTCTACGATGAATAGTTTCCCAGATACAGTACCTCGCATTCTTATTTAGCCACCCTGTACATAATTATTTTTGTTTAGATATTAATTAAGTATATTTTTAAATTATTTTTTCGCTACCTATATATTTTTGTACAAACACTTTAAATAATTTTGTGTTAATTTTTTTTCCGGAAAGTATATTATTTGAAATAAAACGTGTCTAATAATTATCTAGTTTTTAACATAATTTTACCCTAGGCAATTGTGAGACATTATGTTCATTTTCTTGAAATAATTAGCAGTTAAAAATTTTAGATATTTTTTTTACTTACTGTAAGGCTTAAAAATAAAAAGTAACTTTTTAAATTTATGGCTAAAAATATTCAATGTCTAATAATTTTTACTTCAACTTACTACGAGTAATTGTTTCCAAGATATTTAAATTTAAATATATTTTCGACGCCGCTCTGTGTGTTAATTAAACGGGGCAAAGCTGCAATACACGGCCACTAACCAACCCAACCAGTCTCCGGCCCGATAGACTGTCGACGGTCCCATTGCAAGTGCAAAACCGTTCTTCTATCATACAGCAGCTACAGGTATAAAATTGTAGGTATGTAGAAAAAAAAACACAAGATCCACAATAAGAACATTTATTTCTGTCTGAATGGAAAAAGTATTAATTATATTGTGTCCATCCAACATAAGATTTAAACCGTAAACAAAAAAAAACAAACAAGATTCCAAAATTTCTTAACTCTAGATTATTATAATACTGTATTACATACAAGAAATGCACTTCTCTTGAAACTTACAGAAGAGTATATTTGATAGATATCACCTTTATCGACAGGATATCGTACACCAACTTTTTATCTTTAAGTAACCTAAACATGCTTTTTTTTGGATCGCATCTCCGCCCAAAAACCACTTTTTATCACTAGGTAATTTAAACAAACGTGGTGGATATATTATTTTAAGGTACTTTGTTACTAATAAAATATCATTTCTTTTTAAAGATTAATGATTCGTCAATCGTATGATGCAATGGCGCTTAACGATAACATCACAGAATAATTAAATAACCTTACTTTGTGCATTTATGCTTCGAATTTTATTCTATGCACAGCGAGTCCGAATATGAGGTACGCTTTTAACTTATATAAACATCGTCTGTAGGCCAACTGGGAACAACTCTAATTTGCTATAGTTACATTTGGACAGATTTATCAGAAAATATTGATGAAATATACCCTGATTGTTGATACTAGTAAAAAACTGGCCTACAGAGTATAATGGTTTGTTTATAAATAAATAAGACACACACGAAACTAAACGAAATTAATACGTCTAGTAAAATAGTTATTTCAGTCTTTGCATTTGGGAATAAATATCACATATTTTATATATTTAAATCGTTAAAAATTTAACGCGCCTCTTGAATTACTCGGAACAGTTAATTGTTATTATTCTTTGCTACCTTCATTTTTTTGTTACTTTCTAGAATATCACAGATGACACCGTGAGCTAATTTGCCTTTTTTGTATTTTTAGCGAAATTCAGGCATATTTATAGAATATTACTGGGAACGCTGAATGAACAAATTTATCAGGTAAGGGTTGTGTGGTCATTAAAACCAGTTTTATCTTATAAATATCCAGGACTTCTCTGAATCACGAGCGATATTAGCACCACGCCTACGAACGACAAACGAGATATATTTTAAATACTTAATACTACATATTTACATGACACTAGCAGTCCGCAAGATCCTCTTTTATACCCCATTTACAATATTTTTGAATATTAACCCAAACAGTCAGGTTTCAAAGTAAAATTCGAGTTTAACAACCGTATAGTTATGGTTAACTAGCGATTTTTTTTTGAAATACTATTTTAGGTTAATATTAGTTTATTGTCATCAAGGGGAACATTATAATATACGCAAAATGATACGAATATAGGGAAAAATCAGTGGCTACTTGCATACAGAACCTACAGTTTCTTTAATCGAAACCAATTATTATGACTCTCACTCTTTGGCTAATTTCGGCGCAGTCAGCATCCATATTTTTATGTAAAGCACAGCCCATTTTGTTTCTTTTTTTCGTCAATTTTTCGTGAAAACGATCTAAAAATAGGAACTTAAGGTTTACTTGTCAAAAAATTAACTAAGTATCAATTATTTAAGACTAAAACTTTTACTTCTTGAATTTTAAATAAAAAAAAAAGTATTAATTCTTATTTCACTTATTAATACTTGTAAAAATTTAAATGGAATTTATACTGAAAGTTAAGGATTACTCTAAAAAAAAAGTATTAATTCATATTGTATTTATTGATACTTGTGACTCTTTTAAAACAATGTGAATAATTTGGGACATTGGAGAACCATCTCTACATTGTCAATGATTTCCTGAAGTTTAAAACTTTAACTTATTTTAAAATATTTTTTTTGCATAACTTATGTTCACTATATACCTAATAACAAAATATAGATTCTTGACTGCAAAAAATTAGTAAAATGACTTTATAGACCCAGACGCGAATTTATAACAATGCATGCTTCAACCAACAAAAAACACATAATTTTGGCACCTAACTATAACCTAAACAAGATCTATAATATTCCTTAATATGAATTATATAAATATTAATTAAAAAATACTGCTTGTTTGTTCTACTATAGATTATCTGAGTCGGTCAACAACTGGGATCATTTTGGTACGATATTTAGCACCGCATAGCATCAATATTATAATATTATGTATCTCATTTAATTCTTCTTCGAATATTATTTAAATACTATTATTAATAAATTAGCCGAAACTCCCCTTCTATATGTTTCGTGCATTTCAACGGCATACAGGTAAGCTATTAAAAACTAACATCTAATTCACACATCGATAGAACTTCGCTTCAACTCACACGAGGGAAACGAAATTTTAAAACGCTAAATTGAGAAATAAATCGTTAAAGGTCTCTGACATACTTCGAGAGAGAGAGAGAGAGAGAGAGAAAGGTGGCTAGAGCGGGGAGCTGGCAGCGAGCATCCGCAATAGCGTGAAAACGAGCTATTCAACACAAAATGGACTAGTTTAAATTAAATAGATTGTATCTCACATTTTGTATTAAACAAAATTATATTGTTGTTTAAAAAAATTACTTTTCTTTACTTTATAAGCTTTCAGATCGACGTCAAGTTACCTTCAACAAAAAAATTATAAAAATGCTGGAAAATTTGAAAATTATATCTAGAAGCGAACTTTTTCCGTGGGCAAGTATTTGCAGATCAAGAGTATTGCTTGAAAGAGCATTTAAACAGATTAATGGGTAGATGTAGAATTTATAATATTGAAGTAATTTTCTAATGATAAAAAATAAATATTTACTTTTTTTTGCAAATTACAACCATTACTGTAAAACGAACTTTTCAAAGTCTTTCAGCTTTCAGTCAGATATTCCAATCTGCTATATATTTTTGCATATAAATTTACTAAAAAAACTTCCGCATTTACCCATTAATTGCTCCTCCGCCCGTTACTCTTTTCACACAAACACCCATTCCATACATTTTACAAACCACTACTGCTGCACTGCGGCGGTAGGTGGCGCGGCATATTGCGGCGCGTAAGCGGGATAACCGACATGGGCGGCAGGCGCGTATTGACCGTAGGGGCCTCCCTGGCTCTGTTGAAAGGCGCAGGGATTCGCCGCCCCCGTAAGCCCACGACTCTGAAAGAATTTGTGGCTGATGATCGTCTCGAGGCCGTTCGGCATGCCTTGGTTAGCGGCCGCAGCCTGCATCACGTAGGCCTGATTTCCGCCCGCTTGTACGTAAGCCGTCGATTGCATCGGGTTTTGGTATTGTTGCTGGCGGTTGTAACGGGGGGCGTTAAACGATCGTTGATTACCTTGACCTGAAATAATCAATAGGTCTCTTTTAACCCATATTTTACCAGGGCATGAAAAAACAATTTTTTGAATAGCAATATTTATTATGTATTAAAATAGGTTAGAAAAGAAGATTATGACACAAAAAAAGTTACATTCAAAAACTTTCAAAAAAGGGCATGTTGCGTTTTCGCATCATTGGCTAAATATAATAATATGAACAAAAAAAGTAATTTTACTTTTTATGGTAACGCTCAAAACAATCGGTTTGGAGAAGTATGTTGCATTTTTTACATAAAAATACGGTTTGACTACTACATATTTTGCATCTATGTCTGGAGTGAAGCGATTTAGTGATAATATGACCGATATTATCATATCTTTGCTCAAGAACTGCCCTAGGGGTAGTAATAGATGTAGGAATGGAAGATTCAGTTTTTATCAGGCGAAGAGCAATGTACGATTTAACTAATATTGTTTGATCGGTTGACTAATATTTTTTGTCACTCACAATGTTATAAACCTTCCAACAATTGACTAAAGTGCTATCTATAGTGTTAACGAACAAAGGCCACCACCACTTTTTTCAGATATCCCTATTCTATAATTGGCTATCCCGTTATCGTGGAGATCTACTCCCCCCATGAATTTGTTGTACATCTTGATAACATTAGGTTGCTGAATAGGATTGTCTTTTTTTGCTTTACGGTCATACCTTTTAGCTCGGTATAATGGTTCGTCATTGTAATGGTTACTTATTACCGTGACCACTGAATTATCGTTCCATCTAACTAATGAGACCTCACTGACAGTGTGTCATGTGCCGAAATGTAGTAGCCGCGTTTTTGTCTAGTGTTTCTTTGGTCCCTTCTAAAGGACAGCGGAGGGTTCTGTTTTCCCTTATAGTTCCGCTCGCAAAATAACCTTTATCGGTAAGATATGAAAATAATTGAAACGAAGAAAAATAATTATTAAAAAATACCTGATGCTTCATTGGGTCATTCACTATAGACAATAAATCAACAACAACTTGCCCAACCATACCTAATACAGATTTTTGTTTATTTGAATTTGCTCCTGCGTATGGAATGAACTGATTAAATAACCGTCTGACGAACAAATACACCATAATTTAAAACCAAATCTAACGGGTTTACCCCTAATAAACATTTTGCAGGAGTACCTGCCAAAGTAAGGAACCATTTGTTCGTCAATGGACAGACAGTGTGAAAATATACCAAACTGCAACATTTTCTGATTTATGAGATCAAAAAATGGCCTAAGCTGTTTTGTACTTGACATTTATATCTAATTGTGCGTTATCTGACAAATTGAGTTTTTTTTTTATATTGTAAAATTTATTTCGACTCATACATTTTTTCACAATGTCTATCCCCTTGTCTTCATCAGTTGACCAATATAGTTGTGTTTGTGGTAGTTTATGATAACCTGTAAATATTAGCAGTCCTATAAACTTTAGTAATTCATATTTATCCAACTCAAAATCATGTCGATTATTGTCTTTTGCATATTTTTCCGAAAATCTTACAATAAGATTTAATACTTGGTCATCAAAAAGAAAATGTCTAAAGGTGACTTTCCGTGATGTAAATCTACCAATTTCTCAAGCGCAGGGCCTTCATTCAAAATAGGCTGGGACATCATAGGAATTGAACCCTTTTTCCATTTTGGTTCCCTACTTTGAAATTGGCTGGTGTTAGACCTTTCGATTTTCCGTTTCTTTTCTGCCAAACTCTCATCATCAGACGAATCCCAGTCAAATTCATTGTCCTGTCTTATCTGTAATTCAAATGTGCCCGCTATGTCCACATCATTTTAGCTGTTTTTTTCGTTTACAGCAATTACATCGTCATCTATATTTTCTTCGTCAGTCAAGCTATCTGGTTCTGGAGGAATATAAACAGCATCAATTTCAACTAAAATAATTTCCGTCTACATAACAGGCCTAACAAAAATACTTAGTAGATCTTACCAACATCTCCGGAATGTTCTGTTTCCAATTCATCTACTACTTCATGTAAAGCACTCTCCAGCTCTTTTTGCGTAAGAAATTTAGGCATGTTTTTCGAAAATACACATACACTTAGCACCGATTAAAATTCAATATTACTAAAAACTTTCTTACACACAAACACACACATACAAGCCTAAACCGCAATATCTCTAGGTGATACCGGTGGCAACTCAAGCGCTATTTCGACCAAAATACAGATAAGGTATTTTCCCAGTGATGCGTTTTCGCAACATTTACAATTTGGAGTCAAGTATTTTGGAATTTGTAACATTTTTTTGTTGTCAGTAAAAAAAGGTAAATACACACGTGTTAGCAATACGATTCAGCTAAACAAATCTCGCCTGTATTATGCTTACCAATAATAAACAATAATATTTGAAAGTATGTTTAGACATTAAAATTTTGCTTGATTTGGAATAAAAATTTAAAAATTAAAACACTGGTTTATTTATTGAGTGTTTTAAAAATCTTTTTAATTCAACCTTAGTAAATACTATAGTAACGTTAGATATTTCATTTTTTATTTTGTTTATATTATAAAAAAAAATTAATATGACTGTTGCGTTTTCGCATCATTGGTAAAAAATGGGTTAAAACAGACATTTGCGTCAGCACCCTTACAACGCACAGCCAAGTAACAATTTACACCAGTCACCTAAGTTAAGATTACTCTTATTTTCACTAGTTGCAACGTCGTTTTCAGTGTAAGATTTAGTTAGTTTTGCAACGACGTTTATTTTCGACCAAACTTCGACGTACTGCACCTTTATCGCAACTGTTGTAAAACTCTGCTGTTTTTACAATGTATTTTTTTACTATAGATGGTAGCAGTAGTAATTTACACTTGAAACAATGACGTGCAGACGTGGACAACTTTTCGAATCAAAAACCCAGTAAGAACAACGTTACCTCATCGTTAGCGAATTGATATTACATTGCCTGATCGTCTGTGTTAAGCATTTTTCGCTGTAGACGGAGCTTTTCGACATGTTAAAAGAGTTTTAGGAACAAGATGAAAAACAAAGGTAGAGAGAATAAGACGAAGAAACAATATTCAATTCATTTTTTGCTTGGAATTATTGGGATTTATTATTTTCGTTTTGCTTTAAAAAATGAAGAGATATAAAGACCTATGTAAAAACGCAAAAAAAAACTTGCAATGGAAGCAAAAATGCCTACAACTAGCTTACCTAAAGTTGATATGGATTATAAAGAATCAATGAAAGTTGCAGAAGATACAATTACAAAACACATATTTAAAGTTTAAAATACTGCGTTTACTTTTGGTAAATGGTTTCCTTCATGGTTCCTATATCCTACTTTATAGCCTTTCTTTACACAAGAGACTAACCTATTTGAAAACAATGGTAAAATTTATAAAGTTTTATTTTTTAGGATTTATATAGCAGCAGCAAAGAGAACTTTTACATTTTTCGAAGAGCTTATCAATTTTTTTGTAAAAGTTAAAGTTTTTGTTTATTAAAGTTGCAAACAGAAATTTAAATACTAAAATTTTGCGTTAGGTACATCCGTTCTTCCTCTTGCTTCAGGCCAACCAGGGACAACGACAGCGAGTTTCTCATGTAACCAATAAAAAAATTACTTTTTTTTTTCGAAATCCGCTATAAATTCAGGGCACGCGTATTATTTAGGGCTAAAATAACATATCTTCACAATAAACTATGTTCCGTTTATAAATTAAGTGCTTGTAAATCTTTCAAAACGGGTATCTTACCCGTATAATTCACTATATTAAACTACATACAAAACAAATATAATTAAGGACTGTTCAAAAGATGGATTAAAAAGGTTGTATTTTTGGAGTAGCTGCCTACTGGTTATATTAGTTTATTGTTAAAAAAGTAATTAATTTTTCTGCCGTTATGGCGTCCATCTGCCCAAAAATCAGTACCTCTAAAAACGTTACAAAAGCGTTCAGAAACTTAACGGGTAGTCACTGCGTAACGTTGAGACACCCAAAAAAATCTCTTTCAAATTGATGTAAAACGGGGTTGTCTCTACGGTTAAGACAACGTAACAATGCAACGTTGTCGCGTCGAAAAATTGCTAATTGGGCATCCTTCAATGGATCATCATTTACCCATTGCTCCTCTGAGAACTGTTTCATGCCTTAAGAACTTTCGTGGACTGCCGTGAGAACTCCAAAACAAGGCTTATTATAGCATATATTGGGATTACATAGATAATGTGTAAGATTTTTTTTGTGTTTTTTTATAGTGTATCTATTATATGTAAAGTTTTAGCTTAATCTGTTTCATTTATATTTTTTTAATCTTTGTCTCACTTTCGGCTTCGTTTTATAGCCTTACCTATGCTTTGACAATAAAAATATGTATGTTTTTTGGACTAATAAAGCACTTTTTGACTAATATCGATGCCGCATATGAATTATTCTCGAACTGTGCCACATTAACTGTATTTATGTATTTATGCATTTTTTGTTTTGTTTTTAATAATAAAGCTTAATTTGACCTGAAAGTATGCAGACAAACTTTAACCAATTAATCCTTTGCCAATCTCAACAAAAAATTTATATGAACATTTGTAAACAATTCACTGTAAATTTTGCAATATTGGCTTTTTGTTCTTGCAATTACAACACTCTAAAAAAATTAAATGTACAGTATTGTGCATAAATATAGCAACAAGCGATGTTTTCAAAAATATTATTTGCTCCTTTATTTATTCCATATTATTTCTTTACTTTTAAGTACATGCCTCTGTATTATTTATAAATATACCGAGATATCATAAGAATGCCAATGCAGAGTAAGGAACTTCATGTTTGTTTATTTAAACAATGTGCATAAATATAGCAACATTCTTGTTTCGCATTTATTTTATCAGTTAAATATCGATTTACCTGCTGTAAGGTTGTTATTTTTGAATCTCAGAATAAACTAAAAATGGTTCGCTCAAAAATCGTCTCTGGTGATGTAAGAAAAATTATTGTGGAGCATTACGAAAATCGTGTTAGGCAGAGTGACATTGCAAGAAGCTTACGACTTCACAGGTCAATCGTATCCAGAGTTTGCACAAAATTTCGCCTTACTGGAACAGCTGCACCGGCGCCCATTCCTGGTAGACCCAGAAAAACAAATTTGAGGATGGATAGGCAGCTGCTACGAATTTCCAAAGAAAATCCTTTTTTGTCTTCTTCCCAAATTTTGGCAAAATTCCAGTACCGTAAGGAGAAGATTACTTGATGCCATTACGCATAACAATAACCTGCTCGTCCCCTCGCCAAAAAACCGTTAGTCTCAAAGAAGAACGTCAAGGCTCGTTTTCACTTTGCCCAATCTCATGTCCACTGGTCTGTAGCTGATTGGAAGAAAGTCGTATTTAGTGATGAATCTAAATATAATTTATTCAGGACCGATGGAGTGATGTACGTCAGACGCCCCAGTGAACAAAGATTAAACAAAAAGTACATTTGCCCCACAGTTAAACATGGAGGGGGAAATATTCTTGTATGGGGATGTTTCTCGGCTCGTGGCATGGGACCCATAGTAAGAATAGTGGGCAAAATGGATCGTTTCATGTACAAAGACATTCTGCAAACACATTTAGTGCCATATATGGATGAAGTCATGCCAGTAACAGCCATATTTCAGCATGACAACGACCCAAAACATGCTTCTCAATTTGTTAAGAGGTGGCTATCCAATGAAAAAATAAATGTAATGGTCTGGCCATCTCAATCGCCAGACCTAAACCCTATAGAGAATTTATGGCATTACATTGACACCAAAATCAGGCACCTAACATGCTCTAATACAATATTCTCTTTGAAATAGTGGAAAAGGCTTGGAAAGAAGTGAACAACGACTATATTATGAAATTAATTGAGTCCATGCCAAGACGATGTGCAGATGTTATAAAGGAGAAGGGGTACTACACGAAATATTGAATTGATTTTAATTTAGCTGGGTTATATTTTTTTTTTGAATCAAAATTATTTTTTGTTGCTATATTTTTGAATAATAAATTTGCATAAAACAATTTGGTGTTTTATTTATTATGATACAAAAAATATGATAATGTGAAAATATAAGCAGGCTCTAACTATTCTTGTAAATAATATATAAACCTTACTTATAAAATAGATACTAAAAGATATATAACAGGCAAGTTCAATGTTGCTTTCTTTTTGCACAATACTGTATATACCTTTGACTTTTGCATGCAAATCAGACCACAATTAAGCGAGAATTGTATCGGATTCAGAATTTAAAAAAAAGAAGTTTGAACTTTCTGGTACCAATTCGGATCTTTGTCAAAAGTCTCAACATACATGATTTAAGACTCAAACTTCTTTTCTCCACCTGTTTTTAAAATGAATAATGCACTAATGAAGGCAAAGAGTTTCTGTGTTCATTTTTTTCCACTTAATAAAATAAAACTATATAAATGCATTAAATGGACATTCCTGGATACTTTCTTTTCTCAAAATCTCGCTCTCTTCACCTCTGAAAGTAAACATATGTATGATCTAACTTTGTTCGGTTATTAACAGTCATTGAATTTCAAATGATGGTGTTCTTATTATGGTAAGAGACAATGCTAAAGTGGCATTTCATGAACTTGATTCCACTAAAATAAAGGTGGGTCGAATAACTTTGGAACATAAAAATTCTATGAAATCTCTTGTATCTATCGATCTCCTCACTCATCTATCGAAAATTTTGTACAGGATCTTAATGTATATTTTACAGGAAAGTCAGGAAACAAGTCAAATAATGTTGAAATTTTAGTTGGAGACATAAATATTAACCTCTTAAATAATACTGATTTAAACGTGGTAAATTACATTTCAACATTAAGTTCATATGGTTTTCAATCACATATAAACTCAATCACCAGGCCAGAATCAGGCACATGTTTAGATCATATATGTAAAGAACAATAATAAAATAATTAACATTCACACAAAACCGTATATAATTAATTATGATATAACGGATCATTTTCCAATAATGTTAAATTTTTCACATGCTTTAAATATTAAGAGAATAGAAAATATTGTAAAAACTGATGTTAAAAATAAAATAAATTACATAAAACTAAATTATTTATTTGAGAATGAAAATTGGAATGACGTGTCTAAAACAAACAATCCAGAAGAAGCCTATACACTTTTCTTAAACAAATTTTTAGAACTTTACTTAAAATGTAAAACAACATCAATTTTTTACAATAAAACTAACAAAAAAATTAAACCCTGGATCACAAATGGCATTATTGTATCAATAAAAAAAAGAGATAGATTAAAAAAAACGAATTAGAAAGAAAGATTAAAATTAAAATTAGAATTAGAAGTTAAAATTAGAAGATTAAAAAAAACGATTAGAAAAAGAAAGAGAGTATAAAAGATACCGTAATAATTAAAAAAAATAATTGAATACACAAAAAACCTTTACTACAAGACAAAAATTAATGAAAATAAAAATAACTTAAAAAAAATATAAGAAATATCTGTATATAACAATAAATATAAAAAACAAAATAAAATCCCTATAAAAATTCCTATGGAAGCTAAAAATAATTGCAATTTAAAAGAAAAAGCAAATTTTTGTAATGATTACTTCTCTAAGATAGGCCTCGATATGTACAACAAAATACCAAACTCGTCAAATATATTTCAATTAAAAAATGCAAATAACTCAATGTTCTTAAGGCCAGTAGATCACAATGAATTAATAAAACATATAAACTCTTTAAAAAGTAACAGTGCTCCGGGACATGATGGTATTTCAGCAAAACTAATTAAAAAACTTCACATTTATCTAATTGAACCCTTGACATATAAAATAAACTTAATCTTTAAAACCGGAATTATTCCTAAATCTTTTAAAACAACCATTATAACCCCCATTTTTAAATCTGGAGACAAAAGTTTAATTGATAATTACAGACCAATCAGTACAATTTCTAATTTCGCAAAATTGTACGAAAAGTGTTTGAGGGAGCGACTAGCCGGGTTTTTGGATAAAAATGGACTTTTGTCTGAAAACCAGTTTGGTTTTTCTTCGGGCTTGAGTACTGGCGATGCCATGCACAAACTCACTGAACATGTAAGGTATAAATTGGACTTTGGCAAAAAGTGCTTAGCAGTATTTTTGGATCTGGCGAAGGCCTTTGACACGGTGCCCCACAAACAGCTTCTTGATGTCCTCGAGAAAAACGGGGTGAGGGGTCCCGTGTTACAGGTCTTTGCGAACTATCTTGTGGAGCGGCAACAGTACGTTAAAATAGATGACACTTTAAGTGACCCATGTACAGTGAGAATTGGGATTCCACAGGGGACCGTTCTGGGACCCCTGTTGTTTATTCTGTACATCAACTCATACAACTTTAAACATAAACGGTATAATTATTTCATACGCAGATGATACTGTTGTTGCTTTTGACGGAGATACGTAGGAGGAAGTAAAAAAATGTGCTCAAACTGGAATTATGCTTGTAAAAAAATGGCTTGATATATACAAATTAACATTAAATGTCCAAAAAACCAACTATATTGCATTCTTAAAGACTAAAATAAATCGACCATTGTTCACACACTTAGATATTCAAAATCTACCAGATAAAATACAGGAAGCATCAAATGTTAAGGTTTTGGGAATTCCATTCTTATACCCTACTAAAGAAATTTATAATGAAACCTATATAAACATAAGAACTTTATTCTGTATAACTGTTTGTTGCTTCATACACAATCGTGAAAATATTAGATATCCAATAAACCATAACCAAAACACTAGATCTAATGAAGATAATCAACTAATTCTTCCTATATGCTATAGTGAGTTCGGAAAGAGATCCATTAAATTTATAGGACCAAAACTGTACAATTTATTACCTAAACATATTAGAAACATCAAAGATAAAAAATTTTCAAAAATAGTGAAGGAATATATTGTAAACAATCTTAATAAGTTTAAGTCTGTTGTATCCTAATATTAGTAGATGCCTTCCCTTGTTAAATTGTTTAGGTACTTTATTACCTCACTGTTATTATTTTATAAATATACTTAGGAGCTCATATTAATGTATATATTTTTTCTTTAAATAAGTTGAACAGAAGAAAAATGTTTATTGTACACTGTTCATTTATTACTTCCCATACAGATGCTTGCATCTAGGGGAATATAACTGCATAATTTTGATATTGTAATAACTTAATATAACTGTGTAACTATAATATGATGTTATAAATAAATAAATAAATAAATAAATAAATAAATAAAAATAAAACAAAAAAAAAATTCAAAAGTGGAGGGAGACTGAAGATTTTTTATTTGCCATACATATATTGCTATTTGTTGCGTTTGATCATATTCTTTTTTTACACAATATATCTAAGTAAAATAAATAGGCATTAGACATTTGATTAAAGATGTTTGGCATGACTGGTGAACTGAATTTTATATCGTTAATAAATTTGACAAATTACAAATAATAGCAAAATTTTATATGTGCTGGTAAATTTCTACTTGTGTCCGTAAAGTATTCATGGTAATAAAAAAAATTATAATTGATTTTCATAGAAATTCAAAAAATCTTCTAAAATCCTTACCATAATTATTTCTTGGTTGTCCATTCATAGCGCCCTGCTGCCCATACAATGGGGGACTGTAACTCTGTTGGTAACCCTGACCGTTCTGCTGGTACTGTTGATTCTGGTACTGGTTAAAACCTCCATTATTGTATCGCGGTTTAGGCTGGAAACCATTCTCCCTATTGTTCTGTACTCCATTGGGAGATCCGTTGTTTTGTTGCCTATTGTTGTAGAATTCCATCGCCCCTCCATTGTTGTAGTTAGTTTGGGGCTTCTTTTGCCATGTACGATTATTGGAGTTGTTTGAATTTGGCGATGAGTTATCCTAAAACATAAAATTTAATTTTAATATGCATATTTGATGTGAGATTGATCATAATCATGGTTAAACACATAAAATAAAAGTGAATAATTCTAGGGACAACTGATGAACTTTGCACTTAAATGAATGTCAGATTTAGGCCAAAAATAAAACAGGATGCAGAGGATCTCATAGAGATTAAAACATCCAAATCCAACAACCATCTAAGTGAAAATATTATAATAAATAGATTAAAATTTCAATAAAATAAAGCAGGCAGAAAACAAAGTCAATTTAAAGATATGATTGTGAAATGTCAATAGTTAATATACATATGTGCTTAGAAAATAGAATGCTGAAAAAGTATTGATTCATGTAGATTGTAGATCTATTAGCCAAATTTCTGTAATTTCAAAAACACATAAAATGTGAACAAAAGAGTGGGTGAAATAAACGATATAGCATAAAAAGCATCACAGCAATACCCAGTGATAAAACCAATGTGTTAGAATACAAAAATTTGAGATTTGTAGCTGATTGCAGTAAGGTTAGTATCTGGATACTAAAATAAAAAATCTACTTACATTAAAGTAATTATTTTCTCTAAAATATTGATTATTAACCTTGTTTCTCTGGTTCCACCTGTTTCTGCCTGTTTGGATATTCCTGGAACTCTGGGAGAGTTCTTGAAGTTTTGGGCTGACCACCTGATCCGCCTCCTCGAGAACCGAGATCAGATCTTTGGCTTGTCGCTGGTTGTTTGACGTGAAGAAGGTGTAGGCTGTGCCGATTTGTTGACAACGTCCTGTACGTCCTAAAAAGAAAACAGGTATTTACACAACAGTTCAGAAAACAACCATAGCGTTATTAGGATGTAATTAAGTAATGTACAAACTCTAATGCTTCGTAGTTTAATAAGTTGAAACTACAAATAAAGAGCTAATTTATAGGTAATATTCCACAATTTCGACACCTAATTGAGAATGAAGTCATCTAATTAGGCTCTAATATGTGGCTTAGATAATAGATTTTATTATTAATCTATTTTTATTTATTCAATACTTTTATAAACCCTTCCCAATAATTAATCGCATAGGATTCACGAATATATTCACATAAGCAAACTCAAATAATGCTGTTAATGAAGTGTGCCAAAGACAACCAATTAAAAAAAAATTCCTCAAAAATCATTTAAAATATCACTCCAACCAATATTACATAAATTCATCAAACGTTAAAACTATCGAATAAGTACCATAAAGAGACACAGAGTTCATAATAAAAAAGTTCTAAAGTAATTCCCAAAAGTATGCTATAAAGCTATTAGGATTGGGTAGTACTTCTCAGTATACTTCTCCCTGGTTGAATCCCATCTGAGGTATGCCATCTGTTTTTGGGGGAGCGTTAGTGAACTACCTTCTGCAGATTTTCTTTGTGCTTCAGAAACGTGCTGCAAGATATAGAGTGAGAGCCTAAAGTCCGGAATAAATTCATTTAGAATTCAGGGGTATGTTAAAAAAAAAAACGCTCGGACACGTCGATTTTTATTTTTAACTACGGGTTTTCTTCAATTTTTTAAATGGAAATACCTATTTTTTTATTCTGTATTCTTAAAGAACAGAAATTTCTAGACATATTTAATGTTCTATACCTATCTTCATTTGTTTTTGAGTTATTGACAGTTGAAGAATGGCATATTTGCACTTTTGACATGTTATAAAATCCAAACGGTTAGACATAGACAGATGCGGTTTGCACTTTTTATCGAAGCTTTTTTAAAACCATCTGGTTTTTTAGCTTTTTTAAAACCATCAACAGGTACTAAGAAATTTACGGTTGAATTTCTAAAAAAACATTTAAAATATTAATGTATTTAATCAAAAGTATTGTATAAACGTTGAACAAAAAGAAACTATTCTAATCTAGACCGAATTAAATGTTCAAATTGAGCCCCATTAACTTCTTGACAGTAAGCGAGTCTTGATTCGAATTCTCTCAGAACGTTGCGTATCATTTCTTGAGGTATTCGTTGAATCTCATTTCTTATATTATTTCTCAATTCTTCTAAATTGTTGGGTTTATTTACATACACTCTATGCTTTAAATAACCCCACAAAAAGAAGTCCAAAGGAGTCAAGTCGGGGGACCTAGCAGGCCACTCCAATTGACCCCTTCGCCCAATCCATCGACCCGTGAAATGATAGCTAAATAGGCCAGTGAAAACCGCATCATTTTACTACATTTTTATGAAAAAAAAGTCATATTATTGCATTTAATTTTTTAGAGAATTTTGCAATTTTCTGTTAATATATCAAAAAACGCGCTCTAGCGGCATTACTAAGCATTAGATATATCACAGATAAGACGGATTTGATGTAGCAATAAATGTTTTTTCCAACGAGACCAAGTTTGTTAAAATGCGTTCAGTCGTTTAGGAGTTACAGCTGTTTATTTTAAAAAACATTGAATTGCCCCCACCACTTTATTTTAATAGATACGTCACAAAGTGTTACAAAAATTATTTGAGAAGAGCTGAGCTTTAAAAAGCGTATATTTTTTCGTAACATTTACCGAGTAGATTTCAGTGAAAAATAACTTAAAAAGTTTAAGATGGCGATTACGCCCCCTGGCGACCATCTTGGAAATCTAAAAATATTTTCCACAGTATTATTTTTACCAATTTACTTATAAAAATTTTTACCGCAAGTCTCTACGACAAATAGTTTCCAAAATACAGCACTTTGCATTCTTATCTGGCCACCCTGTACATGCGGGATACCTACAGAGTCTTGTCGGCCGTGCTTTATCAAAGAGAGTATTCTTACTATCTACTGCCTCTACATACAGGAATGATTTTGCTAAATCAACACAAGTTTATCACCCAAAATCGGAGATATGTTACTCGCCAACATGGTAATTTATGTCTTCCTATACCAACATGCTATAAAATTTTATAACTATCTGTCTAAACGCATTAGAGAGGCAAAATCTTCTAAACAATTTAAATTACTATTAAAAAAATTCTTATATACTACTATTTGGTAGTTGAATATTTCAGTGACACTCACCATGAACAACACAATGAACTTACAATGACATGTAGCTAACTAGTGGAGAGATGCTAATGTTAAAAAGAATAGAATTAGGAATATATGTGCATATATTGGGGTTTGCAGGGTCTAACATTTAAAATTTTTGAAAAATCGGCCTTTGAAAATCATCATTTTTTTTCCTCCTATTTCAGGTAAATTTTGAAACTTGGCAACACTCTCAAAAAAACTTTAAAAATATTGATGAAGTTCTGTGAAAACCGCACATTGTTGTCATTTTTCATTCTTGACTTAGCAGTTACAAGGTGTCAGTTTATAAATGGACACCCTGTATTTTATTAGACACAATAAGGCTTTGTTTATAACATTTTTTTGTTGAGAACAATAAAGCATATTTGAATGTGATTAATAAATAAAGGCAACTTACCAATTCTATGTACATAATCCTCACTGGAATTGGGATAATCATAATTGATAACATATTTAACATCTTCAACATCCAGCCCCCTGGCGGCGACGTCAGTAGCTACCAAAATCGAGAATTTACCAGTCCTAAATTCGTTAAGAACGTAGTCACGTTCAGGCTGCGACTTATCGCCGTGAATAGATATGGCGGAAAAGCCGACAGACTTAACAGCTTTGGTAATATCGTCAACTTTTTTCTTTGTTTCGACGAAAACGATGATTTTATTGTTACGATCTGAAGCTATTTGTTTTAAGAGACCGTTTAACTTCTCTTCTTTTTCATGTTCTTCACACACTTCAACTACTTGTTTGATGTTGTGGTTGGCTGACAATGCTAGACCGCCGATATTAACCTAGAAAAGAAGATATATTGTTATATAAAACACATTAAGAAAAACATTAAGACAAAAGATTAAAATGAGTAGATGATCAAATCATGTCAAAAAATCAAAAAAAATTATGACAATGAATATTTATAAGTCTTACGATTGGAAGTAAAACCACTAAGAACCAATCGAAAAGTAGATGCATATGATAAAATTCCAATCCTTTATTATAGACAATTGTATACTTAATTTTTAAACTTTGTTCAGTCATGCTTCATTGAATTTTCCGCTCTATTAATTAAATCGTTAGTATATAGGGCCATTTCCAAGTAATTTTAATTCAAAATCATATGCATAATCCAAGTAACTTTAGTTTAGTTAATTTAGTTTTTAACATTAGCATAATAATTCAATCAAATGTTTTAAAAAACATTTTTAGAACACTCTACTGACATGCATTGGTCTCTGTACAACTCTTCATACTTAAGTTAATTAGTTCATTAGATACAAAACTTTTAAAATGACAATACCAATTGAAGATCTAAACTATGCAGCTTTTTCTAAATCTTGTATTTTTTTGTAAAAATTTGTGCTTTTGTTTTATTCAGTTTATGCCTAGTTTGTGCTTTGTTTATAACAAACAATCAAGCTTTTTCCCTGTCATCTTCTTAAAAGAAGATATGGGTGTTTTGCTTAAACAATTTGAATGAAAAATTTTAATTTTCACTCACAATGTTTATATACCTTCTGGATCATTAAAAGATTTTAATAACTCCAAATTGATGCGTCAGAGGAGTTTGTATGGTGAAAATTCTCCAATTTTCATCACTTAAAAGTATGTTTAAAAAGGCACTTTTAACTGATCTTTTATTATTATCACTAATACCTATGTTTGTAATTCTGTTTTCTTTAGTTTAGGAGTTATAAATAACTAATAGTTGGGAATTTATTTAATTTTTTTTTTAATGGTTCAATTAAAGCCTTATATATCAAAATCAGTATTCGTCTTGAAAGAACTTCTCTAAGAATATAAAAATTATGGATTAGTGCTCCAATTTTTTTTTAAAATATATTACATGATGATAATTTTAAGTTTTTATCTATGTATACACCCAAGTATTTAATTGAATCACCCTGTTTAATAGAATTTTCTATATTGTTGACTTTAATATTTTGGAAATCTGGTCTACCGGTGTCCTTTATAGACAATGTAATGAACTTTGATTTTTTGCTATTTAGAGTGAGTTTAAAGGTGTTTAAAAATTTGTTTATTAAGGCCAGACCATGTTGCAATTTCGATTTAACATCTTCCCATGTGTCTCTATAGAAAACCACAGAAGTATCATCTGCGTAGGAAAATATCTTTCCACGCAAATCTATCTCATTTATACCATTCATGAAGATATTAAATAGTATGGGTCCCAGCACAGTGCCCTGTGGCACCCCAGTCCTTACAATCTTTGGCTCCCTAATAGTATCCTGAATTTTGGTGTATTGTACCCTATTTGATAGGTAGTTCTTTAAGAGTAACAAAACGTTTCCTCGTATACCATATTTTTCCAGAACTTCCAATAAGATTGAATGGCAGACTGTATCAAATGCCTTTGATAACTCCAGGAATGTCACAAGGCACTTACTATTTTTGTCTAGATGTTCAGTTATAGTACCCACAAGTCCATACAAGGCATTGACTAGTGGTTGGATACTATCGATAGCACTATCGATATTATAGATATAGTCTTGCTATCAACAACTATCGATAGTTTGACGTAATTATCGATATTGATGGTTTTGCGTGGCTTAGATTTTATTAAAACAATTACTCAAATTAAAATAATAAATTACTGTTTCATTTACCTTTAGTTAATATATTTTAAGTATTTATAAAAAAAATCTTAATCTTTCCTTAATAATAATGTTGGTGCTGCCATCTATGTAACAATGAACAAGTTAAAAAATATTGATCCAATCCTGCGTCCTGCGGGGATTCCCCAATTAGTGTTGTAAAAATCCGGATTAATACAATATCCGGACAGTATTGATTCGGATGAATTGAAAATTCGGTTTTTTCATCCGGGTTATTTGTCCGGACGATTTAATTCGGATTCTCTTAGCTAAGGTGGAACTTCGTGACCCTCGTGCAAGCTCATACAATTATTTCATTGTCGGTCGAACGGGTCGACGGGCGGCGTGTATCCGGACGATTTAGATATCTGGATTGATTCGGAATAATTTGATATTCGGATTGAACGGACGATTAATCCGGACTCTTCGCATCACTATCCCCAATATTCGGTAATTTCTGTTTTGTTTTCGTTGAGGTTATTACACTTATTTTTTACGGCTACAAGATAAGGTTTTCTTGGAGTGCGACCGACTTAAATTTATTTTAAAATGAGTAAAAGGGGAAAGTCATCATATGCTTGGGAGTATTTTTTGAAAAGTTCCAGTGGAAGTGGCATTGTTAAATGTAAACTGTGTTTAAAAGAATATAAATCTTCCGGAAATACATCTAATTTAATGGACCACTTAAAAAGAAATCATTCGAGTGAAATTTTGAAGCATTCTGATGGTGACGGTGAGCAAGCAAAAGGACAAAAAATTGAACAATATTTTGGTTCTAAAAAAGAAAACTTTTATGAGTGTGACAGTGCGAAGTGTAAAAAACTGAACGAGAAATTAGCTATGTTTATAGCTATGGATAGCCAACCATTTTCCGTAGTTGAAGATAAAGGATTTACAGCTAATAAATGAATTAGATCCTAGATACAAAATTCCAAGTGCCAAATAAGTAAGTAAAAGCCTCATGCCTAGTTTATATCAACAAGCACAACAGGAACTAAGAAGCATGCTTTCTGATGAAAAAGTAGAATATGTAGCTTTAACTACAGACTGTTGGTCTTCTATTAATGTCCAAGGGTTTTTAACTGTTACATGCCATTTTGTGTCCGAATTTAAGCTCATATCTGCTGTTTTACAAACCGTTCTTTTAACTGAAAGTCACACAGCTCTTTATCTTCTATGCTATAAATTCTAACTCTAATGAGGAGTTAAAATTAATTATTAAAAATTGCAAAAGCATTGTGAATTATTTTAAAAACAGCCCAAAAGCATATGAAAAATTGCGTTTTATCCAAAAGGATCAAAATAAACCCATCCTTAAGGTGATTCAAGAAGTAGCCACTCATTGGAATAGTTTATATCTAATGGTGCAAAGGCTGCTTCTTATTAACGATCAGATAACATTGGCTTTATACCCTAGCTCAAGCAAAACAGCACCCCAGCCACTCAAGCCTGATGAAATTGCAATCATGGAGGATATGGTCGCGGGACTATCCCCATTTTTGGAGGCTACCGAAAAATTTTCAGGGGATACATATTTTACAATTTTACTAGTAATACCGATAATCCATGGACTTCATAATGAGCTAAAATCAATTAATTGCAAAACCGAATGTGGCGATAAATTGGTCAAAGATTTGCAAGCAGGGCTAATAAAAAGGTTACTCGCTTATGAAACTCGTACGCCAACAGGATTAGCAACACTTCTCGATTCTAGATTTAAAAGGGCACCATTTAGACTCGATGATAATTATAAAAATGCTGTTAATATATTAACCAATGAGTTGACCAACTAAAATACAAGAATAAGAAACTGCAGGTACGTCTAAATCAGTGGACCTTGTCGAAAATGTAGACACGTCAAAGGAATTAAAAAAATCGGGATTATTGAGCTTCTTGGAATCCAGATTTAATCCAGAAGAAAGCTCTACACCAAGAACTGATGCTATAATAACCGTAAGACAATATTTGGAACGTCCTGTTATAACAATGGATAAAGATCCTCTGAGCTATCGGCAAACAAATGAAGGGGCTTATGAAGGGTTTCCAACTTTAGTAAGAAAATATGGATGCATTCCAGCTACCTCGGTTCCATCGGAACGAGTTTTTTCTACGGCAGGGGAGATTGTATGTGAAAAAAGAAACCGTTTAAAACCTAAAAATTGAGACATGCTTATTTTTTTGCAACAAAATAAAAATCTGTTCTAATTTTAAAAAAATAAAATTCTAGTAAAAGTTCTTGTTTGTTTGTTTTTTTTAACTAATCTAATGCGACATTTATTTTCTTTTAAGAATTTTTCCTTATTTTATTTTGTATTTTGTTTCATTAGATACACTTAAAATAATAATTTAAGTTTTTTCTGGTTTCTGCATTTATTCTTATTTATTTCAAAAAATATATTATGTGTTTTTGAATACAAGTCATATTTTTTATTTATTTTGAACCATTAAGCTTATAAAATTATGATATTATGTATAAAAACATAGAATACCATAAATTTACCGCATTTATCCAGTTTCGATAGTACTATCGATGGTAACTGTGCGAATATCGAAAAATATCGATAGTATCCGACCACTAGCATCCACTGTGTTCATACCAAAGGTAAATGCAAATTGATTTTTTGATAGAATATTGTTATGCTTAACTTAAAAGTTTTTCCTGTCTATTTGTAGTTTTGTGGTAGCAAATGCTGCCATTAAAGCATTTGCTACCATTTTAGCTGAATATTCCATTATTCCTTGTATTTGGGAATATGATTTTCCCTGAGCACATAGTTAAATAAATGCTGCTATTATTTTGACCACCTGAAAATCAGGTCTCACTACAACTGGATACAGGTATTAGTTTTAAATACAGGTACTGTACTTCCTTAGTTGATATTTTTTGAACAAATATTTTGTTTTGGCTTTAGAATTTGTGCATAACAACACATTTGGAATGCAAATATTTAATTTTATCCAACTACTGCTATGATTTTGACCACAACTGTATGATAAAAGACAATTTTATACCACAGGCATTATCCAACTATAGAGTAATTTTATGAACTAATGTTTTGAATAAAATAAGTTAATATAAAATCCATCTCCAAATTTAAATTGACTTACCTGAACATAATCAACTAAAAATTCCTCAGCTAAGGCCTGAACTTGTTTGGGCCATGTAGCAGACCACATTAGCACCTGCCTGTCAGGTCTGATTTGCTTGATAATCTTCCTAATTTGAGGTTCGAAACCCATATCTAACATTCTGTCAGCCTCATCCAAAACCAAATAGGTACACCGTGCCAAATTGGTGGTGCCCTTTTCCAAAAAGTCAATTAATCTACCAGGTGTAGCAATTACAATTTCTACACCCCTTTCCAGGTCTCTGGCTTGGGGTCCCTTGGGGGAACCGCCAAAGATGCATGTGTTACGAATTCCAGTATTTAAACCAAATTCATGAGCAACTTTTTGAATTTGCTGGGCTAGTTCCCTGAAAGAAATTTTATAGTTGATAAATTTGTTATTGGATTCCACCTTATTCTATTTTTATCTTTACTCAATAAATAATATAATGTACAAACTCTAATGCTTCATAATTTAACTGAACTAAACTACAAAGGGTAAAGAGCTCATTTTAAAAATTAATTTCCCACAATTCCGACACCCAATTAAAAATTATGTTAATTTAACTGGGCTCTAACATGTGAGGGTTACTTTAGGGTTACTTATATTTAAAAACTCTTTCAAGTTAACCTTAACCAAATAATTTAAAAAGAAAAAAAATTAGCATTAAACAGCAAAGAGCTTTATTGGTTTCCAAAAGGCCATTGACTGAAGTCTTTCATGAACATACAATTATATATAATATTTACAGTATGTAAATATTATATATTATATATTGATAATGTTATATTTTAAAATAATTTTTGGTGTTGGTTTCCACTTTTATACATATAATGAACAGATATTTGGATGTCTTAAAATCATTAAAAAATCTACAGTTACAAGTAAGAATTATACATCAAAAATTGCAAATTTACCTGGTTGGAGCAAGAATCAATGCAATAGGTCCTTCTCCCCTTTCAGGCCTTGGTTGGCTATTGATATGCACTGTAGCAGGTAACATGTAGGCTAAAGTTTTACCTGAACCTGTCTGGGCAATACCTGCAAATATAGTCAGGTAAAGCTTCTGAGAATATGACAAGAAGAATCACACATAATAACTCTCTAAATAACTATTCAAAATTAAGTTTCAGGAAATCAAGGCAAATCTTACCAACTAAATCCCTTCCACTTAAAACTACTGGCCACCCTTGTGCCTGGATGGCTGTGGGGTCATCAAACCCCTGTCCAAGAAGCACATTCATGATGTAATCAGGAAAGCTGCTCTCTTCAAAATTGAAGTTTGGCTGTGGTACATTCTCTCCTTGTACAATAATGTCCTTGATCTGCCTATATTTCTCAATATCATCATCTGTTCTATTCTTAGTATTTTGGTGTGGAATGTAGAAGTCTTTTTTGATTGGGGTCTAAAAATAAAAATTAAATATCACTCAATGTGCAATATTTTAAACTCTATAAATCAAGTAATAAGCAATGAGCTTGGAAACGATAATTCGATTATTTTTTAGTAAAAAAGAGCAGGCTCCAACTTAAATTTAGCAATTTATTTAAGTTCTCTAGCATTTATAGTTACTTCACAATTAATTTTCAAAGTTCGAATAAATACGCCATGTTTAATTTTTTCCTTATACCAGCGCGGCCGGGATGATACGTCACAGGCGCCCAAGTGGACGCGACGACCGACATGTCGATCGCGCACGCTGCTTTGTTAATATTATTATGCGTTTTTGCTGTTGTTTGTGGTTTTCAAAATGTCTGCTCCACATACCTGTTATAAACATTGTATTGTATTTTAATAAGTTCATATGTACATATGTCGAAAAACGCCTTAGACAAGGAAAATGGTTGGACCGGTATTAGCCTATATTTACAATGTTAACGAAGTGAGCCGAATTTTTCTCACATTATGGTGACACGCTTACTTGTTTTTGAGAGTATTTTAAGAGATTCTTGGTTTTTTTTAAGTAAAATTTTTGGTTAAATCTATACTTTTTGGATATTACATCAAAGTGGGATGTTCAGTGTTTTGATTTAAATTTCGTAGGAAAAATAATTGCCAGATGACATTTTTGCAGATTTGGTGGCAAGCAGCTCGTTTCAGGTGCGTGATTACAGGTCCACTCATTTCCCTTGTCTAAGAAAAATGCTTAGATTTTGAAAAACAGGGTGTCAAAGAAAAAGTTTATTTTTAATTATTTTTGAATAGAATTTATAGTTTTAAAATATTAACGTTTATATAATGGGTAAGGTGTCTGACTGACCACGAACAACTCCCTGCTCCATTGTAATTAGTCAACAAGCAAAATACATCAATAATAAAAGTTAAAAGTCAAAATGTCAACAAACAAAACCACCCTGTCAAAATAACGCCTGGGCACTAGGCTGTGGCTGGCTGGCTAGCGAGCGCTCTATAATACACCGTCGCGTCGGCGTCTGACGTAGCGCGTAATTGGGACGGAATCTCGAGAGGTATAAAAAACTCCAGACTAGCAGCCTTAAAACTTTGCAAATACTTACCCTAAAAACTTGAAATAAACGTCATTGTTCTTATAAACTTATGTTGTATTTATTTTTGGGAAAATATATTTTTTTTTAAATTTTCCAAGCCCATTGAAATAGATATGACAAAAACCTGCTAATGTACTATTCTTTATTTACATCAAATGACTTGGGTTTTTATAGAGGGACAATATAATCAAATTTTAAATCTCAAGCCTTGAACTTTAGCCTAATATACAATACAATTGTGGAACTGCAACTTTTAAATGATTCTGTGAAATTTTTCTAGGACTAACATGGAAACAACATGTAGTAAAATTTTGTAGAAAAATTAGAAAACAGCATATACCTCTTGAATTTATTGAAAATTTTAATGAGCCAGATCAAGGTAAATGCTGTAATACAGATATGGTGTTTGAGAAGTAAAGAAAATGTGTTCATATATGTATCAAATTACCCCTAACTTATTGGGGATATAGATAGTCATTTAAAAAACAGAATTTTAGCTCTTGACATTGTGCAGATCTTTAGAAATTTAGAATGTGAAATAAGGAATTATAGTGATTTTGTGTCAGACTTTAACATTAAACTGATTAAAAGTTTTAATTTTTTTTTAACTTAATATACTTTTTAAATTATCAACAGAAATACTAAAGTAGGACCAGCAATTTCCAGTCACACTTTCCACTATTTTCTAAAGAGGAATTTTAATTTATGTAATGGATCTCTGTCTTACCAGTTCAGTAGTCTGCCATTCCTGTCCATCTTTCTCTTCACCATTCTCATTCATGGGCTTCTGTTGTTGACCATTATAATTCTGGTAATTATTAGTGAAATTTCTGTTATTGAACTTCCTGTTGTTAAACTGTCTCATATTTGGACCTCCAAAGTCCTGTACTGGGGCAATAGCATGTGGTGGACCATTCCAATAATTTGATTGCTTTTCATATTGATTGTTGCGATCTGGTCTTGGCCTGTATCTAGCCAAAAGAACAATTAAAGGAATTCCTGTATACTCTGAGAAGTGCTACTCTTATTTATAATGAAGTTTGTACAGTCATTCTAAATGCTGTACACTTTCATTAGGATTAAAAATGCCTTTCAATTAACTATAACCAATATCACTATGTATAATAAAACCAAGGTAAAGTATAGTAATATTCTGATGGCAGGGTACTAAATTTTCAAACAAGTTTTTTTTTAATCAATTCAACTTTTGTAATTGGATATAGGGTGTAGTTTCAATACTATGATGTGCAGAAACATTCCTGTCATGTTCAAATAATGAGTGAGTACATTACATTAATACAAATTCTCAAAAGTTTGTTTTTCAATGCATTTATAATTGGGTCAAGTTCAAATTACACACATTTTAAACCTCTTCCTATAACTTTAGGAGTTATGTCAAAATGTCTTTTTGTTTTTTATTTAGAAAAAAAAACCCATTTGAAAATTTACTATTCTGGAATTATCAGAATATGGTTTCCTGTAAAATAACATAAATTTTAAGCCTTTTAGATTTTAAGTGCTTTTTTTGAAAAATTACTAAGGACTTTTCAAAAAATTTATTTATTTAGGGGCAAAGTGCCTACTAAAAAGTTTCCTTATACTGAAACTATCACAAGAAAACGTAAAAATAAACATATAAACAGCCAAACAACCAGCAGTTAAACTGACCAACTAGGTAGGTAAACAATAAGAAGCACATAAATATTTGAAAATCAAGATGACATAATAAAAAGTAAACTGGAATAATAATAATAACTTTTATTGCCAACAAAATGATATTACAATCACAAAGCAATGTCAAATACAGTTCACCATTTTGGTGCTTATGAGAAAAAGAAAAAATAGTTTCACAAAAGGGATGTACCTACACATATGAAAAGTTAAAATTTGCAAGTAAAATAATTAGATATGACAACACATTTAAAATAATCAATTGATCTAAAGATATATAGACATAAAATATTATACATAAACTATTGAACATTGATGAAGTGTGTTTCAAAAATTTACCACCATCTAAATTATAAAAACAATTTTTATGGAGATATTTTATTGTTTCTTCCCTGAACACTTTGATACTGCCTATTTCTTTAATATGTACTGGAAGAGATCCGTATGCTTTAATTACTCTAAGCTGAGGACCCTTTTGAAGTTGAGTTATGTAGAGGTATGCAAAGGTCACCCCGACCTCTAGTAATAGTTAACATCTGTTCACTATAATGTTGTTCATTTCTTTAAAAAAGAGTTCTCGGTGAAAAACCAAAAATGCACCAGATGGTGCGCTTCTGTGCTCTAAAGACAGACAGTATTCCGTGAGGATCTCCAAATATAATGCCATAATTTAAAATAGACTGAACACAGGATATATAATATAACTTGATAAGTTGTCCCTAAGTCTACGCATCAATGCACAGTTCCAATTCAATAAAGCATCAAGATGCACCCCAAGGAACTTAAAGGTTACCGCTGTTGGAATAGGTTTTTTATCCCCTTTGACATACAGTGATTTGGTTGCTCTGACTTTTGTTAATTGTTTGACTAAATTGTATAATACTAGTTTTTCCTGAGTTTTAAGGAGTTTTTTGTGCATTAACTCCTCATCTCACTCACTGCACCTGATTAGGCAACAGACAAGTCAGCCATGGAGCCAGCAGACAATATAAGAGATACATATAAAACAAAGAGGAGTGGCCCCAAAATTGACTCCTGGGTAACCCTCTGTTCCACCTCCAGTGGTTCTGAAAAATAACATTTGCATTCCAGAGTAATACCAACTACTTGTTTCTTTCAGCCAGATAGTTTTTTATCAGTGATAGGCATGCTTCCCTCAAGCCAACCAAGCTAAGCTTACTGAGCAACAGGTGACATGATTTATCATGTCAGAAGCTTTTGACAGATCAAAATATATGCCAGCAACTTTATGGTTCTTATCAACTTCTTTAATAAAATGATCTATTGCCCCATATATTGCCAGCTCAGTCGACCTAAGAGGCACAAAACCATACTCATGTGCAGACAAGACCTGATGTGTCTTCAGAAAGTAAAAAATTCTGTTATAGAGCTCTCTCAAAGATTTTTGAGAAGGAGGATAACAGGGATATAAGTTTGTAGTTTTCTGAATTTTTCACATTCCAATAAGTAAATTTTTTGGACAGCTGATAATTAAAAAATGAAATATAATTATCATTTGTCTTGTTCAAGATCACTTACAAGTCAGTAATCAGCATTTGGGGCTTCTTTGGGGACTTTTTTATTGGTCACTTGAGCTTTGTTATAGTAGTATGAACTATAGTGACAGAAGAGAGGTTTACTGCATTGTCATTTTGATTAATTTTGCAATAAATAAATAAATAATAGTAATAGATTTGTATTTATTTTATTTTCTGTGAAAAATTCAATGTTTAATATTAAAACATATCATACTATTACTATTTTTTTGGTATTTATTATGTAGGGTGTAAGACAAAGATATGAGACCTTTAGATAAAATGTAAGATTGTACTTTATATAAATGTTAATATAAAATAATGAATTTTTTTAGTTGATTTGAGGACTTTTTTTTAAGAAATTTTAAATAGCAACAGCATAATGATCAATGAACAAAAAAAAAAATACAAAACTAATAATTTGTCAAAAATTGATCAGCTGAAAAAAATGTTTAGTGATGTAGCAATATACATACAAGTGATTTCCAATATAATTGATGTATTGATTATTGAAATAATTTTGACCATCACTAATATTCACTGAAGCCAACAAACTGGTGAATAAGTTTAATTGTTTAGAAGTTTATAAACAAAGATCTGCTCCTCTTTTTGTCTAGCTCACAATCTTTAAAGATTCATAACATTTAAGACATCACTGAATACAAGCACAAAATGTCAGTTGAAGTGAGTTTAGATGAAGAATTATAGAAAATAACCTCTAAATCTTTAAAAGTGTTATTGTTTAAAGATAATAAAAATTTCTTTTTCAAGACTTAAGCTCGTCCTCTGTATTGTCTTCTTCATTTTTTCTTTACTTTATTTTGTGTTGTAAATGTAGCTAATGTTATCTTACTATATTATAATACTGCCATATAGAACTGCTGTCTTCAGCTTGAATAGATTATAAAGTCCTTAGTGTTTCTTTTTATAAATCCCAAAATGTTTAATACCTTATTATCAAAATAAAGTCTTCACTGACACTATTTAAATAAATATAAGTTAATTTTTAGGAAATACTATTACAGCAATATCGAATAGCGGAAACCCCGCATAACGGAAACAGCACTATTTTATGCATTGACCACCGTATACCGTGAACAAACGATCCCCGGTTAATGGAAACAAAATGTAATTGGATCGATAGTTCGCCAGTAACGTTGGCGAAAGCAGCCGGTGCTTCCCCGATATGCTGTTTTTGGCGTTCTTCGAATCGATAGGCGCCGTGAATCTATTGTGTGTTAAGCAAGGCAGGTTGTTATCCTTTGTTTATGTTGTCTGTTAGTGTGGTTTTGAAGTTTAGTGGTTATAAAGTTTAGTGATTTTTATTAGTGTGACTTAAATTGTGTTGGTGTTAGATCGTTTATAAATTATTATATTATAAATGTCGCTTAAAAAAACAAAGTGTTTAACCCTCTATGAAAAATCTCTTGTAATTCAAGACTTAAATAATGGACAAGGCGTTACATATTTGGCGAAAAAGTATGGTGTGGCAAAATCTACAATTTGCAAAATAAAAAAATGATTTCTGAGTGCTGTTAGAAACACGTATGTTGGACCAGGTAAAAGACAAACCCTAAAGGGTTCCCAGTTTCCAAGAATGGAAAAAAGACTGTACAAGTGGTTTCTTGACCAACGGAATAAACATTTAATGGTAAGTGGCGACATGATTAAAGAAAAAAAAACAAAATTCATTTATTCACAGCTCAATGAAAGGGATTACATTTACCGCTAGTGATGGATGGTTACAAATATTCAAAAAAAGATTTGGAATTCATTTTTTTAAAATTTCTGGGGATAAACTGTCATCTCAACCAGAGCTTGTAGACCCATTTAAAATGGCTCTAAAAAATAAAATAGCAGAGCTTGGAATCTCATTGGATCAAGTTTACAATGCTGATGAGACAGGACTTTACTGGAAATTATTACCAAAAAAAAACATTTGTCTTGTCAACAGAAAAAACAGCTCCTGGTAGAAAATTGGAGAAACAAAAAACAACATTTTTGGCTTGCACTAATGCTACTGGGCTCCATAAAATTAAACCATTGGTGATTGGTAAAGAGGCAAAATCAAGATCGTTTAAAAATTTTGAGTGTCCTGTTGACTATGAACATTCTAAATCAGCTTGGATGACTGCCGCAATTTTTAAAAAATGGTTTCATTATTCATTTGTACCACAGATAAGTTTTCCTTATCTATAGTTTTGTTTTATGATTAGTACAACCATATTAATTTTTTTGAAGGCTCTACTTCTTCTGGATAATGCACCATCCCATCCAAATGAAGAAGAATTAAAAAGTGAAGATGGACAAATTATAACCATGTACCTGCCACCTAATATCACCCCACTCATACAGCCTATGAATCAAAATGTTATTAGGCTAACAAAATTGTACTACAGAAAAGGTCTTCTATCATCCATAGTGGCTATCAATATGAATGTCATTGATGCCCTAAAAAACCTGACAATAAAAGATGCAGTGATCAATTAATGTCTGCTTGGAATCATCTTGATTCTCAAGTTATCAAAAAATGTTGGAAAAACATTTTAAATGTGGTGCCCTATACACATGATGTAGACAGTGATGATGAAAATGTACCTCTTTCTCTCCTAAAACACCAATGGGACAGCACTGCTCAGAAACCCATATCTGAATCTCTTGGTCTTTTACATACATTGACACCTTAGGTAAATTTTGTCATTTTATATTTGAATATTAAGTCTTAATTTGGATTACAATTTTTTTTTTGGGAACTTTTGAAGATTCTGACATTGTAGAGTGGAATCAGTGGGACAAATTTTGCAGAGGACAACCTTGAAGAATGTCAATCGGATGAAGCAGAAGTATTAAATGAGATTGAGCAGGAACCCTCAAATAAAATTTCATTAGATAGGGCAATTAATGCCTTTAATATAGCGATTCTGTGGGCAGCAGAGGAAAATGAAATTGACATAAATAATAATAATAATAATAATAATAATAATAATAATAATAATAATAAAGACATTTATTAGCCACCAATACAAAAAAAAAGCATAATTACAGAAGGTAATATGATTATATACATGGAATTGAATATTAGAATATTAAAACAAAGAGAGCATATTAAAAACAATAGGTTATATAAAGAATTTAGTTAACACAAGTAAGGCAACTAAAAAGCCATGCATTCAGACTTCCAGAAAAGAAGGAAACAACTTCCTGGATTCTGTTAAGGCTTATAATAGAAGAAATTAGAGAAAAAAAAACAATTGTTATAGACAAACTAAAAAAAAAACAAATAGGTAGGCATATACTTATGAGGGGAAAAAGCAGTAGGGGGAAAAATGGATGAAACGGAATGAAAAAATTCTTTTTTCTTCTTTTTTTTTTTAAACAGTTAATTTTTGAATAATAAATGTTAATAGAATATTTTACGTTGCATTCAGTTAATTAGCATGTGCGTAGTATTTTAATAAAGAAAGGACTTTTAAGACTACAATGACCTTGTAGTCTTAAAAAAATTAAGAGAGAAAGCTGTGATGTTAAAAGTAAAACAACCTAAAAAACAAACAAAAATTTCAGACTTCTTTAAGAAAAACTAATTTCTTAAAGTTTGAAATTTGTTGTATCTTTTTTTTTTTACAGTAAATAATATTTTTAAGTAAGAATATGAACTTTATGTTATGTTAATTTCGTTTTGTTTCTGTTACTTTTCGTAATTATAAATGATTAGTACACATAAAGTGTAACCTTTGTTAATGTGAATAAATTGATAATGTGAACACTCTTTGTTTTTTTGAGTTCACTGTATTGAGTGTCTACTGTATATTTTAAGCTCAATTATTAAATAAAAGAAGAAAACAATATATAGCTAATTATTAATTTGTCACAACAATATAGATTTTACCTACAATAAAAAACTCATAGCACTGTAAACTGTAAAAAAACACAATAAATCAAAATAAGGTCACTGTTTTTTGTAAACATGGCCATATGCTTCAATCATTCCATGAAATGAACCAGGAAGAAACCCAACAAAATTGTGAAATAACAGGCAAGTTCTTAAAAAATCGAAGCCCTTAAAATGATTGAAATATGCTTTTGAGGAGAAAATGCCTAGTATTTACTATTAAAAAATTATTTACTATTTTATTTAAAGACTGGAGTTCCTCAAGGGACAGTCCTGGGTCCAATTTTATTCTTGATCTATATTAATAATTTGGGAAAATTACTACAAGATAGTTCGGTTATTTGTTACGCCGATGATACTGCAGTCACATTCACAGACAACAGCTGGGATGGTGTATACTGGGAAGCAGAGCAAGGCCTTTATGTAATTCAAAACTGGATAAATGAAAACAAAATCACCCTAAATATAACAAAGACCAAATTTATAGCTTTCTCTTTGACAACTAGTGATCAACCTAAAAAAAGTAATATTAAAATTCACAACCCAACTTGTAATTTAATAAATAATAACTGTCCTTGTCCTTGCATACAAAAAATTAGTAAAATTAAATACCTAGGTTTATACATTGACCAGTATCTACCCTGGAATGAACATGCTTTTGAAACGTCCAAAAAACGTAGAAAACTTTATTATAAATCTTATCAGCTTCCTAATATTTTAGATAAGAAAACACTAAAAATAGTATATTCTTCACTAGTAGAATCAATTTTAAGATATTGCTTAGTAATTTGGGGTGGTCTGAATGATAATGCCATGCAAATGTTAAAAGTATGCCAAAATAAAATACTTAAGATTATCCTAAGCAAAAGCAATTAATATCCTACAATCAACCTTTATTCGGAACTAAATGTACTAAATTTAAGAGGATTGTTTGTGAGTGCATGTCTTTGTTACTACAGAAAGGTTAAAGATATTTTTAGGGAACTAGACCATCAGTATTATACTCGTTCTAAAACCAACAAGGATTTGCAATCTCACTTTTTCAGCAAACCACACTTGCAAAGAAATATGCTGTTTCTACTTCCCAAATTTCTTAAGCTTCTGCTCACAGGCCTAAGGTCTAAAGTCGAAGTAAATAAGCATATTAGCATGTATTATATAGATTATTTTAATGTTATGATAGGGTTTCATTTTAATTATTTATACTTAATAGCAGAAAACTGCCACAGAGGTCAAGGGATTGGAAATTTCGATACAGGCCAAGCAAATGGTCTAGTGAAATGTTCCATTCCGTGATAGATGCTACAATAATATTACGGTAATTTTGTTAATGAGATATTGTACCAATATAGACTATTGTATTGCTGTCTATTTGCTATTGAATGATTTATATTTTGTAAAATTGAATTAATATATTGTATTGTATTTGCAAACTGATTATGCTAAAAGAAACATATTTGAAAATACACACAAAATATGTTGATATTATTGAAAAACATTCTAAATAATAGGTGTTGAATTGTTGATCCATAATGTCAGCCAACACCTTTATATTATATACAGAATCAATGCCTTAAAAAGAATGAAAAAATAATGTTCAATTTACCATAATATATTTAAATATTTAAAAAAAATATCTATCAGGGTCAGGCCAAATATTACAAAGGCATTTTTAACTAAATATGAATATAAACACATATGTATAAGTAAAATTGTTGATCCATAATGTCAGCCAACAACTTCATATTATATACAGAATCAATGCCTTAAAGAGAATGAAAAAAATAATGTTCAATTTACCATAATATATTTAACAATAAAAAAAAAATTACGTATCCGGGTCAGGATAAATATTACAAAGGCATTTTTAATTAAATATGAATATAAACATATATGTATAAGTTAAATTGTTTATCAATAATGTCAGGGAAGAACTTCATTTGATCCACAGAATCAATACCTTAAAGTGAATGAAAATAATAAATTCAATTAGCCATTATATTATGTTAAAAAAAAGTTGTGTCTGGAAGTAGGGGTATTTTTAATTAAATATGATTATAAACATATATGTATAAAGACTTTTTGGGCTGCTACATACCTATTAGAGAAGAGAAATTAGTTACAACATATTAATGGATTGGCTGATACAAGGCGAGAGGCGATTTTGCGCATTGAAACCTTATGATTTCTAAGCCCCCAATTATGATGAATTTTTAATGAGACATTTTGGACGTTTATTGATTAATCATTAAGATTTTCTGAATTTTGTAAATATTTCTAATACAAATACTCACATTTGGGAGTTGTGGTAAACGTTGTTGTACTGCATCCTTATTCTTTTGTCAGCAGATAAATCCCAAATGGCTACGTCCGTCTAACGAATGTTCCTATCTAAAGAAAGGAAAGGCAAAGTAAATGTAGGTGATTTAGCCTATAGAAATATAAAAATTAGGTTGGAATATACACAAAGACGTTCCGAACGCAAACGTAAGAAATTTGGTAAAAATACTGTTGAATAAACGGACAAAATTTCTAAAAAGGTGAAGAAAAATGGAGAACCTCACCTTGCTCCAACCAGACCAGCCAACAAAACGAATAATTACGCATGCGTTCAAAAGGCGCATGTTCATATTCGCCAAATAGACAGATCGATAACGGAAACGGGAGTGGGGCATATTCCGGAAATAGCAGTGGGGTTGAGCATCGGGCTACGTTCCGATTTTGACTCCATATATATTAAAATTATATTAAATCATCAAGAAAAATATACATTATTCCTTATAAGCCGTTTACTTCATTAAAAAAAAGTAATAATGCAATAGAATTTTACATTTATACAGCATTGGCATCTAATAAAACTGATTTGAAAAGTTTGACAAAACTTGGCAATGTAGATTTTCAAACTTCCCGCCATTAAAACGGATATGATGTCAGAAACGTCTTGTCGAATTTTCCCACTGCCGCACTGCGGCAGTTGTCTGATTGGTTGCCGTCGGAACCCCCTCCATTCTTTCCCACCCTTGACATGAATAACCCTGGAAATTTCCCTTTGCCTGCCTCTTTTCCTTTGGACGTCTAGGAGGTAAGTCGATTTTGATTTTTTCTCTTAAACAATGATTTTAAACGGGTTTAAACGTTTAGCTGTTTATTAGTGTTCATCATCGACGTGTGGCGTGATGGCATAGTCTCATTTTACATAAAGAAACTGAAAATAATTTACTTTAACTGCTAATACACAATAGAAATAACAATGTTACGTGCGGCTTTCAGATTATCGAGCTCCTACGGGTCCACTTGTAAAGAAATTTTGCAGTTTAATTCAACCGTTAAAAACCGGCTACCACAAATCATCAAAATGTAAGTATATTTTACTGTTCTTTTAATATTTATTTTATTGTTAACCGTTTGAAATTGTGTAAAATGATATAAATATCGACTAAAACGATGACTGTTCGGTTCGTAAACGTTTAGTTCCGCCTCCATCTTGTCTAGTCTTAAATCGATTTTAAACATGGCCGACCTTTGTTCCCTGTTTGTTATAATTAATTTTATGTTAAATTAGTTTGATTTATTCGTGATATTTAATTAAAATTTCGTACTTTTCATTAAATTTAAGAGAACATTTTCCACGTGTAAACCTCGTGTATAATATTACGCAATATTTTAATGGAATGACGTCACAATTGAAAAATCGATAATTCTTGGAAGGCCATTTTCTTTGAACATTCTAATAAAGATTCAAGTGGATGTGTGCTCTTTACCGGGGATCCTTTTTCAAATACAAAATATGTTAAAATCCTGAACGTAAATGGTACGTTTTGTTATACGTAGCCATGAACTTTAGGTAGGGTGAATGCGCCTATTCTCGACCAGTTAACGTAAATCTCACCTTTCATAAATGATCAAAAAAGTTAATTTAAGAATGCTGACATTTAGTTTCTAAAAATATTTGATTTGTATTTATTAAAACTAGCTACAAAATATTAATTATATTTATCGTTTCAAGAAATATTATTGACAAGGCAGAATGTAAAAAAACTACCTTTTTCGAATTTTTGACCAAAGGTGACATATTGTCCACCACATTTAGCCCAGTTTTCGACCGGCGGTCGAGAGAACTGGATTTATGTGGTCTATTTATTGACCATAATATAAAAACCATTTTAAATAAATCATCAGGTTTGTTTCTAAATTTATTATAAGTATTTATAAAATAATGTAAAAATATACATAAATTTACAAAAAAAATTGGTACTTCTTTGGCTATTAAAAAACTAAGTAGATGCATATGCATATATGAATAAAAATGAGTAAAATATACTTAAGAAAAGAGTAGGAACAGTATAATTGTAATTAGCGCAACAACTAAAATTTAAGAGTTATGTACAAAACAAACCAATGTATTCTCTATCAGAAATGTCATCATAAGATAGTCCAATGAAGTCTGTACATTTCATGTGGTACCACCTAGAACACCTATCACATCAGACATTTTTTTCATCTTCCTCTTCAGTATCACTTATTAAATCTTCATTGCAAGATGAATATTGCAGATGCCCTCGTTCAATTTTAATGATTTTATTAATGATTTATTTTGTTATTTTAACTGACTATGGTTTTCTTTTTTAACTTAAAACAAATTAATTTTAAAATAAAAAAATTAGTGTAAAACAAGGTATTAAATAAAAAATAAATTCGGAAAAAAAATGAATTTTTGAGCCTTCTAGATTAAATAATTGCTTATTAAATTAGGGAAACTTTTACAAATGAACATAAAACAATAATAGATTTAATTACAATTATAACATCTAAATTTAAAAAAATTGAGAAAGTAATATTTTGATTTTTTTTTTAAATTAAACAAATATATATTTTTTTATTTTTGCTTCTGAATTAAAATTTTTTTTTGGTAAATCGATAATGGAAAACATTTTTTAGAAATTTATCAAAATACAAAAAATACAAAAACAATTTAGGAAATGTTAGTCTTGAACAACTTTTTGGGTACTTTTAATTTTAACAATGTTTTTATATTAAATTCAATATTCAATATATTCAATATATATTCAACTTCAATATAAAATATTACAATTCTAAGAATATAAAGCACCTAGATACCAGAGTATCTGTATGTGCTATGGTAGAAACAATTTAAAAATTCTAATATATCAATGTTGTTACCCTTAGCAGGCATTATTAAGTTATTATCATTTTCTTTTTCAAACTCTTCTGGTTGTTGAAGAGAGTTTTATCTTTCTTTCCTGCCTTCTTTTTCACAATTTTGTTTTTATTTTTCATTTGCATCTCCCTCTTTTTGTCTCTTCTCATCTTGTTTTGTTTTAGTTGTTAACTTTAGTCTCCAAGCTTGAGAAGAAATTGCACTGGGAAACTTATATTTTACATTCCTATTCTTACCTCATATTCTACTGGCTTGGGGTATGACAAATGATTATCAAAGATGGATTTTAATCACATTGCATGCATGGTTTGTTCCTGTATATTTTTTACACATTTGGTATAATCAACATTATCTGGATTTAAAGGATACAACCCGCATTTCTGAAATCCGTTAATTATCTGCCCTTTCATGTCGCTATTATTGGGAGTTTCTTGGAATAATTGACAGAAGTTTAATTTTGTAACACACATTTGTGTTTTCTGGACGCGCTTGCCATTTGCGAACAGTCTTTCCATTTGGTCTTCAATGGCTTAAAGACACTTAAATCGGCAGGCTACAACATGTGTGTCATATTGGGTGGCAAGGCATACAGCACGATTTGATTTTGGTCGCAATATTTAGATAAAGCCAAAGTCATATGCGATTTGTGACCATCAATAAACAATATGACTGGACGTTGTATCTCTTTCTTGTCGAGCCACTTCGAAAAACCATTTGCTATATATTTGTAGAAAACATCACTCTTCATCCAACCACTATCAGAGTGCCCCAACATCCAATCGGTTGGCATGCTTTGAATAACGGCCTTTGGAGGACGAATATATGGAAACACAACTAATGGTTGGCATATTGCTCCATCGGCTGAGAAAACAATCAAAACTGTCAAATTTTCTTTATCATTTCCTGTTTTCACTTGATATAAGTTTCTCCAACCTTTTGGAGCTAAAACTTTTCCACTTTTTGGACAAATAGCAAAATCCACTCTCGTCTCCATTAAATATATCGCTAGGATCATGCAAATCATCTGATCAAAATTCAAAAAATGTCTATTACGGATGGTCGAACATGGGAATAAGGATTATGAAAATAAATAACGAGTTTGGTTCTTGTTTTTTATTGTTTTATATATAAATGGTCCAGAATAGGCACTGGTCTGCTAACTGGCGCATTCACCCTAAATATAGGTACAGGATAAAAGGAATATTAAAAATCTACTTTCAAATATTTTGTGTGAAGATTGTGTGTTAGAAACTGAGTTTAGTTTAAGTATCAATACTCATTTGTCTTGAGATTTTACGGTTTTACATATTGACTCTACCTAAGTAGGTTATTTAATTTATACTTTCTACACTTCATTCAAAGTATTTTATTTTATAAGAGGTCTTATTTTTAACTGATTTATTTATGCTTTAAGGTGTTTTACAACATTAATCTATCAACTTTGAAAATTGTCTTCCAAATTCTAATCCTTTGGATGGAACTCCATTTTAAGCACTGGGGGCTTATCTTTCAAAATCTTTTTGATAAGGACATTTGTTCTTAATGATTCTCATATACCTCATGTCAGGAGTTTTTTTATATGTGTGAATAGGTACCCACTCTTTAATAAAGTTAGGTATAACCAATAATATTTCATAAACATGAAACTTTTCCTTTGGACTAGTTAGTTTTCCAAAGGTTGAATTCAACTATTGATTACTAAACAACTGGTGACTCTATACAAAAACTTCTGTATGCCTTTTACATTCAAAATGCCAGTTAGGAATTTTATTACTCTGCATTTAAATAATCCTACCTTGAATATGAAAAATTATAGGAAATGCCATATGTATAGCATATGTGTACCTATTTATTTATAATTTAAGAACTGGAGAGCCTTTACATTTAATTAATGATTTTAACAATTGTCCCTTACATGTTATTACCAAATTTTTAAAAAACTTTTGCTTTAGCCTCTCCTTTGGAATAAATTACCTAGGGAAGTTTGTTCTTCTCAATTTTAATGAATCTTTCCAATAGGAGCATTTAAAAAATATACTCAATATTGTCTCCTTAAAGAACAAATGGAATGCTTAAGTTAATTTGAAATAAATACTATGTGCCAAAAAAAACAATAAAATGGCTGTATCCACTCAATCACCTCACCAATCTAAAACTTGTTTACAAGCCACATTCTTCCTTTGCAGCCCTTGCACGTTTATTGAACCTACCACCCTCTAGAACTTGCATATTCTTAAAAAAAAATGATGCTAAAAAAGTTGTTATATTGGCCAAGTTAGTAGTTCTAACTATTCTTTGTTTTTCTCATTTTTAAAATCTTGCACCTGTGCGAACATTTTAATGTTTTTTATTTTAATGATAAATACATAAATTTATTTTGAGTTTCAATAATAGATGAACTTTGTTTTTCTCTCCTCCATTTATAATTAAATTTGGCTTTTGGGTTTTGAAAAGCTGATTAAAAGGTTAACCCCAATATAATACTTTCCATTTAAGGATTTAAAAATTGACTATATTTTAATTCTAATACTAAATACTGGGTGGTCCAGAAAGTTGTTAATTTTATAAAATTAAATAAAAAAAACCCGTTGATCAGTTGTAACAAATTTATTTATAAAATTTACAGAAAACTTGGGAGATTTGTCTTAAAAATTATGTCGTCCAAATGTGCCCCATTTCTTTCCTGGCACTCCTCAAGCCAAGCCTCAAAATTTTCAATAACGCGTTGGCAAGTTTCTGGGGTTATCGCTATAATTTCTTGCTGGATATTGGCCTTAAGATCATTCTGGGTGGCGGGTCGGTCGGTTGCTGTACACCTTACTCATAAGGTATATGTCCCCTCTTTGGGAGATTAATTTATTGGGAAAAAGCGCCTGAACGACAGGCAAAGACAGGTTGGAGGTGTGGCAGGTGGCCACCGTCCTTCTGGAAACCAAGTGTTTCGATTGTATCCGTCAAACTCCTGAAGGGCGGGAGCGAAAAATGTTTGAAGCATGTCTATGTAACGCTGCGAATTTACGGTAATTGCGTTGCCTCGAGCGCATTCGAAAAAATAGGGACCGATCATTCCTGATCCCGACATTGCAGCCCAAACCGTGACCTTTGGGCTATGCAGGGGCCTTTGATGTTTTTGCTGCGGGTTTGTTGCACACCAGTAGCGACAATTTTGGGTGTTCACAGTTATTTATGTGAAAATGAGCCTCATCGGAGGAAAAAAGTTTTTGAATCGCTGAAATCGATTCATTACTTCGTTGGCGAACAAAAGTCTTGCAGGAGGGTCATTTTTCTTTAATTCCTGCACTAATTGAATTTTGTAAGGATGCATGTTTAAATCTTTGTGAAGAATTCGCAGCACCGACGATCTGGAGACATTTAATGCCGCTGCGCGCTTGCGAGAAGACAAGGTCGGTTCTCGGCGTATAGGCGCTCTCACCCGAGCAACCGTTTCGGGAACTCTCGTTGTCCTTGGCCGATCCAAATTTCATTTATTTAACGTCGAACCGGTGTCGTTAAACTTACGTAGGTACCCATTTTACGATCAGATGTGGGCTTGGGCACTAATGTCATGCAAATCAAAATGTGCCCCATATGTACGGCGCACAATGGTGGCCGAATTGTTGTTACGGAAATACTCTCGTACACAAAACGAGCGTTGCTCTCCCGTATAGCGCTGCATGGTGACTAAATTTCCCTGAACCAAGCTATCGATTGAGCACGCGCGTACGATTCTAGCCCCCCTACCAAATTTTATACGAAGCGTTCAAAAACAACTTTCTGAACCACCTGTTATTATAATTCAAATACTCCAAATCAAAGTGTAATAAGCGAATAAAATGTTACTTGCATCGTTGATAAATTAGAAGAAAGAAATAAATTTTCATTGTGCAATAAATAATTTAACTAAAAATTGTTGAACCTGTATAAATTGGTTCTAATGATATTAAAAAATTATTGTTACTTAATTTTTGTTAGGTGTATCTCATTGTTGTGGAGATGTTCACCTGTTTAATTAAATTAACCTGCATATTGGTGGCCTCCAAGTAGGCACTGGCACTTGTTGCTAAGCAAACAATTATTCTAGTAAAATAATAAACATTCTTAAATTATATAAATAAACATATAAAATGGTTACCAAAGTTAAAACACAAATTGCAAACTCAATAGCTCCCTTCTTCTCCAGGACTTACAAAACAGAACCAACCAACTTCAAAAGTCGTGCAGTCAGTGCATACAATGGAGGCAGCAAAGGTGGATTCGGAGGGGGCCAAAGGAATGGAGGCTTCAATCAAAGAAGCAACGACAGGTGGGGCAACAAGGGAGGATTCGGCGGAGGAGGCCGATCCGGAGGTGCCGGAGGCCAGATGAGACCTGTCGAATGGGACAACAAAAAACTTCGCCCATTCAAAAAAGATTTTTATGATGAACATGATGTTATCAAGGGAAGATCAAACCATGAAGTTCATGAATTTAGATTGTCCAAACAGATCACTGTAGAAGGTGAAGCACCAAAACCAATTCAGAATTTCCATGAAGCCAATTTCCCCGATTATGTTATGGATGCTATTGTTGCCCAAGGGTATGAGCAGCCTACTTCTATTCAAGCACAGGGATGGCCTATTGCTATGAGTGGAAATGATATGGTTGGAATTGCACAAACTGGATCAGGTGAGTGCTGAAAAAAAGTTTTTTTAAACAACAAAATTCTTAAAAGATTTATGTTTTTTCATAATGGTCCACATGATTCACCTATGTTAAATTTACAAATACAAGGAATTTTATATACTACATTTTTATTAAACTTTCATTGAAAGGTTTATTTTCATTAATAAATATAGTCAGAGTCAAAATAGGGTCTTGTCAACTTTAAGTATCTCCGATTTTGCAATATTTGGAAATTTGAGCATAACTTTGAAAAGAATAGATAGAAAAAAATTTGCTGATTATTCACATAGGACATAAAAAAATAATATTAAATTCCTTTAAATTAGATCAAAAAAAGAGGTCTACTCTACTCTATTTGATGATCAAAACTCATTGCTATTGATAATTACATTGTCAAACTTTTGACGTATGATCTCACAGTTGCCAAATTGTGTATATTTTAAATCATAAACAAAATTATTTCTTTAAAGCTCAATGCAAGTAATAAGAAACAAATACATCTAAAAAGCATATTGGTAATTCTGCAGTTTAGCGGCTTTTGTCAAAACTAACGAAAAATGGTCAGGTTTTTTGCAAAGTGGGTAGATTTCAATATATATTTTTTACTAAGGAATTAGGAATTTGGCAAAAAGCCAAATTTTATCATGAAGAGGGTGTTATCACTCACTATAGGACGTGATTAATCATTAGAATAACCTTGTATATCATTAGTTTTGTCAACAAATAGGTGACAACTGAGGTTAGATGTGGTGTTGTCGACTTTGTTGCGTTTTGTCACTCTGCAGCTGAAGCCTTGTCTTCAGTCTGGCTTTCTCTAAAGTGGAGAATTCACTCTGTTTTTTTTTAGTCATTCACTATCATAACATAAAAAATGATGAATGAAACTAGTGTATTAATCATAACATTATACACTAGTTTCATTATGTATCACTTAAAATGTGAATTACATGTAATAAACACAAATTTGTTTGAATTGAAAATTTATTTTTAGAAGTACATCATTTTTAAAATTTCTTTTTTTTAAGTTTTATCAAAATTCACATATTCGCAGCGAATTATATCGTATCATTCCGCCACTTTTAATTTTTTTTGGGTAAAATGAGGCCATTTAAAAAAAAATTGTAAAAATACGCAAAATTTGATGAGTGGTGCTTGAGCAATTTAAGAACCGAGCCAAACCAACCCAACCTAATACATTATGGGTGTCTTCGGTATGTTTGTTGCATGAAAATAACAGATTTAGTTACAAGAAAGGTTAAAAACAGTTTTTGTGAATTTATTTTACACATACATTTCACATGACTAAAAAAATATAGGGTGAATTCGCCACTTTAGAGAAGGCACTCATGAGTCAGCCACACGGGGGACAAGGCTGCAGCTGCAGAAGTCTCTTCGTAATAGAATTTTGCTTTCCGCCACTCTTAGTGAAAAATATATATCAAAATCCACCCATTTTGCAAAAAACTCGACCATTTTTCATTAGTTTTAACAAAAGCCGCTAAACTGCATAATTACCAGCATATCTTATATAAGAGAAAACATGAAAGACATCTAAATCTATCTGCCAAAATGATAGGCAGTGTTTTTACACTATACTAGTGAATGGGTTACAAGCAAAACAAACTTGTACACAAGCAAAAATTCATGCCAATTTTTTGCTTGTGTACAATTAATTCATGTGCTCAACATCCTATCTTAAAACAATTTATCCCAATCCATCCCAACCCGATACACGCGCTTACATCCCCCTGTGTGCTAACGCAACCCAAAATCAACCCAATGCAATTCAACCGAGCCCAAAACACTAAAAACATTCATATAGAAGAAATAAAAAAATCTTTAATCAAAGAACATGTATGGCAACGCTGTCACCTCGGGGCGTTATGTCAAACGTCAATAAAAAAGAATAATGAAGAAAGGTGGGAGGGAATTTTGTTTTTGTTATTTATATGAAAAGTAAATATTCTTTGACTTAATTTTAATTAATATATAATATGCCTATGTTTCATATTATTTTTATTTGAGATCGACATCTAAAAAGTGCCAAAGCAGTAAATAATACAGTATGGGTGTCTTCGGTATGTTTTTTTACACGAAAATAAAGGGACTTAATTACAAGAAAAGGTAAATTCATTTTTTTTATGTTATATTAACAATTTCGTCTTTTTGGTCATGTTTTATGTATAATTTTATTTAAATTAAATAATTTTTCCAAAACAACAAGTAGAACTGGTACAGTTGAAATCTGAACCCAGGCCGACCGGCTCATAGTTCACTCTTATTAACATTAAACCAATGAAAACCGAAAACGATGTTATAAACGTTTATATCGTACATAGGTACACATTGTCTTGATTTTTTTTGTTTTTATTATTTTATTAAAGAAAATGTTATTCATCCTCCAATTTTTTGTGCTTAAAATAGTCCAAAGAAGATTAGCTTACTATTTCATATTCAAAAATGTTAAAATTCGGAGATACCTAAAGTCGACTAGAACCAATTTTTGAAAGGTTTATGTTTATTAATTCTTTTTCGGGGTCTTGTTGTCTTTAAGTATCTCCGATTTTGTAATATTTTAAAATTTGAGCATAAAGAGTTCTTTGAAAAGAATAGATTAAGAAAGAAAGAAAATGTGCTATATTATGTAAGACAAAACAAAATCTTGTGTACAAGCATCCTAAAAACTAAAAAATTCCAAATTCACTTTAAATTTCAAATGAACATAACATCTAAAACATTTTACCATAAAATTTACACACATTACCAAAATTAATTATAACAAAACTGATTGAAAAAAATAAAAAAAAAGCATCTTTTTGACAAATTTGATTAAAAAATAAGTAAAGCTGTCAATAAAACAGAATTTAGAGGAAGTAAATTAAAATATTTAATAGGAAACAAACTAAAACACTAAAATGATGTCAGAGCACATGTCAAAAGGTGTCATTAAAAAAATCGTCAAGGCTATAATATGTCCTGGATAATAAAAGTGATTTTAATTTCTTTTTGGATTTCTGAATTTCTCTCTTTGGTAAGAGAGAAAAATTTGCAGATTATTCACATAGGATGCTAAAAAATAATATTAAATTATGATGATATCAAAAAATCTGTCAAAATGATGAGCAGTGTTTTTACACTATAATAGTGAATGGGTTTCACTTTTACACACATTTGTACACAAGCAAAAAATTCATTCCCTTATACAAAGGTTCGTAGCCTCCATATTTTCTAACCTTTTGAGATTCTATTCATATGAAAAAATATAGAGGGCTCGTAAATGTCGAGCACATGGAGGGCTTATGCCTTCTGTGTGCTAACACAACCCAAAATCTACCCAATGCAACTCAACTGAGCTCAAAACAATAAAAACATTCATATAGAAGAAATAAAAAATTCTTTAATCAAAGAACATGTATGGCAACGCCGTCACCTCGCGGCGTTATCCGCGTTATGTCAAACGTCAATAAAAAAGAATAATGAAGGAAGGTGGAAGGGAATTTTGTTTTTTGTTATTTATATGAAAAATAAATATTCTTTAGACTTAATTTTAAACAGCATATGCCTATATTTCATATTATTTTTAATTATGACTGAAATGTAAATAGTACCAAAACGATAAATAATATATTATAGGTGTCTTCGTGTATGTTTTTTTACACAAAAATAAAGGGTCTTAATTACAAGAAATGGTAAATTCATTTTTTTTTATGTTATATTAACAATTTCGTCTTTTTGGTCATGTTTTATGTATAATTTCATTTAAATTAAATAATTTTTCCAAAACTACAAAATTCTTAGTCGCAAAAAAATTTAAAAAAATGTAGAACTGGCACAGTTGAAATCTGAACCCGGGCCGACCGGCTCATAGTTCACTCTCATTACCAGTAAACCGTGAAGCGCTTGCGGCGAATGTTCGAAAACGAGTTTATGTCGTACATAGGTACACATTGTCATGATTTTTTTTTGTTTTTATTATTTTATTAAAGAAAATGTTATTTATCCTCCAATTTTTTTTGCTTAAAATGGTCGAAAGAAGATTAGCTTACTATTTCATATTCAAAAATGTTAAAATTCGGAGATAACTAAAGTCGACTATAACCCTTTTTCGTAATGGTCTACGGGATTCACCTATGTGAAATTTACAAGTACAAGGAATTTTATATATTACATTTCTCTTAAACTCGGTTTCATTGAAAGGTTTAGTTTTTGTTAGTAAATAAAATAGTCAAAGTCAAAATATACTTTATTTGCTAAGTTTACAAACTTGTGCTAAAAGCTTTCTAATCCTAGAATTTATAATACAAGTAGTTATTTGGTTATACAGGATACAGAATCGATTTTGATTGTACATTGGAGCATATTTTATATAATCAAAGAAAAAACTTGGCTTCCCTGTGCATTTTACAGAAAAAATGTAAGATAACTTTTTGAAGAGACCAATCTGGCAAATCCTTGTGCAAAGTTTCAAAAAGTTTTAATAAGCGAATCTTGAATTCAATTAAATGTAATTGCAAAATTACCAAATTTTTGGTTCAGGTAAAACCAGCCACCAGCAAACAATTTGTTATAAGGCTTTATCAAATCTAACGCACAGCCGAATACAAGAATATACTTGGTGGGGAAATAAACTGAAAACATTTCAGATACTGCTCTAAAACTGTTTCCCGCATAATGCCACTTAATTATGGCTATTTTTTCGTCGATTGAATAATTCATACTTATTTTCAATTATCGACTGTCACTGATTTATTGACACTCTTCCTCACGTCAGTGACAATATTCATTTTACTGGTGCCCGTTTGGTTTTACCTGAACTGAAAAATGTAATTGCTAATTTTGCAATCACATTTCATTAAATAATTCAAGATTCACTTATTAAAATTTTTTGAAACTTTGCACAAGGGTTTGCCAGATTGGTCTCTTCAAAAAGTTACCTTACATTTTTTCTATAAAATGTACAGGGAAGCCAATATTTTACCCCCTCAAAATTTACATGGGTTTTCCTATGTTCCGCTCGGCGACGCACCACCCGGTATAATTAATTTTAAATATTAAAATGAGTCGTTAAAATACTCTTCAATACTGTAGTAAGCTTTTGGTCAGATTAATTTCTTTAGTTCCCTCCTAAACTTCTGAAGGTCTGTAATAGTTCTAATCAAAAAAGGATTATGATTAAATATTTTATGACTAATAAATATAAGAGTTTCTCATATTGTAATGTGTTTTGTGATCTAAAAATAGTTCTTATGTTAAATTTTTTAGCAATTCTTATCAGAAAAACTATATTATATTATCAGAAAAACTTGGAATAAATGGTAAAATAAGGTTTGTGAAAAAAATTGGTTGATTCAATTTTATATGTGGATTATCAAACTCTATAAAGCAATTTTCCAAAAAAGACACTTGTGATGAGCCAATTAGATGAAGAACTATGATTACTTATCATACACCCATAATCCTCTAAGAAGAACTGATTTTAACAATAATTAAATTTATATAAAAATATGAACTTTTCCAGTTCTGAAGTTCTAATTCTCTTACAGGAAAGACCCTAGCATACATTCTACCAGCTATTGTCCATATTAACAACCAACCAGAAATTCAGAGAGGAGACGGTCCAATTGCTCTAATCTTGGCCCCAACTAGAGAACTGGCACAACAAATCCAACAAGTAGCCAATGACTTTGGAAAATCGTCGCATATCCGCAACTCCTGTGTCTTTGGAGGTGCCCCCAAGGGGCCCCAAGCCAGAGATTTGGAAAGGGGAGTAGAAATCTGTATCGCAACTCCTGGACGATTGATTGACTTTTTGGAGAGGGGCACCACCAACTTGGAAAGGTGCACATATTTGGTCCTGGATGAGGCTGACAGAATGTTGGATATGGGATTTGAACCTCAAATTCGTAAAATTATCAGCCAGATCAGGCCTGACAGGCAAACTTTGATGTGGTCTGCCACTTGGCCCAAGGAAGTTAAGAAGTTGGCTTCTGATTTTCTGAACACTTATGTTCAGCTGAATGTTGGATCTTTGGAGTTGTCTGCTAACCATAACATTTTGCAAATTGTTGATGTTTGCCAGGAACATGAGAAAGAAAATAAGTAAGTATTATATGAGAAAAAAAATCAATATTTATGTGCTTGAAATTTTTTTCATATGATGAGCCATTTAGATGAAAGAATCAATGATTACTTTTACCACACCCATTATCCTCTAAGAAGAACTGACTTGAACATTAAAAACCTTAATTTTTATTACTTATCCAACAATCTAGCTAAAAAATATTTTTTTATCTCAGACTGAACAACCTCTTGCAAGAAATTGGCAACAATGCGGAAGAAGGAGCCAAAACCATAATCTTTGTGGAAACTAAAAAGAAAGTGGAAGGTATTACCCGTTCAATCAGACGATATGGTTGGCCAGCAGTGTGCATGCATGGAGATAAGTCCCAACAAGAGCGGGACTATGTCTTAAAAGAATTTAGGAATGGCAAAGCGACCATATTGGTTGCCACTGATGTTGCTGCCAGAGGATTAGGTAAGATTTGTGTAACTAATTAATTGATCGATATTTTCGAGATCCAAGTTTTAAATTGTGAAATTAAAGATTCAATGAGTATCTTGCGTGATAATTTTAACTTTTGGTCAGATTTCTAATGCAGTCCTAATGGGAATATCAATTGCACAAATTAATGCATTAAATATTGATGTTATATATAGGGTGTCACTGTTTTAGTAAAAGTAACTCTAAGTTTTCACTTGATTTGCAGAAGAAAAGATAGTACAGTAAAGCCTCGATAGTCCGGACTAATAAAAACGACGGTGATCCGGATTAACGAAAAATTCGGATTACTGAAACATGATGTCTTTTTACATGCATATATGTTTTTTGTTAGGGAATATTATATGTATATAACTAAAAAATTGTCTACAAATATGTGATAAACGAGAAAAACAGACATATTAAAAGGATAAACTAAATTACATGTTTGCTAAGTAGTAGGTACTTAAAAAAGTCTGTAATTTTTGCTTGCTTTACTTTTTCTTGGTTTTTCATAAAAGCCATTTCTTTAAGTCTTTGAAGAACAAGAATATCATGCAATGGCACTCGATTTTCTTCAGCCCACTTTAAGCATAAATTGAAGCCCTTCACTGCTTCATCATTTTTGACTCCTTTCTCTCTCCCTTGATTTTCGTCATCATCTTCACATTCTTCGCTGCTGCTATAATGCATTTCGTTGCTTTCTATCTCATCTAATATCAAGTTGTCATCATTTTCAATCCAGTTATTCACTTCATTAGGATTTATCTCGTTTTCACTTAGTGTTTGGAGCATAGCCGAAACATCCGTTAAAGCTCGTAGCTTTTCCTGTAATTGCTTTAGCGAAATCAGATCATCGGCTTCGTATTCTAAATCACTACCGAAAACCGTTTTTTTTTTGGAATTACTTTTTCTCGACATTTTTGTAAAACCTCTACGTTAAGTTTTGACCATGCATTGCTCAGTAAGTATGTTGCAATTTTGAGATTTAAGGTCTTTAATACCTGGATAACATTTTCTTCATTTTGTGATAAAATGTGCGCCAAAAGGCTCTTACGGTAAAACAATTTAGTCAACCTTATGGCATTTTGATCCATGGGTTGCAGCAATGCTGTTCAATTTGGCGGAAGAAAGATTGTTTGGAAATGGCCATCCTCACTCCTCAGTTCTTCTGGCAATCTATGGCTTGAGGCATTGTCAATGATTAAAAGAGCACGTTCAGTTAGATTTTGGCTTCTTAAATACTCTTTTACTTGCCTAATAAACGAATTATGAAACCACTCTTTAAATATTGCAGATGTCATCCAAGCATTGCAGGAATTTTTGTACTCTACGGGTATGGGTACATTTTTAAATGCTCTGGAATTTTTTGCTTTTCCAATGACGAGAATTCTCAATTTGTTAGAACCATCTCCATTTACACATGCCAGGAAAGTAACCCGCTCCTTACTTATTTTTCGTCCTGGTTTTTTTCCATTTTCCAGTACAACGCTGATACATCAGTATTGTAAACCTGCGTAGGAATTAAATTCAGGTCTTTCATTTTCTGTGTCAACATATTTTTAAAAGGCTCGACAGCAGTTTCGTCATTGGATAATTTCTCACCACAAATTTTCAAAGCTCTCAAACCATGTCTTTTTTCTGAAATTTGCGATCCAACCTAGACTTGCTGCAAAATTCTCATTTTCATAAACATCGTTGTAGAATTGCTTTGCTTTGGCTGCTAAAATTTCATATGATACGGGAACGTTGCCTGCAAAACCATTCGAACAATCACTTTTCCATTCTGGGATATTCAGGTTTTCTTAGTGTTTTCCTAGCTTGTGGTACGCTATCACAACCGCTAATAAAACTAAAAATAAAATACGAAACATTAGCAAAAATAAAACGTCTTTATAAACCTTGGCACATACCTTTTAATGCTCAATTTGTTCTTTTTAATATCCGAAATTGTGGATGTACCTACATCGTATTCACTAGCTAAGGCTTTTCCACCCACGCCACGTTCTAATCTGTTCAGTATATAATCAAGCTTTTGTTTTAAAGATAATGTTTTATGCTTTCGTCTTGGAGCCATATTCCCCAGTATTGGTGTAGGGAGGCCAGGAAGCGTTTTTACTAAATATAACCCGTCACGCCCCCAACAACGTCACTCCAACGTATAACCCGACTCAACACATCGAGTGAAAATATAACCGATTGCAACTCAACATGCAAATAGATCAGCCAATGTGGGCGCAATATAAAATAATCAATTTGTTTATATTTTTGAAGCATAAGCAACAATTTTGAAAAAGATATTTTTTATATTCCTACTTAAATAAAACTTAATACAAAAGTCGAAATTTATAATTAATCCTACATTACAAGTTTCATGTTCTGCTAAATCTGCAATCCGGTTATACTCCTTTTTTAAATTATCCACTGCTATTTTATGTTCTTCACTGCCTAAAATTAATTTAAAAATTAAACAATATACTGTTTTTATTTTTTATTTCCTTGCCGACTATATTATTATAATCATTCAAATTAATTTCCAAGTCCGGTTGTGTTTGAATCATTTCATCTACAGGGTTATTCAGTTCTTCAGATATAGTAGACTCGTAATTTTTTGTCGTATTTTTAAAGAAAGACTTGTTTCTTTCACCAGTTGCGATATAGACAATAGTTTGCCTATCATTCTCCTGTAACCGAGGACTTGTAGAAATATTAATATTTAAGGTATTCTCTACAGCACAAAGATCTTTACAGAAGGCCCCTCCCTTTCCACTAGCACAATTGCATAAAGCGCATTTTGCGACTATGGTATAATTCATATTTTTATCCTGAGATGAAAATACTAAAAACATGTCATCATCAACTTTCTTCGCCACAAGATTTTCACTTTCATTTTTTAATTTTAAATAATTTAAATAAAATTATTTTTGCTCCGCCTATTGCTTGCAAATGATATAAGGCGTCTCTTATGGTAATTTCTAGTATGTCACATAAAATCTAATAAAGCCACAGCATTAAATGATTTGCATCTCTCCAGTATAATATCTTTTAGTACTCTAAATGATGCTTCAACATAGTTGTTTGTGTTATGGCCTCTAGTACATAACCATTTTCTGTAGCAGTGACACCATTCAACTCTTCTTTTCCACAAACTTTTTATATAGCCAATAAAATTTTCATATTGACACCGTTTACATAAGCTGTTAAAGAATTCCTGAGATTCTTCTTCAGTTTGTGCATAAAGAATGTAACAGAATTCTAACATAAGTTTTTTCTTTCTGAAATATCTATGTGGTTTTTTGAATCCCACAACCATCTCCATACAGCTTGACATACGTGAAACGGAACATAAAATTAAGGAGGTTTGCGGAAATGCTGATTTTAGTGCATTGCGCTCTGCATTGCTGTCATTGGTCATGAATACTTTTGGTGCGCCATTTCTTTCAAAACCATTCGGATATTGACTTTTTAAAATGCTAAAAGTCAAATTATAATTAATTTCTGTTTGAGCTGTATGCAAAAAACAAGCAAGTGGAATTCCTCCAGTTTGATGCACACCAATAATGAAAGTTTAACAGTAGACGTCTGATCGCAGGAGCCAGTAGAGTCAACAAAACGAATTTCACTAGAAAATGCTTGTTCATGAGCTCGTTTCATAATTGGTGTTAATATTAAAATAATAAGTGGATCTTCATGAATGTATATAGTTACATCTACTTTACGGTATTTTTCTTGTTTTTGGTAAAGAATATTTAGAACAGTGTTCGGATCATTATTACTTCCATATTTATTTTGCCTAAAATAATATTTATTTATATTATTAGTGCTAGTGCGTTATTAGCATTATTACGAGTGGGGATTGCCATGAAGACGTCGCCGTCGTAGACCGAGTCTTGGTTATTAATTAAATAGTAATGAGCTTTACCGCACGTGTAATTTACAAAACTTTATCTACGACAGTGTAAATACAAAAATAACCTCCAATTTATAGTCAGCGGTTGACGATCGACGATCCTGTTTACTGTTGAATTTCAGTATGAGCTTATGGATTTCTATGCTATCACTTATTAACTCGACGGTGCATGTTTATAACTGATATCGTAAGCTCATATTGAAATTGAACAGAAAATAGGACGTAGAACTTGAATTAAAATATTTTCATTATCCATTATTACACTTTTAAAAAGACACAGGTGGACAATAATTAAATAAGAACTGTATTTGTTTTGATTTAGCACGTGGTGCGTGGCTGTTGGCGCCCAAATGAGGTTCTTCATAAAATGTGATGTCACGCACGTTTGCACGTTTTTGAGTCCAATATTATTATTACAGCATAATTGTGATTGTGCTGTAATCTGTTATATGGAGTTGGAAAGCGTGTCTTGTGCTGTAACGGGTTATGTTTAGTAAACAGCGCGATCCGGATTATCGCGTACAAGCGAATCCGGACTATAACGTACATAATAGCGGCAAAATTCGTGTTCGGACTACTGAAGCATCCGGAGTAACGCATGTCCGGATTATCAAGGCTCTACTTGTATTGACATATTTTGGTTTTAAGAAAGGTATGATTGATTTAGTAAGAAAATGAATTCCTGATACCAAAATAAACTTACATATGAAGGGATATAATCAACTTAAAATAAAAAAAAAATACAAATTAAAAATAGAACATAATGATTTGCTTTAAAATGTTATGCATCCAATTAAAATGTTTTTTGGTATATATAGGGTTTGTTTATCACTTGTGATTGTGTTATTTCTCATGAAAATAAATGTTAACATGGTTGTTAATGTAGTTCTGCATTGGATATCTGACTGGTGAGTTTAGTAGCATTCCATGGGCATTTTCCAGACTGGTATTTAACTTAATAAATAGGTAAATTGTAGTTTTTAAAGACTATTTATTTTATGTTTTAGCATTTTTTTATTGAACTACAAAAAATCATTCTAGATAATATTACATATACTTTTAGCTTTAAGAACAATGTGGGTAGGGTGATTTTAAATGCCACCCTGCATTGCTTTATTACGAAGTTCATTTTTTATACTAAAGTGCTTTTACTTTTCAATAAATTATTTTGAGGGGTTTAATATCACCCTACAAACAAAAGTTATCAACTTGTATTATATCATTGTATTAATCAGTCTGGTTGTCCTATTTGTTTCAGAGGCACAAGCAGGATAACAGTTGATTTAGCCCAAAATTAAATGAGCTAAAGATATGGCAGATGTTGTGTTCTAAAAAAAAAGTTTAGGATGCAGTATATTGTCTTGCGGGTGCCTCTATATGACCAGTGGAAGATTTTAACGCCGCCTAAATCGATATTATTCTGACAATGTATTTTCCTCCAATGCCTCCGTGCAGTGTTATGAATTTAAAAATAAAAAAAATTAAAAGTTGTGAAGAGAGCTGAGAGGAAGGATTCCATTCATCAAATGGAATAAAGTCAGACCAATAACAACTATATCTTCCTATGGTCGAGCAATTTAAAAAATCTGCTGAAGTGTTTGAGTAGACCATTTGATGACTAAATATCAGTATGGGTCCACTTAAAGCAAAAGAAGCAGATATGCTACTAATTTGTCTTAAAAGTTACTCTATTGTGAATTGAATCTTGAGCCACGATTGACACTTCCTGGATTTTCGTTAGAGACTCGATCATGGTTAGTATTCCTTTTTTTATTTTTTTCTCATATTTTAAGTTATTTTGCATGATTTTGTCAAAAATTACTTTGGCAGAACTAATTTTGTAATGTAAAGGGTGTAGGTGAAGTTTAATTAATGATGATTGTTTTGCTTAAACTGAAAAATACTGTGTGTCTCATGCTGTTTGTGCGTTTCAAATTGTTTCTATACAGGTTTCCACAAATATGCTCTGTATTGCTTTAAAAAAAAATTAATGGTTGATTAATAATTTTATTTCCATAAACTTACATTTCTTCACACTTTTTCTTAATAAAAATTTTGGTTACTGGGGAAATATAAAAATCTAGTACTAACCAGTCAGTTTTTTTTTAAATAATTAGTTTCATTATAGGGGCCTTAGAAAATTATTAAAATAACTAAACCTAATATATATATATAAACAGTAAAAAAAAATAATTTTAAATGGGAATTGTTTCTATTTAAACAGCATGAGATTAATATTGCCTTTTGACATGATCTGATTTAAATTTTCATTAAAATAGATGTCGATGGTATCAAATATGTAGTCAACTATGACTACCCTAACTCTTCGGAGGATTACATTCATAGGATTGGCAGGACTGGAAGGTCTGACACCACTGGAACTTCATATGCATTCTTTACGCCCAACAACTTCAAACAAGCTAGAGATTTGGTGTCTGTCTTGAAAGAGGCTAATCAGGTAAGGTTCATTATTGTATGATTTGGTAGTCATCAGTTACCGTAGTTTAAATGGGTCATTTTAAATTGTAGATAAATTTGAAGCCATTTTTTTAGTCTCCTGATAGTTACTGTTTTCATGAAGTGCTAAAGTCAAATTTAGTCTTCCTCTAATCTGTTTATGATTGGGACCCAAATCGTTTTGATGTTTTATCTGTCGCTATATTCATGAACATTGTAGGTTACCCTATATAATTAACAAGGCGATTCAAAAATAAGTGTAATCCTTACATCAAACTAATGAAATTGGGACTATGTTCTTTTAGTTCCTTTTGTTGTTATTTAAATAATTAAATAAAATATTTCTTATAAAATTTTACATTTATTTAAATAAGATACAGTAGACTCGCCATATAGTGAACTATACAAGAATTGTTTAAAACAACTTAATGTAGTACAAAACTTTATTTTAAAAGTTATATACAAAAAACAAAAAAGATTTCCTACACAACAATTTTATTCTGAAGAAATTTTTAATATACGCTCGATTTACATATTATCAACATGCATTTATACACATAAATCAGAAAAAATCAAGAATTATGTTAGTCATTCCTACACAACCCGAAATAATATAAACAGACACCTAAAAATACCAAACATAAAAAAAAATAACGGGCAACATTTTTAGGATACTTGTCCCCGAAATTTTATAACATCTTACCAAACAGCGTAAAAAATATAAATAATATTAAAAACTTTAGTAAGGTCTGTAGAAAATTTATTCAAATATAGATAAATTTTAATTTTTTTTAAATAGTTTTGGGAAGGGAAACTTTATTGGAGAATTTTTGTTTAGCTGTAGATTATGGTTAGTTATATTTTATATTATTACTAAAATTTTGTGATTTCTCAGCATACGCAAACAGATGTTGCAACATCTAGGTGTATGTTAAAAACAATGACTGTTAACTATTATTATTGAGTATAATTAAGTTAAAAAAAAATTTGTTATAATATAACCAAAATGATTAATAAATTTAAATTTGAATTTTTTGAATTTGAATTAATGCACATCCAGTGCACTATATCGATTTGTTCACTCTATCAAATTTTTTTTTAATGTACGTATTAAAGCAACGTTTGTCTTTAGAAAACTAAGTTTATTAATGTGAAACAGAAAAAATATTACATATCTAATTAAAATAAAATAAAAAAACGGCAATCTAATCTATTTTTTTTTTTAAATGAAGTATTTTTTGTTTGCTTTTTTGTTTTTAGTCCTGTTTGCACCATCGTATTCCTTAAATTTTGTAAAACGAGTATACTAGAATATTCCACTTTATCTTCATTTTCTTCGGCCCATTGAAGGATATTGTTAATGGACTTTATTGCCGAATTTGTTGTCGCTCGTTCCTTATTTACTACCATTTCTTCTTGTACTCCATCATCTTGATCGTTTCCATCACTTCCACTTTGGTCATTAGTTTCTTTTTATTCCAATCGTCTACATCAATAGGTTGAATATGAACTTCTGGATTAAAAGTCTGCAACAAAGTAATGATTTCTGATCTCGCTGTGTCAATGTCTTCACTTCTTATTCGGCTCCGTAAAACACTTAAGGGGATGTTATCTTCCTCATCGTCAACTTCGTCGGCTAATGGTGAAAGTAAATTATGCCAGCATTTTTCTATAACTTCAGGCCTTTCCACGCCAAAGCCAAATGAATGGCGTCCTTTAACGAAATATGTTTTAGAGCGTCTCCGATATCCTGGTTAGTTCCAATAATTTGTGATAAGAAATTTTTTCGATAAAATAGTTTTGTCAGACGAATAGCGTTTTGGTCCATTGGCTGGATTAGCGGAGTAACGTTAGGTGGCATATAAACAGTGAAAATGGAATCATCATCACTTCTTAGCTGTTTTGCAGGTGGATGGCTTGCTGCGTTGTCCAACAAAAGCATGGCTTTAACTGGATGTTTTGGCTCTGTAGGAATTCCATAACCTAAGACAAGAACAATTGCTAGAATAATGTGCAGTTTAAATTCTTAAAAGGAACAAAAAGGGCGTAAATTTGTAAAAATCGTAGTCCAAAAGGACTGAAACCATTTTTTCTAATTTTCGGGATACAAAGATGGTAAAATTTAAAACGTCTTCCTATGACAAAACTTACCTCAGGAATAAACATTCGGTGAAACCATTGTTTGAAAATTGCTGACGTCATCCAAGCAGTTTTGGAGTTTCTATAATGGACGGGACAGTTAAAATTTCGAAACGAGCGGGGATTTTTTGATTTCCCATCATTTATTTTAGGCGCGAAGTTCTTTTAGAAGGATCAACAAGCTCGGGTTCTGACGATAATTTTTCTCCTGAAATCGTTAGGAAGCGTATTCCAAAACGTTTTTTATACTTTTGCATCCAACCACTGCTCGCATTAAAAGAAGGAAATTCCTTGTATTGACTGTGAAGTAACTTGACCTTCTCTTGGATCATTAAACCAGTTACCGGAAAATTTCTCTCCCTTCTTTTTAAGAACCACTTATATAAAGCTTTTTCCATTCTAGGACACTCTGATTGTCTCAAAGTTTTCGCATTTCCAGGTCCTGGGAAAGTACTATTGACTCGTTTCAAAATCTTTATCCTTCTGTGACGAATCGCGCATATAGTGGATTTAGCAACACCATATTGTCTAGACAAAACGGTCACTCTGACACCTTTCTTTAATTCTAATATTTTGGCTTTATCGCTTAGGGTTAAATGCTTTCTAATTTTTGCCATAATTATTCTGGCGGCGTGACGCGACCTACTGCACCCAAATACTAAAGAAAACTAAACCGAATATCTTTTTCTTGTCTTAACTTGTTTGTTTACCTAATAAAACTATTGGGTTTACTATTCCGAGAATCAATTTGTTCACTTGACAGAATACATTAAAGAAAACAGTGTGTTCAGTATAACGCGAGTCTACTGTATTAGTCTTTTCTAATAAAATTTGTGCTAAATCTGATTTAAGTGTCAAATTAAGTTTTAGTCAAAGGTGTCCAATTCTTGGTAGAAAGGGATAAATAGCCTTATTTTTCTTTTCATATTTATACATAAAAAAGGTATTGTTAGTTTAGGTTACTGGAAAGCGACGTGATGACAATATTTTCTTGAAAATATTAGTCATTCAAGTAATAATTAATACAGAAAAAAGGACTGAATTTAAAAAAATATATATATTTTCAATTAAAAGAAAATCTGTACAATCCGTAAATTGGCGCATTAAGATAATTAACATCCAATACATTAAATTTATAAGTTCATTCTTTATATTTTTTAATCTTTTCATTGTTCCGCTATCTTGAAATCACAATTCATATTCTCAATTAATTTGTGACTACTAGTATAGGTACTCAATTGTAATTCAAATTTTTCCAGCGAAGAAAAATCATAATTTATAGTTTTTTTATCAACCACAAAATGTGTCAGTCTATCCCTGTTAATTTGTTCATAAACGGTGCTTTCTATTAGTTATTAAATAATTTTTAAGGTTTTAATGTGTCTCTTCATACTGCAAATGTTTGGAAATGTTCTTTTTAATTTAACGTTTTCTCATTATTTCTTCTTACACAAATTGTCATTAACAGATTTTTATTTTAAACTTCGGAGCATTAAAACCTTTAAGCATATTTCAAGATTTATTTACAAGAATAATGGAGATAAAAAAACGAATTGGGATATACACTATCGGACAAAAGTAGAGCAACAAAGTTCAATTTTATTCATGTTTGAATTAAAAAAAATTATTGGGTTGTGATTTTTCGCTAAGCTTAATGTCACACCATCCTTACACTGAAAGTAATATTTCAGTACATTTTGGTATACTTTTGATCATTTTAAGAACGGTAAATATTAATGATTATAAAAATTGATAAGAATGGGGGCGACAAAAGTAGAGCAACAAATTGTATTTAACAGTATTATATTTGACTTTAGTTCAACAAAAAATATTTAACACATTTAACAAAAACAATTAAAAATAATACATTTATAATTGATAGAATATCCATTATTATTAATTACTTGCTGACAATGGCGCGGCATTGAAGCAATCAACTTTTGAATTACATTTTCGGGAAGACTTGCCCAAACTTCACTAACTTTATTAAGGATTGTTTATTTGGAAACATTTGGGTACGAATACGACGTTCTACTTCTTCCCAGAGATTCTCAATGAGGTAAAGATCTGGGGATTGTGCTGGCCACTGTAAAACATGAACATTATTTTCCCGAAACCACTGTTGAACAACTTGTGAAGAATGTTTAGGATCGTCGTCCTGTTGAAAAATAAAACGCAATGGCATTTTCCATTCTGCATAAGGAAGCATAACATTCTGCATGATATCCCTATAAACAAATCGGTCCATCGCATCATTAATAAAGTGCATAGGGCTTAACCTATTCCATGAAAAACAACCCCATAAAAATACACTGCTTAATTGTAGGTGTTATGTATTTAGGATTAAACCTTGTATTGATTGGTGGCCTCACACGCCTCATTCCATCAGAACTGAATATTTTGTAGCGCATTTCATCACTGAATAGAACTTTTTTCCAGTCATTGACGGTTCAGTTTAAATGGCTGCGTGCAAATGCCAACCTTGCTGCTCTATTTCTTATTGAAACTAACGACTTTTTAGCTGGACGTCTACTAAATAACTTTGCGTCTACTAACCTTCTTTGTACTGTTCGTATACCAACCGTAATTTCTGGAATTTCGGCAATAATTCGATCATTTTGGGAAATCCTTTTGACGCGTCTGTCAGTCATTACTGATGTTTTCCTTGGCCTTCCCGATTTTGGAATTTTCTCTAAATGTCCCCTCTCATTATACGATGATATTATTTAGGACACAGTGAACCGGGGTAATTCAAACTGTCTTGAAATATCGGCTTGTTTGTTACCTTCCATGAATCCATTCACAACTCTGCTTCAAGTCTTTTGAAATTGGAAATCCTCTCGGCATGATTAATGTTACACAGAAATGTTCAAAAAAACATAAAAATCACCTTACACAATTATTTTATCCCTTTACTTTTGCTAAAACCCTTCTTTTGAACAAATTATTTGAATATTGCTTTACTTTTGACGCATTATTATGAAGCATTTAAACTTAAACGTCAAAATAAAATCATTTGTTTTGATTGCGAAAATTTTTGTTGACATTGATAATCATAGCCCACTTTGTAGTTTTAAAACTTAGTGGATTTGTATACATTATGCAAATATTTCTGGAAGTGTTGCTCTACTTTTGTCCGATAGTGTACCTCATTTAAGATGTTTATCCATCTCCAATTATAATATGAACAGGAATAAGGGACTCTTATGCTTACCAGTGGGTTCATAATTTATAGTTCACCATCATTCTTACTTATCTCATTTTCATTATAATGTTATTATTTTAAATTGCCTTCCAAATTGGCATGCCTTTACTCAGTAACATCGGTAAAGCATGAATGCTTCTGGAAGGTAGATAAAATCGGGAAATATGCCTTCGGTGTCCACACATATCGTAGTCTGGATCCCATCCTCAAGTTTCCCTACATATACAAATTATTTAATCACTATTAGTTGTAATATGCTGTATTAGTAGTATTAATTGGATTGTCGTTATTCCAGATTATTTGTCCGAAACTGCAAGAAATGGCCAGCCGAGGTGGCGGAAGCAGCTACGGAGGTGGAAATAGAGGTAGATGGGGCTACGGAGGTGGCTTTAACAAAGGTCGCGAAAACACCGGACCAAAACAGCACGTTAGGTTTGGCAGTGGAGGTGGATATGGAAAAAGTATGTATTTTAGATTTTAGGATTAAAGATTAAAAAACTACCTTTTACCTTGTCACAATTAATCTTATAAAATTGGGAATTTTAAAGACTTTGTTTTTTAATCTTTATTTTACAATATTCCAACATTTAATATCTGTTATGTAGAAAGAAAATAACGACTTTATTAATGTGTTTCTTTTTTTTTCAGATTACTAATCAATTCCTTAAAACCAAAGCAAGGGAGATGAGCTTCCCTTATTTTGAATCTTCAGTATTCCGCATTGTGGATCCCACATCAAACCTATATTAGGAGAATTTTTTATTTATTCTATGTAAGGCAGAATTTTGCTGGCTGTGTTGTCAGCATCTTTAGTTAAATATTTTTTCCATTAAACTTACCTAGCATGTGTCGTTTTGGATACTCTAAATTTGTCATAATTATAAAGAGTTGTTTTATGACTGTGATAGAAATAGATTTTCTTCTTAATTTAGAATTTAAGTTTTTCATGAAAATGTGGAAGGAAACTTGCAAGGAGTAAGCAAAATGCACTTTCGAATGTGAATGTAAAAGAATAAAAAGAATTGATGTTTCTTATTTTGTGTCATTTTATTTCTGAAAAATTATGTTTGGTTGAATGATGACATTTTGTAAAATTCTTCGAGTATTGTTACTTCCCTACGCGAAGTAGTAAACGACTGACGAATTAGTCTATAGCAGTGTTACTCGAACTTTTTTCGTGACAACCCTTTTTCTGATCTGTTTTAGATTTGAAAACTTAGACGAATGGGTGTTTTAATGGTTTAGATCAGTCTTCCAAACGAATCCAATACCGTTGAAAAGTATAGCCACGAACTTAATAAATATACGTGGAATGCTAACGCATATGGCCATGATATCCGAAAATGACCACTGCATGATGGCCGCCATTTTTATAGTGGTTGTGTCCTTTCGATGTTGGTCACTCTGAAAATTTTTAATGTTGCCAACAAAAAATATATTAAATAACGGTAATGAAGTTGACGACGCTGACGTTTGACGTGTGAGTATAGCGGATTGCCTAGTTTTTGGCGATTTGTAAACGACGCTTGGGTATATCGTCTGGAACAGGCGATGTATCTTTCTCCTTATTTCAAACTCAAAAATGCTTTATTGTCAATATAAACATAGAAGTTGTAGACAAAGCCAATAGACTGTACATTAAATGAATAAAAACGAGAAACTAATTTAAAATAAAATAAAATTATATAAAACTTTGAAAAATACTTAAATGCTAATCATTAAAAAATTCACTTAAACTATAGTACGCTTTACTAGCAAGAAATATTTTCGTCCTTGTACGTAGGCTTTTTTCAGTCTTAAGTTGTCTTATTTCTAGTGGAAGTTTATTAAACAGCTTTCTACCTCCATATATGATAGAGCTACGGACAAGTTCAAAATGAGGAATAGGTAGCCTCGACAAATAATTTTGTCGCGTATTATAGTGGCTTCCTAAGTGGAGTTCCTGTTTATATTTTCTAAAAACTAAGCAAACTGTTTCCAAAATAAAGATACAACACAGGGTTAAAATATTATGACTTACAAAAAGCGGGCGACATGAGTCACGAGGCTTGGCACATAGATATCTAATGGCCCTTTTCTGGAGTACAAACACTGAACTAAAAAGTGAATTTGAACATGAACCCCAAAAGCAAATTCCATATCGAAGGTGCGACTTGATAATCGCGAAGTATGCAGATCTGGCGATGGAGAAATTAAGACTGGTGGCAATAACCCTTAGGGCGTAGCAGCCTGATGAGACTTTTCTACATACATTCACAATGTGGTCTTCAAATTTAAGGAACTTGTCTATGGAAAGACCCAAAAACTTACTGAACGGTGGCATGGTGATGGCTTCATTATTCAAACATATATCATTTGTATTACATTTAAAATTAAGGATATTTGTTTTGGAAACATTAAATGTCAAAAAATTTGCATCACACCAGTCTTTTATTTTTAACAAATCTGCACGTATATTGGCCTCCATTTGAGAAACATCAGAGTCATGCCAGAGGATGGTGGTATCATCGGCAAACAATGTAAATTTGCCAATTACCTGCAGTTGTGGCAGATCGTTCACATAAATGAGAAAAAGTAAAGGACCAAGTACTGATCCTTGCGGAACACCCACATTTATATTAAGTTCCTTAAAGATACCACCATTAAATTTGACAGCCTGGACACGATTTGATAAGTAGGAACGAAACCACTCAAGGGCAGTTCCTCTGAAACCATAGAGCTCCAGTTTCATCAGCAGCACTCTGTGACTCACGCAGTCAAATGCCTTGGACAAGTCACAGAATACCGCTGCTGCAACTCACCAACATTCAGTCGGTTGTACAGGTGCTCTAGAAAGCTAAAGATAGCATCATTTGTGCTTACAGACTCACGAAAGCCAAACTGGTGAAGACTCAATAGGCCAAACCTATTTAAAAATGAAACCATCCTCACCTTAACGAGCCGTTCCACTATCTTGGCTAAAGTAGGCAATAACGCTATAGGTCTAAAGTTAGAAGGACAGTCGCGATCGCCACCCTTGTAAAGAGGAACAATCATTGCTCTTTTTAAGCACTCTGGGAAAATTCCAGACATAAATGAAAAGTTAATTGACTCGGCCAAGACTTGCAAAGCAACAAGAGGTAAAGCAGAAAATATTTTAAGAGAAAGCCCATCCCAACCTGATGAACTCTTATTCTTAATATTAACCACTAACTGTTTAAGCTCTTCTACACTTGAGGGGGCAAAAAAGAAAGATTCGGCTACTACCACATTGCTGATATAGCTCCTGGAATCTATTTTTTGTGAGAGATTGGCTGCAAGGTTACTAGCAATATCACAGTAGAAGGAATTGAGGACATTGGAATCTAAGGTACTTGGAATAACCAAGACATTATTTTTGCCCCTTAGCTCATTTAAAATCTTCCAAGACTCTTTTGCTCTGTTGGAGGAATTATTTATCGTCCTTTGGAAAGTAGGTCCACTTAGCCATTTTGATTGAGTTTCTGTAAATCTTGCGGTATCTGTTATAATAATTTAAAAATGTTGCATTGTTCATAGCGTATTTCCTAATGTAAAAAAGAGAGCGCATATTTTTCCCAGATACTCGTAAACCCTTAGTATACCAAGGTATTCTATTTCGTTTCTTAATATTGACAACAGGAAAAGAGTGTTAAAATTGTTTAATACTATTTGATGAAAGCTATGCAGTGGGCTAACAGTAGTCAATACATTATTCCAACTTGACATATTGCAAAGCAAGGAGAATTTGCGGAAATTAGCTCTAGCATAAAGTCTATCGCGTACACTAACTTATTCTCATTAGCTGCACTATTAAGCTTTACTAACCCCACTATTGCCTCATGGTCAGACAAACTGGCATTGATTGTTGTACACTGATTTTCGTGTTGGTTAAAATTCGTACAGAAGTAATCTATCAGTGATGAAGAAAATGCTGAAATCCGGGTTGGCTGATCCACGTGCATTTTAAAATTAAATGAGTTTAACAGATTAAAAAGCATTCGATTTGATCCATTAGATTAGATTTGATCCATTTAATACGTGAATACTTTATTACCATCTTTATTTAAAGGTATTTGGTTCAGTTTCACAAAACCGAATTGTGAATTGTCCGTCTGTGTTGTTTATAATAGAATCGTATATTAATTTGTTGACAGAATAATATATTTTTACTATATAAACCCTTTATAATTACAAACCCTCATAAAATCATCTATATTTTGATTCTTATAGATGGTTGTACCTATTAATGTGGAAACACTGTACATGGAAGGAAAGTAATTCTCGTAATAGTAAAAATAGAATGAAAATAAGTGTTTTTAACTAAATTTGTTAACTAAAAACAAGCAAAAATTTAAACGAATACCTATCATGATTTTCATGGTATTAGTATTTATAAGATTCAAGATTATCAGAATGATAAAACAAATATTTTAAAGTGCATGCATCTATTCCAAGTTGATTGAAACTTTGTCTCATTTTAGGTGAGGATTACTTTATTTCATAAATTTTAACGAAATTCTTAAAGAAGTACCAGAAAAATCACAGCTCTAACGCAACTATCTTAGGCGCAATTCACACAGAACGGGCGTATGGGGGTGGCGTGGTAGACAGATGCATGTGCCACTTGCATGTTCGCTTATGGGGCAATACAGATACAAATGGCGTGGCACAGGCGTGATAAGTCACGCCACGTCACTTCGACGCCACGAGTGGCCTACACTAGTGGTAAATGCCAAACAGCGGTTTATATTGCTTTTTTTCGTCTATTTGCTAAAATGCGGGATGATTATTTATTTAATACCGAGTTCTGTGAAAAAATGCAACAGTATGCAGTTCTATACGACTATAGAAGGTCGGATTACTGCAATAGAAGTGCACAAGATCAAGCATGGGAAGAATATCAAATAAATTCAATGAAAATGGTAAGTATGTACGTGTTTATTAACAAAAGATGTTTAAACTCATGTTTTCATTACAAATTATACGTTTGTTTCAGTAACCGAGTGTCAAGACCGCTGTAAACACACGCACAAGTAACCGCTGGAAAAACATACGAGGACGCTACTCAAAATATAAAGCCAAATTAAAAACAAAATCAGGATAAGGAACAAAACGAGTCAAAGAATATTATTTGGCCCCACGTCTCTTTTTGGATCCATTCTTGAAGTCTTGTAAGAGTAAAGGCAACGTGGATCAAGAGTCTGCCGACGCATCATCGAGCCACCACGCAGCTGCAACGAGGTCACAATCTAATGAGTCTAAAGTCAACTCCAATGCTGATGTACTCTCACCTTATAACATTCTATCCAGTCGTTCCTCTTGGTCGTACCACCTTCCAGTGTCGTCTATCAATGATCAACCGATAGCAATGAGAGCACCTAAAACACTACTACAAAAAGAAAATTATTTTAGAAAAAAAAGAAGTTTGCAGCCTTAACCGCTATTAATGAGGTCAACCAGCAAGATTACCAGTACTTTGAAAAAAAGCAACAATTGCTGGAGACCCAAAACAGCACGAAAACGAATGCCACAATCGATCCTCCTGACTCAGACCTGCCGTTTTTAACTTCATGAATTCTGTTCAGAAGCGGCGTTTCAAAATTGGAATTTTGAATTTAGCCGAGCAAATACTATCCTCAACCATTCCTGAAGCCTCTACTATCCTAATGGATAGTTCTCAATCTTGGATTGAAGATTCGGTAAATAGAAATCTAGATTCAGTACCGCACAGGAACACGGATGGATTTCATTTGAGTAAATTTATACATTACAATAATTAATATTAGGGTAACATTATCGTTATTTTTTTTAGATTAAACAGAAATAAATTCATTTAAATATATTTTCCTCAACTTACCTCAGCGTTATTAAACGAAAAACCAGTTTTTTCTTTATCTACCCACAAGGGATGTATTCAGTAACTCATTTGCCTTTGAATGTTAGCTAAATTTACAAGGTTCAACATATCTTGATCATTTTCGTCATCCGAAAGCATTGCAACTTTCCTACACAGTCATATACGTAACAAATAAATGACAATAATTACATTGAATCCCTTGTGAATTGTGCGCGCCACGTCCGCTCCATTCCAATTCCATGCCAGTCCCACGCCACCGCCATACGCCCGTTCTGTGTGAATTGCACCTTAAATTCTTACCTATATGTAACTTTCTATTTTGTATTTTTGTAAACATATCCTCTCAAAAACTTTAATTGTTTTGTTTTCCTACAGTTGGCACAACTAAAATTTGTCAGAGTGACCAACATCGAAAGGACACAATCACGCAAAATGGCGACTCCCTAGTAGTGGTCATTTACTTTTCATTGAATTGGCAGTCCAGGTATATTTATAAGTTCGTGGCCACGATACCCAAAAAATGACCACTGCCTGGTGGCCGCCATTTTTATAGTGGTTGTGTCCTTTTGATGTTGGTCACTCTGAACATTCTCAGTGTCACCAACAAAAAATATATTAAATACCGGTAACGAAGTTGACGACACTGACATTTTACGTGTGAGTCTAGCGGATTGCTAAGTTTTTGGCGATTTGCAAACAACGCTTGGGAATGTCTGCAACAGGCGATATAGCTTCCTCCTTATTTAATAGGTGAATAATGTATCACTATCCTTATTTAAACGTATTTGGTTCACTGTTTCTGAAAACCGAATTGTTGTAAAATGTGTTTATCATAGAATAATATATAGAATAGTTTATTTTTACTATATAAACTTGCTATTTTTTATTATACATTTATTGTATTACTATAGAAACCCTTATAAAATCATCTATATTTTGATTTTTATAGAAGGTTGTAACTATTAATGTAAAAACACTGTACATAGAAAAAAAGTAAAAGTCGTACCAGTAAAAATAGAAAAAAAATAAAAGTGTTTTTAACTGAATTTGTTAAGTTGTTAAGCAATTAAAAATTGAAACGAAGATCATCAATTCAAGTTTAAGTTGCATAACATGCATCTAGCCCAAGTTAATTGAAATTTTGTCTCATTTTAGGTACGGATTACTTTCTTTCATAGATTTTAACAAAATCTTAAAGAAGTACAAGAAAAATCACAGATCTAAGGCAACTATCTTTAATTCTTAACTAAATGTAATTTTTTGTTTTGTAGTTGGCGACATAACCTCTCAAAAACTTTAATGTTTTGTTTCCCTACGATTGGCACAACTGAAATTTGTCAGACTGGCCAACATTGAAAGGACACAATCACCTAAAATGGCGGCTCCCTAGTAGTAGTCATTTACTTTTCATTGAATTATTTGAATTGGCAGTCCAATTTATTAAGTTCGTGGCTATAGCTAATAGCTATATTCGAGTGAACGCTGGTTCTGATTTCGGTTAACCGAAGTGATACCAACCGTATTTGTTTTACATTTAATGACGTCATTGTTTACTTTTGGTCTGTCATATCTCGAACCAGACCGGCGAGGTGGTTATCTGATTTGGTTTGGATTTTTTTGTAAACACGAGATTTTTGTAAACACGAGATAAAAGACAAAATTGTTTTTATTGATAACATTTTTTTATTTGAACTTGAATATACAATAATAAGATCCCACAGGATAGTAATAATTAAGCAGTATTTATATTAAACCAGATAAAATGGAAAATGCACACTTTTTAATTAACGATAAGTCCATATATATAGAGGCTAATATTTCTACTTGCCATTTACTTCTTACTGGTAGCTTTTTTTGTATTTCTTTTTTACTAAAGTAAATAAAAACTACATACATCATATTACTCTCGGTTACTACACTGCAGAAATAAATGCAGGGCCTTTATTACTCAATAATTTATTTAATAGCCCTTTAAATTAGTAGGTATTTTGTTTTTAATTCTTAGATGATGATTATACACTTGACTATTTAAGACAGGTGGCAATGACAGGCTACTTTGCTAGTTTGGTATAAATTATGAAAATTTTGATGTTGCAACAATAGGAAGAGTTGAGAATCAGCTACATTGTCCTGAAGCATTAAAGTTATATAATAACTCACGAAGGTTTTAAACATAAAAAACTTAATAATTATCAAAAACTTTAATATTATAATACGTGAATAAATAGCCACATCGAGTCAAGAGCCGACTTGTTTACCCCCCAAAATCGCGACGACTGCATCCCATCGTTTTTACTTGAGCAGGCACGGTTCCACGATGATTCACCTACGTTCTCGGGTCATTTTTCGGGTGGTGTGTTGATAAATTCCCAGGTCTTCGACCAGCCGATATATTCGTGATGCTACACTCGGCCGTGCTACCATCTTTTCCGTCCCGGAAAACTTTTCCCATAGTTACCTGTAAAAACAAATACATACATATTATCAAACAAATTACACTTTGGAGACAGGAACGTTGGAGTCAACGTAGATGCTAGCTAGACATCCCACTAACATCACAAATTTCCTCAGTCTCCTTTATTTATCTAAATCATTTGTCATTAACTAAAATATTTTCCTCAGCTTTCGTGTCTGAGTCACTACTACTACTGCTTTCACAAGCAGCCGTAAAAAGCTTCATACGGTCGACCGAACTAATACCTCTGTATTTCTTTTTTGAGCCTGGCAGGTCTTCTACTACGTATCTGTCATTTTCAAGTACCTCTTTTACTATAAAGGGACCCTGATACTTGGGCACTAACTTTGCACTTTTACCGTCATTTGCAAGATTTGCCCGTCGTAGGACTACTAAATCCCCTATTAGGTACTTGTGACACTTCTTTCGTTTTTTATCAAAATAAGCCTTTTGCCTATCCCGATCGTCCTGAATTCGTTTTCCAGCTTCTTCTCTAGTGTTATAGATATCGTTATCCACTTTTTCGTAAGATACAGCCCCACTTAGAAATTAATCGTGCATTCCCCTAGGCTTGTACCCAAATAGCAACTCGTAGGGACTTTTCCCTGTCGCTTTATTAGTCGAAGAGTTCATACTAAACGTAATAAAACTAATTGTGTTATACCACTTCCTCTCATCTTCATGAGACGCTGCTATTGATGACAATATTGTCCGGTTGTAACGTTCTATTTGGCCATTTGCACGTGGTGTTGCTGTGGCATTTAAAATGACCTGTATACCAAGATTTTTGGTAACTTCTTTAAAAGTCTCACTCGTAAAACATGAGCCTCTGTCACAACTTATTCGCCTAGGTACGCCAAATGTCTGGAAAATATATTCCAAAAAAGTTTTAACTGGTCCAGCCTTTGTGTTTTTCACCGGCTTTACAAATAAAAATTTTGTAAAAGCATCTATTGTCATTATCAAATAAGCATTTCCTTTTGTACTTGTTACAAAAGGTCCTAAATGGTCCAGGTGTAAGGTATCCATTGGAATCGTTGCCTTTGGGATTGGATGTAAGTGACCCTCCTTCTTTCCACTGGGTACCTTATTGTATGCACAAGGTAAACAAGCTGAGATATATCGACTTACATACTTCCTCATCCTAGGAAACCAATACTTATTTGCTATATTTTGCACTAGAGTCCTCTCAAGTGCAAAGTGATCCATATTATCATGTTGGAACATGGTTACAACTCGTCGAGCTGTTTTAGGTACATACCATCTTAGTCCATTTTCCATATATTTATATAATCTGCCATCCTTAAGCTTAAAATCTTTGTGTATCTGTTGTTCTTCATGATCTTTTGGTTTGGACGAGAGAACTTCAATTAAATATTTTCAACGTTCATCTTTTATTTGAGTTGCCAAAACCCAATCATCATTTGTTACGTCTACCTGAAAGATATCAATAGTTTCCTGTGTTTCCTTGGGTTCTTCCACAGGATTACGACTCAGTGCGTCTACGTGAGCTATTTTCGTCCCTGGTCGGTACTCAATAGTAAAATTATACTCTTGCGTAATGAGCCACCATCTACCAATTCTAGGGATAAGGTCACGTTTCGTCATGGCCGTCCTTATAGCGTTACAATCGGTGACTATTTTAAAGTGTAGTCCCAGCAAGTAAACTCGAAACCTCTGCAAAGAATTCACAACAGCCAAAGTTTCTTCTTTGGTAGTTTGTCGGCTATAATACATTACAGGTCTTAGCCTATTGTCGGCTTGTTGCTGCATTAGTATACCGCCGAGACCAAGCTTTGAGGCGTCAGTATGAAGCTCTGTATTTAGGCAAGAATTATAGATTGCTAAAACGGGTCTCTCAATTAGTTTTTGTTTAAGTTTAATAAAGGCATTACTCTGTGCTTCTCCCCATTCAAAACTAACATCCTTTTTAGTTAAGGAAGTCAACGGGCGTGCAATTTGAGCAAAGTCTTTTACGTATTTTCTAAAATAGCTGCATAGCCCAATAAATTGACGAATTTGGTGGACATTTTTAGGAATAGGAAAATTATCAACGGCCTTGATTTTCATAGTGCCCGGTCGAATACCACTGGCACTTATCTCGTGACCAAGATAATCTATATGATGTAAAAAAAAACTGGCATTTTGACAGGCGTAAAGTAACTCCTGCATCCCTAAAAGTTTCAAGTACATCAGCGAGGGCTATTAATCCAGATTCAAAACTTGGGGATGGCACAAGTATGTCATCCATGTATGCCAGAGCTGTTGAAAATCTCATTGCACCTAAAATCTGGTTAATGGTTCTTTGAAACATTGCGGGTGCGTTGACTAAGCCAAACGGCATTCGGACATATTCATACTGACCGTCCGGCGTAACGAATGCTGTTTTCTGTATTGAGTCCTCCGCTATTTTTATCTGGTGATATCCACTAGCCATATCAAGCGTAGTAAAATACCTACAGCCTTTAAGTGCTTCGAGATGATCATCCACTCGTGGCAAGGGAAAACAATCTTTTATCGTTTTTGCATTTAGGGCACGGTAGTCTACACACATTCGTGTTTCACCATTTTTCTTTTTCACAAGGATTATGGGACTGTGTACTATTTTGAGTGCATGGAATCCCTCTAGCAACAACTTGGTCTTGCAAAATACTAATAGTATTTTCTGACGTGTTCAGAATTGGAAGTCTTAAATCTGACGTAGAAGTCACACATCTTGGAACAATGGATTCTTTTGTAAGAAAATCATGGTGATCCGGAAATGCATTATAAATTAAATTTTTCCATTCTGTCCAGGTGTGGTCATAATTTTCCAAACTATTGTACCATGTCTTAGCTAAACCTTTTAAGCGCGACTGCATATGGTAAATTGTTAAATTTTCGTCCCAATTATTAATCGATTTTAGTTGATCCTTCTTTTCGACCCACTTAATGGAACTCATTCCTATTAAATCAGGGGAGAACTCAGGAATACAATCAGAACGAATATTCTGATTGGGCAAAAGTGGACGAGATTTTTGAGTCAAAAGTTCTTTTACGGCATTTTCCAGATTTTTAATTTTTTTATTTTGGTCGGCAATAATGGACTCATTCATCTTACTTGCAACGTTCTTTCTTGGTGGTGTGTGGCTTTTACGAGATAAGGAACGTTTCCTTGACTTCCTTGGAGCTTTTCTGCTATATCTTCCATAATTAGCAGCACTTTCTGACCCTGAACTTGAGGTAGAGGACGAAGAAGAAGAGCTGCGACACCTTTTATTTTTCTTGCCCATGATGTCACAATTTTAAAACACTTATTATTAACTTAAGCCACTAAATAATTCCTTAAAACACTAATGAGGTCTTGTAAGATAAAACAAACAAACACTGTAATCCAATAAGTCTCTTCGAATAGAGCGTTATAATCCTACCGCTGCACTATAATAACTCACGAAGGTTTTAAACATAAAACACTTAATAATTATCAAAAACTTTAATATTATAATACGTGAATAAATAGCTACATCGAGTCAAGAGCCGACTTGTTTACCCCCCAAAATCGCAACGACTGCATGCCATCGTTTTTACTTGAGCAGGCACGGTTCCACGATGATTCACCTACGTTCTCGGGTCATTTTTCGGGTGGTGTGTTGATAAATTCCCAGGTCTTCGACCAGCCGATATATTCGTGATGCTACAGTTAAAAGTAAAGTTTTAATATTAGCCCATGCCAATATGTGTATTTGAAACGTAGCACAAATATAGCAAGAACCATCCAATAAAAAAACAGCAGAACCATTGCATTCGGGTGGTTTGGTATTAGTTATGCGTTGACGTCATTATTTGTAACCAAATACGTCAAATATTCTGTTAATAGCGTCAAATGGCTGTCAACCAGAGCCAAAACCGGAGTTGAATCGAATACCAGCTATTATTTAGACTCTGACAGCTGTTAGACATGACGTCATTCGAGCGCAATCATATGATGACGTTTACGCTTAAGATATCGTATAGCAACCGAGTAAGGCGCTTACTCGCTAAAATAGGGCTTTAGATTGGGAACCCTGACGTAAGACGTAACTGGCATGTGTCAGTCCGGTCACCTGTCATTTTGCAACTTACGTACGTTCGTTCTAGCCTTTGGCTGTTTTCCTTCGATTCATTCGTTTGTTCGGGCGCTGCATCAGATAGTTTACTGAATTTTCCAAATAAGTTGTGATAAATTGAAAAGCCATTAGTGAACAATTAATATTTCTGAAAATTAAAACCCTAGGAGTTATAAAATGTAAGTTTTCAGAACATAATAGAAATGCTTGAGGCAAATCCTGTAATGCTTGATAAAAACAAGATGGCTGCCTGCAGCACTGGGCCACACCATTCCTATAAAATTACTTATCTCAAGCCCTTTAAGTTGGATGTGTATTAAAATTGTATATTTTTTAAGTTTTTTTTAAAGTAATTACTAGTTTTAATATTTAACTTTGAGTCTTTCTGAACCATAGTTTCTGTCTTGAAGTGGCAACCAGGAGTTAGACCTGTATCACACAGGCTTGCTTTGTGTAGATGCTGTATTCTAATATTCTTTTTCCAAAACTCAAGGTTAAAGAGCTGATAACACAAATTAGCTGTATGCTCCTGGTTAAGATTCATTATATCTTTTTTATCCTCTCTCTCATTTGGTTTTCTAGCTGTCTTGCCTTGAAGAAGCCAAAAAGCAGACACACTTGTTGGCACTTACTATAGTAGTTCTGTCTCTTCTGCTTCCTATGGAGTATCCTTTGATGATTTAACGTTTTTTAAAACGATTTATTTTGAAATTTATTTAATATAAATTTCAAAAAGTGTGCATATTTGGTTTGACTAAGGTGTCTCGAGTATTGTTTGAATAGTTCTTAAAATATTATTAAATTATCTAAAAGAAGTTCTAGTTATATATTAAATATAACTATGGAACTTTCCATACTTCTGTGATGAAAGCTGCACCTTAAATATAAGGTGCAAGAAATATAACAAATTGGGTGTACTTTTGGGTGCAGATGTTTGAGTTGTTGGCTGGATTCTGTGAATGGCTTCAAAAAATTTATAATTTATCTTTTTTGATTAAATTAATTATTGGTATATGTTAGAGAGGTAAATATATTTTTTTTATTGTAATAATGATTTAGGTCAGATGACAAAAATTTACTGGCTGAATAAATTTCCTCTAATTTGAAAAAAAGGATGTAGTTCTTTTCATATTCTATAATTGGCATGGCATTCAAAGGCATTCCATCTATTCTTACAAAGTGTTTTTAAAGGCTATAGTTGGCTGGGACCTGTGCTCTTCCTATTATATGTCAATGGCTTGCCTGAGCTGTTCCCTTCTGATATGATTTGTCAATTCGCCGACGACACATCAGTTATAGTTGCCAGAAAGACAGTGGCAGATCTTTCACGGGGCTGCTCATCCGCAGTGGAGCGCATGAGGACCTGGTGTCTGGACAGTAAGCTGTCTTTGAACTCTGGTAAAACGGGGTTGATTCATTTTTCGAAGGCCAATATTGTCTCAGAATCTCTACTTGTGTGGTCTGGTGGGCAGTCAATCCCTGTAGCCAATAGTATTAAATTCTTAGGAATACACATTGACCCCAATTTAAATTGGGAGAAACATATTAAAAACCTTTATTCCAGATTAGCTAGCTTGTGCGGATTGATTAGAAGATTAAGGGATGTAGTGTCTGAGGTATCTCTTCGCCTATTTTATTTCGGACAGGTACAATCGATCTTACAATATGGTATCTGTTTCTGGGGATCTGCAAGAGGAGCTCTAGATATATTTAGAATGCAAAAGCTTATCATTCGTTGTTTATTGGGCATGACCTACAGAACTTCCTGTAGACCTTACTTCTGCAAACTAAAAATACTCACCCTTCCCTCCTTATACTTTCTTCCTTGGTGTTATTTGTGAAGAGACACAATCATTTGTTTGTTGAGAATAGGGAAATGTACGCTGAGGATGTGACTATGATTACACGACATAGAAGCGATCTCCACATTCCATTGCATAATTCAGCTTACTATGAAAGAGGTTCTCATTATAGGGCCATCAGGGCTTATAGAATGCTACCTGCTGATATTAGAAGCATTGAATCTACAGTCCAATTTAAAAAAGCTGTTTACCACTGGTTGCAGATTAAATGTTTTTATAATTTTACTTTTGGATAATAATTTTAACTTATGTTAGATATTTAGAATATTTATTTTAAATTTTGTTATTTTGTTTATATAAGTATATTGCCTCTATGAATTCTAGATAAGAAAAATTAATGTATCCTATGGGAGCTAGATCCTCCTTTGTATGACGTTGCTTTGTCGTCCTGTATACGATTTTGTTGGCAAATAAAGGATATTATTATTATTATGGCTATATATACAGTGGTGGCCAAAAGTATGGAAACTTTTTTAATTTGTATTTTTTTTAAGAAACCAGGAATATAATAAAGTTACTCATATTGTGATAAAGTATATATAATATATTACCTAACTTAACATATTAATTTGAAATTAAACGTATTATAAAAAGAAAATGAAATAAAATTAATATTTTCTTGGCCAAAAGTTTGGAAACAATTACATCTAAATCAAAATCTGCTAAAATTTTGTGTCATATCCCTCAGAATTTATTACTTCTCTACATCTTTGTGGCATAGAATCGACAAGTCTTGCACAGTCTTCACTGGAAATGGCAGCCCACTCAGTTTGCAGTATTTCCCACAGTTGAGCCTTGTTTGAAATCGAATGGTTTCGAATCTTCCTGTCCAAATGATCCCATAAATTCTCTATGGGTTTCAGATCTGGGGACTGTGAAGGCCAATCCATTAAAGCAATGCTCTGTTCATTTAACCAGTTTTTCACAAATTGGGACTTGTGTTTAGGGTCGTTGTCTTGCTGAAACAACCATCTCAATGGCATTTCCTCCTCACCATAAAGCAACATGTTGTTCTTCAATATGTCTTTGTATAGAAAACGGTCCATTATTTCATCAATTTTAACCAGGGGGCCAACACGTGATAGGGAGAAACAACCCTACATCATTACGCTTCCACCACCATGTTTTACCGTAGGCATTTGGTATTTGTGGCTGTACCTTGTACTTTTCGGTCGCCGAACATAACGTCTCCCGTCACTCCCAAATCATTGAAACTTACTTTTGTCACTATAAACAATGCAGTATTCCAATTTTGTTGAGACCAGGTAAGATGATCTCGTGCAAATTTCAAGAGATCCTTCCAAAAAGCCCCACTTCATTTAGCCTTCTTCTCACCGTGCGAGCAGACCCAGAAATCCCCATTTCACTCATTTCTCCAGAAATATCTATAGAAGTTTTCTTTGGGTCGTTCATCGATATTTTTTTCATTACCTTCATAGCCCTTTTGGACAACTTTCTTGGTCTTCCTTGCTTGAGGGCTACCGAAACATTTCCTCTCTCTTCAAATTTTTTAATTATTTTTGAAACAGTGCCTTTTAAAATGTTTAAATTTTTACTTATTTCAATTTGTCTATAACCCTTCTGGTATAGTTCAACTATTTTACTTTTTAAATCACTAGATAAGTATTTACAATTAGGCATGATGCCTGTCTTCACTCAAACAAAATTGTACCCTTAAACAGCTTGTAGTAAACAATTATTATGATTTTATTAAAGGTTTCCATACATTTGGCCACAGAGAAATAACTCCTCTTTTATCAAAACTAATAAACAACCTTCTTTTGCTTTATCTCCATTGGAATTTCTTTATTTGCTGATAAGCTGTTTATTTATATTTTTGAGAGTTTTCTCAATGGGATAAAGTCTGCATTTTTTGAAAAAGTTTCCATACTTTTGGCCACCACTGTATATGGCTATAGTTCTGGATATTGTCTTCACTTACTTATTTTACTTGTCTCAATTTTTTGCAATGTTTATTTTATTTTCCCCTTGTACTATTTTTTATTATTAGTTCATTGTTTATTTTAAATTAGAAATATAATTTATTATATTTCTAATTTAAATATATATTTTATGAAAATATTTTTAGTTTAGAAGGTTAGATGGAGTGGCTATGGTAGCTTTTGACCTGTTCAAGTTTGTCACTCAATGTAGTTTTTTTAAATAAAAAGACATTTATATTATTTATTTTTGAAACAGGTCATTCCATCCAGGCAGAGGTTCTTACAGCAGTGGTCGAGATAATTTTGGTTCAGGAGGAGGAGGAGGTGGCAGGGGTTATGGATCGAGCCGTGGAGGAGGAGGAGGGAATGGAGGTTTTAGGAGCGGCGGCAGTGGACGTGGAGGCGGAGGAGGAAGGGGAGGAAGTGGCGGCCCAAGAAGTGGGGGTGGATTTAGAGGTGGAGGTATTTGGCTTGGAAAAATTATCTATTAATAAATTTAGAAAATCAAATCAAATAAAGCTTTATTTGTCTAAAACACCAAAGTGTTGTTAACAAAGCTTTGGTAAAAAAAATACATATACACTACCGGACAAAAGTGAAGAAACATGTGTGAAAAAGTGTCTTTTGTATTTATTTTTATATTAGTGTATTTGATCATTCATTTTTTATTTTTTTTTAAATATAATTTTGTTTCTAGTCTTCAGTACCTCAATAAAAAAATTAAAAAAAATCCAAGTGACAACTAATATATTTTTTTCTTGTTTTTACAGGGGACAAAAGTGGAGAAACACTATTTTTATTTATTTTTTATACACAATGGATTAGTTAGTTGTACATACAAAGACTAATAATGTGTAGCAAAACCCTTATTTTTTATAACTTCAGCACACCAACTTCGCATAGAGTTCATTAGGCTGTCAATATAATCTGCTGAAATGGAATTCCACTCTTCTTGAAGAGCTGTGAACAAATCATCCTGGTTTCTAAATTTATCTTTATTTTTTTGTCTGATTTTTCGATCTAAATGGTCCCATAGGTTTTCTATCGGGTTTAGATCCGGACTTTGTGCAGGCCATTTCATAAGGGGCACATTGTTGTCTTCAAACCATTTCTTTACTACTTTTGCGGTATGCTTCGGATCCTTATCCTGCTGAAATGACCATCGAAGTGGCATATTTTCTTCTGCGTATGGAAGTATATGATCCTGAAGAATTCTTAAAAATTGAAATCTGTCCATTTTTCCTTCAACTTTTCTTAATGGTCCTACTCCTGATCTGGAAAAGCAACCCCAAACCATGATATTGCCTCCTCCATGTTTCACAGTTGCCCTGGTGTACTTTGAATTAAGTCTAGTATTGGCAGGACCACGAACCCATTTCATTTCATCAAATCCGAATAGGCAGAACTTACTTTCATCAGAAAATAGAACATTTTTCCACTTTTGGGTTGTCCAATCAAGATGTTGCACATTGGAGTCTAGCCAATCTATTCTTTTTAGAAATGAATGGTTTTTTGGCTGGAAGACGGCTATAAAGTCCAAATTCAGTCAACCGACGATGAATAGTACGCACAGATACCGAAACCCCAGGTATTTCGTTATAAATTTCTGAGGTGAGCATAAAGGGATGTTCTGTTGCCAACATTTTTATTTTTCTCTCAATAACTTTATTCGTTTTCCTTGGCCTTCCATACCTTGGACGGGTAGTCACACCATTATATTTTTTAAAAGCAGCAATAGTTTTTGAAACTACGGATCTATTACGATTAATTTGCCTAGCAATTTCACTTTGTTTTACACCAGCTTGAAATTTTGAAACAATTAATTTTCAGAGATCAATACTCAGATCTATTCCGCGAGGCATTTTGCACAAATCGTATATAACAGTTTAACACTCAACATTAAGATCAAACTAATGATAAATAATCACTTTAAATACCAAATAAGATTTGTTTGGAATGTTTATTCACTTTTGTCCGCATAAAATAGCATAAATAATTTTTTTATCAATTGATAAGGTAAATACAAACACGAAGGATGTGTTTTTATGCTGCAATAATAGAGCTAAATATTTTCTACTAAAAATGTAAAATAATATCTTGTATGTTAAGATGTTATTGTTAAATTTGTAAATGTTTCTTTACTTTTGGCCAGTAGTGTATATATTTCTTTTTGAAAACAATCAACAACAGAGACAATCAATCATTAATCTATAACATATCAGTGAAACATCAAAATAAATAAATAATAAATAGCACAACACAAATATACAAGTAAAAAATCAAAACCTAAAATATTTCTATTATTATTGCTTGAACAGTACTTACATTACAAACTCAAACAATAGACATCACATAGTGTATATTAAAACATAACCAAGTTCAAAGATGCTCTGTGAAGTATTCCTCCAACCTAAAAAATGCCTTATGAAGCGGGATTGTTTTGACCTGCTGTCGAAAACTTTTATATGTTTGAATCTTCTGTAATGACAGGGGAAGATGATTAAATATTTTTTTGCTCTTGTAAAAAATTGAATTTTGTGTCAAGCTAGAAGTAGGTATTGGTAAATTTATGTTAAAAGATGACCTGGTATTATTTAAGTTAACAGAGTTAAATACAGAGTAATATTTCTTATACATTAAGCAAGCAGTTTCAAGAATAAAAATTTAAGGGAGAGTCAATATCTTTTTCCTTTACTTTACTTAGATGTTATACATATTAAAAATATTTTCAACTATCTAGTTTTTTTTTTTTATAGACAGGGGTGGAAGTAGATTCGGCGATCGGTTCGATAACAGCGGTCCCGGAAGAGGTCTACGTAGGCCGCACTGGGATATGCAGAATCTTCGACCCTTTAAAAAAGACTTTTATGTTCCCCATCCTGCTGTGGCAAGCAGGTCGAACTATGAAGTCGACGCGTATCGTCGCGCAAAAGAAATTACTGTTGATTGTGTAGCTCCCAACCCTATTCAAAATTTTGAAGAAGCAAATTTTCCCGATTATGTTTTAGCAGAAATCAGAAACCAAGGTAAGAAAATTTAGCTTTGTTTTTATAATTCCTATACATTCTTATGATGTCAATGGAACAAACCGATTTGATTTACTATTATATCATTTATTTATTGCATCAACAACATGAGTGGGAATTATGAGTATATGCATATTAAAAGATCATCAATTGAAAAGAACATTGAGTTTATGACAGAAGAAAAATATATTAAGAGTAAAGAAATAAAATTAAAACCATGGATAACACAGGGACTTTTTGACTATTAGGCAATATGTTAAACTAAAGAGAATAAGTACAATTCAAAATATACAGAGATCGGCTTAGTAACCTAATAAAACTAACAAAAAATAATTATTATGCTGTAAAAACTGAATTATCAAGACAAAACATTAGACAAACATGGAAAATTATAAAAGAGGCAACAAATGAAAAGGAAAAAAGCCTTCAAAATAGCTACAAGGTGATTGATAATGAGGGCAGAACTATAGATAATGATAGAGAGGTGGCAGATGCTAATAATTATTATTTTAGTAATGTAGGTAAAAATATGGCCAAAGAAATAAAAAATACAAAACAAATTAAATTTAAAACAGACAAAAACAATATTGAAAAATCTATGTACCTAAAACCTATCAACAAAAATGAACTTATACTTTAGATAAAATCACTATAAAATAGGCTAATAAGCTCCGGGTAATGATGGTATATCTGTTGAAATCATAAAAAATTAGGTATCATATCTATATCATTGAGCTAATTTTACATTTAATAAATTTAATATTTAAATGTAGTTATTTTTCACAAATTTTTAAATATGGCATTAATACTCCTATACATAAGTCAGGAACCAAAGAGGCCTTAAATAACCATTGACCTATAGTACTAACTAGCAACCTCTCAAAAGTAATAGAGAAGTGCATTAAACTTAGGCTGAATGAATATCTAAATGTAAATAAAATAATATCAGAGCAACAATTTGGGTTTAAACAGAACTTTACCACTGAGGATACAGTTGCCTGTTTAACAAATTATATAGACCAAAGTTTTGTTCGGCGGAGTAAATGTATTGGAGCTTTTCTTGATCTAGGAAAAGTGTTTGACAAATTAGAGCAAATTGGTGTACATGGAATGGTAGTGAAACTTTTTCAGTCTTACCTAGGAAATAAAACTCGAAGTATTAAAATCAACAATTCAATGGCACATACAAGTTGGTTGAATATGGTGTGCCAGAGAGGACAGTGCTCGGCCCTGTACTATTTACAATTTATGTAAATGGATTATTTGGGATAATTAAAAAGGAGCAGGTATAGTTAATATGTTTTGCTGATCACACAGCACTTATGTAACAGGGAAGACTTGGCTAGAAGCAAAAATAAATACCAAAACTGCACTTAAACATATAAAAGCCTGGTTTGATCAGCATAGTTTAACACTGAATGCCAGAAAGTCAGTTTTCCTGAACTTTTCAGTTGGCAAGATAAGTTCATCCCAAGTCACAAAATTATAAGTTTATCAGTACGAATGCCAAGATATTGCTCAGTACCAATGCTTGAAATAATTATTTCTGTTGATGAATACAAGTACCTTGGAGTCATACTGGACTGTAACCTTAAATGGCAGGCACATGTTCAGTATGTATCAAACAATTAATCAGGATATTAATTTACAAGTTTAGTCAGTTGCGCAAGTTTATGAAGTTAAAAACTCTTAAAAATGGTGTATTCTGCTACTGTTCTGTCTATACTTAACTACTGCATCTTGGCATGGGGCGCTTCTTGTCAATATGTGTTAGAGCCATTTATTATTACTCAAAAATACTTACTAAAGATGATTCATAATAAAAATATGATGTACTCTTCAATCCAATTATTTAAAGATGCAGAAGTGTTAACAGTAAACCAGATTGTTATGAAGTCTATAGTTATCTCAAAAACAAAAAAACATCTAAACTTAATCATGGACTCCTAACACGGCAGGTAAACATGGCAGTAGTCCCTAATGCAAGACTTACAAAATGTCAAAGAAACCTTTTAAATACAGTGCCGCAGATTTTTAATATATTACCAAATGAATTAAAAATTGCTCCTTGTAAAAATATGTAAAATAAATTAAACAATTGGTTGATTGTTAATAATATTGTATTTAATGTATAAACATATTTGTTGATGGTTCTATTGTATTATAATCATCAAAGTGATACATTTTGTAAAAAAATTATATGTAGCATATAGGTTATAAAATTTTTTTATAATATTGTAAAAAATAGATATACAGGGTGTCCGAGTTCATGTGGGAAATCTCTCGGATTCAGGTAGAACATCGAAAAATAATACCGAACGTTCCTATAAAAAAATTCCTAGAGGCCTTCTTTACGAAGATACAGCCTCCTAAAGGACGCTGCTGGAAATTGGTTTTTCATAAATTACTTTTAAACTACCCGGTAGAATTTAATAAAAATTTTAGGTAATGTGAACACTGTTAGGGACCTCTTAAAATGACATCCTTAAAATACATTTACCTTGTTTACTTTACCAGGGGCGGACTAGGTTGTACACTTTAATCCGTATATTTTTAACTCCCTGTATGTTAAAGTCTAAAAAAAATAAATTTGGATACCTTGAACCCTAGGCTAAAAAAAAGGTACTCTTGTTCATTATCGATAAAATGAACCGTTTTGGAGAAAAAAAAAAAATAAACGAGCCAATGCTTTTTTTTATTTTTTTTTTAAATTAGATACAGTAGCGGCCAAAAGTAGAGAAACTTTTGATTATTTAAAAAAAAATATTGATAGATTACTTTTTAAAAATATATTTTATTGTTTTAGGTGGAACACAAATACAACATAAAAAATAAATAACTAGTGTATAAGAAAATTATTTATAAACCCACAAAAATTTTTTTTTTATTTTTTAAGCGGTCAAAAGTAGAGAAACTTAAGCAAAATATTACAAATACTTAAAATAAACCTAATATTTGGTAGCAAAACCTTTGTTTTTAATAACTTCTGCACATCTTCTGGGCATCGACTCCAACAATTTTACAATTTTTTCTTCTGGTATTTCCTGCCAGGCCTGCGATAATGCGCAAAACAGTTCTTCTTTGTTTTTAAATTTTTCGGGATATTTACGCCTAACATCTAACTCCAATTGTTCCCATAGGTTTTCAATGGGATTTAAGTCGGGGCTTTGTGGAGGCCAGGCTAAAACGTTGAGCTGTTCCTCCGCAAAAAAATCTTTAACAATTTTAGCTGTATGTTTAGGATCATTATCCTGTTGAAATTTCCAAATTAGTGGAAGGTTTTCTTCGGCGTAAGGTATCATATGATTCTTGAGGATCTGTAAATATTGATATCTGTCCATAATACCCTCAACTTTTATTAGCGGACCTAGTCCATGCCCAGAAAAAGAACCCCATACCATGACATTACCTCCACCATGTTTTATGGTTGGCCTAGTGTATTTAGGATTGAATCTTTGATGTGGGGGACGCCTTACATACTTTATTCCATCCGACCCAAATAAATTAAATTTACTTTCATCGGACCAAAGTATGTTTTTCCATTGGTTATAAGTCCAAGTGGAATGTTCTCTAGCAAATTTTAAACGAGCATGCCGATTTTTCTTGGAAATGAATGGTTTCTTTGCCGGTCGTCTGGCTTGGAGGTTTCCTTCGCCTAAGCGTCTTCTTATGGAACGGATGGATAGTGAAATGGAAGGGTTTCCTTTCTTAATATCCACGGCAGTAAAGAAAGGATTTTTTTGGGAACATCTTCTTATTACTTTATCATCTGAAGGAGTAGTCTTTCGCGGCCTTCCGGTCTTAGGTTTAATTAAAGAACCTCCACGTTCTTTGTACATCTTGATTTGTTTAGATATAACACTTTTATTAAGCTTTAAATCAATTGCAATTTGATTTTGTTTCAATCCATCTTGATATTTTTTTATAATTAGTTCTTTTAACTGAACTGACAAATGAATACCTCGTGGCATCTTACTCGACTAATACTAACACACGACTAAAATATTATTCTCTTTATTCAAAAACTGTTTGTTTAGGAATGATCGGAAAAAAAGTTTCTCTACTTATGGCCGCAAAAAAATGAAAAATATTTTGGTATTTTCGTCATGTGTTAAAGAATGTTTATTTTTATATCATTATAAGTAACTTAAGGTACCCAATGATTTAGTGATGAAATTAAAACTTTTTATTTAACCTATTAATTAATTTTTTAAAAAATTAAAAGTTTCTCTACATTTGGCCGCTACTGTAAGTACGCTAGTTATTTAAAGAACAGAGAAATTCCGTTGTAAGTCATTTAATTTAGAATAATACATGTTCCTAAAAATACAGTGGTGTCCTAAAAATACTTTTATAAAATAATTTAAAAAAAACCTATGATGAGTGTATGCTTTTAAATTAGAAAAAACAACTTACAAAAAAATTCCAAAAACCAAATATGTAAACAAAAGTTAAATTCTTCAATACGAGCAATAAACAATTAATTATTAAAAACTTCATAAGTAGGTTCGACGTGGGCTCCGTGAACTCTAACACATTCGCGGGCACGACGAATCGAGGACTGCGGCACTCGCCACAAGATTGTTTTTTATATTATCACAATGAAATGTAATTCTTTGGAGCAGTTCTTCCCGAGTATCGACTGGGGTGGAATACACCAAGGTTTTGAGGTGACCCCATAGATAAAAATCAAATGGCGTTAGATCGGGAGACCGAGGAGGCCAAGCAACAGGTCCTCCTCTACCTATACAACGGTTTTCAAAAGTATTATTTAAGTGGTGTCTTACAGCAAGGCTAAAATGGGGTGGGGCTCCATCATGCATAAAATACATATCTCGGCGGGTTGCAAGGGGCAAATCTTCTTATAAATCTGGAAGATTCTTCTGGAGGAACTCCAAATAAAGTTCTCCGTTTAAACGTGGTGGCAGTTCAAATGGCCCAATCAAAAAATTGCCAATAATTCCTGCCCAGATATTTATTGATTGGAATTGATGTTGATGATGAGAAATAATAGTATCACGGGGATTTTCATCAGCCCATACATGCGAGTTATGTAAGTTTTCAATTCCATTTTTGGTAAACTCTGCTTTATCCGTAAAAGAATCGTGCTGATAAAGTTAGAGTTATTTCGCTGCTGATCTAACAGCCAGTTTGCGAAGTGTATTCTAGGAGCAAAGTCTCTGGGCAGTAGTTCATGCACTTTTTGTAAGTGATATGTGTACAACAGTTGTTCTTGAAGTACCATATGTACAATTGTTTTGGTCGAATGAAGCTGAGCGGCTAATTTTCGAGTACTCGTTGTAGGAGTGTCAGCTACAGCGTCTAAAATATTTTCGGTAATTCTGCAGTTTAGCGGCTTTTGTTAAAACTAACGAAAAATGGTCGGGTTTTTTGCAAAATGGGTGGATTTGGATATATATTTTTCACTAAGAGTGGCGGGAAGCCAAATTTTATCACGAAGAGGGTGTTATCGCGTAACGTCACTAAATCACTCACTATGCGACATGAATAGAATAACGTCATTAGAATAACCCTGTATTCGATTAGTTTTGACAACAAATAGGTTACAACTAAGGTGAGGTTAGGTGTGGTGTTGCCAGTTCTGTCGTCTACTGCGTTTTGTCACTCTGCAGCTTCAGCCTTGTCCCCTGTGTGGCTGACTCATGAGTGCCTACTCTAAAGTGGCGAATTCACTCTATATTTTTTAGTCACGTGAAATGTTAGGTATTATGCGTAAAATAAATTCACAAAAACTGTTTTTACCTTTTCTTGGTGGGTTGTCGACTCTGGGAGTATGTGTGCAGTGTTTTGGTTTGTTCCGTTTCTCTATCACCGCGAGGGGAACATAAGGCGCTGCGCACAGACCATAGATATACCCAACCCAACTCAATCCAACCCAACCCAGCTCAACGCAACCCAAACCAACCCAACCCAATCCAAACCAAACCAACCCAACCCAACCCAACTCAACCCAAGCCAAACCAACCTCACAACGGGGAGCTTACCCTCCCCGTTGGGTGTTGATGGAATGGGATGGGATTCAAATACAGAGTGAATTCTCCACTTTAGAGAAAGCCAGACTGGAGACAAGGCTTTAGCTGCAGAGTGACAAAACGCAACAAAACTGGCAACACCACACCTAACCTCAACTCAGTTGTCACCTATTTGTTGACAAAACTAATGGTATACAAGGTTAATCTAATGATTAATCGCGTCCTATAGTGAGTGATTTAGTGCGTGATAACACCCTCTTCGTGATAAAATAAAAAATAAAAAAAATTAATAAATAACAAATAAAAAAATGTGATTGGCTTGCCGCCACTCTTAGTGAAAAATATATATCGAAATCTACCTACTTTGCAAAAAACCCGACCATTTTTCGTTAGTTTTGACAAAAGCCGCTAAACTGCAGAATTACCATATTTTCTTCCAATTGCACTGTACGTGCTGTTCTCCTCCGACAACCATTATTCTTTTTTTTTTCAAAACATCCTAAAATTGCCTTAAGGAAATTTAATAGTATTACCTCATTAAGTGGAAAACAGAAACCTACCAGTTTCCCTTAGACGTTGATCAACACGTTGAAATGTTTTCTGATCCGGAATAATGCGATTGGGAAATCTTTCTTCGTACAATCTTTTTGCTTCCAATGCATTGCAAGACGCCAGACCATACATAAGATGCATATCTGCATACTCAATAAAAGTAAACTCCATATTTTGACGTAATTTAAATTAAAAGTTTCCAAAAAATACAAAAATTAAAAAAAATATCAAATAAAGGATGAATATGTTGACAAAGATTAGGTTTAAATGATAGGTATTTGCTAAATTTGGAGTATAGCAACGTTTGTAACAATAATGCGTTCAAAAATGCAAAAATTCCGATAAATAAGTTAGGTACAATACAATTGGTTTACATTATTTTTTTAGTTTTTTTTTATGTTTAGTTTTTATCTTAAGAATAACAAAAAAGAAATAAACGTATAATAAATAAGAAATATTTTGTAAAAGTATTTTTTACGACACCACTGTATTTTTAGGAACATGTATTTTTTTAAAATTAAATGACTTACATCGAAATTTTCTGGTCTAAATCGGATTATCCCGAAATCCCGAAAAAAATCCCGAACCTTACTTCATTTTCCGAAAATTCAAAATATGAATGAATCTGCTAACCAAATTAGGTTTGGGGCCAGATTTGATGACAAAAAATAAAAATTTAAATGCAAAACATGAAAAACATTTTTTTATTTAACGTACGAAACTCAAAACAAATATAAATGATTTCCAAAAATTTTAATAAACTTTCTTAAAAAAATAACATCTTATAAATGACTTATCATAGCAAAAATTAACAAAAAAACAATTCATTAATTAATATAATATGATCGTAACACAACCTAAAACTAATTTTTATCTGACGTCTAGAAAAACATGAACAAAAAAATATAAATTCAAAACAAAAACAAAATTAAATTATTCAACTTATAACTAAAAAAAGACACATCTTATCAGAAATTAACAAAACAAAAACTATTAACCTACTGTTTTTTAAGACTTATTCTTATTAATAAAGTTAGTCTAATGTCCTTTATTACTTTCAAAATATGATCGTAGCACCACCAAGGCATCTAAACTAGAATCGGCCAATGTAGACCTTAGCTTAGTCGCAAAAGCTCCTGCTGATGAAAAGGATCTTTTTGCTTCAATGCTTGTTGGTGGAATACTCAACATGCTTTCATAGCATGCTTGCAAATGTAGCCCACGAAGCCCTCCACTTTCAAATAGGTACATTTCCTGCTTTACCGTGTCTAACAAAGTATTTGCGCTTCCTTTTTTAGGCGGAGATATTTTCGATTGGAGGATCGACTCTTCTAGTGCCTCTTTTAAAGATTTTTTTGGATTTGGATCTGTTTTAACAAAATTTGATAGTGGCACATTATCTTCTTTTTCGCTGTCGTCATCGTTATCGCTATCAATATTTATGGTAGATGGAATTTTTTTTTTCAAATTCTTCGTCATCTTTGTAATAAACTGAGCTGCTGTGATATTATAATCTGGAGGTTTGAAAAAGCAATTTTTATATCTTTATTAAGGAGAATCCTGTCCATATTCTGGAAGTTCTTTAGGGCACAAGAAGAGGTCAAAAAAAGTCTTATTTATCCAGAAGTTTCCTATTTATTGGCTACCAGTTTCGTGACTTCCACATGTCACATCATCAGGCCAAAGACTAAAGTAAAAAAGAAGACATTACAACTTTAAAATATAATAGAAAATACAACGTTTTTTCTGGCGATACAAATTATGTTAGGTACTTACAATTATAAAACGAGATTTGTCAACATCATAAAATTAAAACACATAGAAACACAATGGACATTTATATTAGTGTACGTGGAAAACACAAATATAATAAAAACTTTTAAAAAAAATTACGTCCACATTAATATAAACAAATAAAACCCAAGATCAACACTGTACTATACGTGTATGTAGGTGTATATAATTTTCAATGTTAAAATCGTAAAAAAACGGACGCCACATTAATTTATTCAAACAAACAATATCATTAACGACATCTATCTATTTACAAACCAATCATCAATTCGTGTATATAGGTTACTTACAGTACTATATATCTCATAGATATAAATTGCCTAGGCGCGCGATAGATAGCTCTACGGCTGTAGATCGTTTATAAATAATTAATAGTCAAATAAAGTTTTAATTAGGTTATTTCTCCCATGTGAACTTGTATATTTAAGGAATTGTGATGGTCTTTCTTAAGTGATCTTTGAATTACTAAGTACTCTAAGTTGTTCAAAAGGCGATTATCCTGTAAACGATGAATTATTTTTAAATTACGATTAAAATCTGTACAATGTCCAGTTTTAATTATATGTTTAGCAAAAAGAGATTCCGAATTGTGTTGTCTGATACATCTATTATGCTCTGCAAATCTGCTCTTAAAAATTCGTTTTGTTCTTCCGATGTAATAATGTCCACAATCACAGGAAAGTTTATATACACCCTTGCACGCTAAAATATCATCTTTATCTTTATTATTTAAAAAGAGATTACACAATGTCTTCTGAGATTTAAAAGCAACTTTGATATTGTGTGAAGTTAAAAGTTTTTGTATTTTATAGGAAACAGGGCCATTAAATGTAAGAGTAACGAATTTTATAGGGTTTTGATCCCGGTCATCATTCTTCTGAAACGTGTTTAAATATACATTATGAGTTGAGTTACGTAATAGTTTTTTATTTTTAATTTTATCGATAACTGTTGAGGAAAAACCATGTTTTGTGGCAATTTGCTTAGTAATATTCAACTCCTTTTCTCTATGTTCCGATGTCATTGGGATATCTATGGCTCTATTTACGTAACTGTTTAATGCAGCAATTTTATGACTAGTGGGGTGAAAAGATTCGTTATGTATTATTACCCCAGTATGGCTCGGTTTCCTATAAATCTCAAAATCATGCCTATTGTTAAAGTTGGTTATAGTTAGGTCTAAGAAATTAATTTTATTATTAGCTTAAATTTCTAGTGTAAATTTAATATTATTGTGTATGTTGTTTATGTTTGACAAAAAACTATCAAGATCTTTTAGATTTTAACATTGAAAATTATATACACCTACACGTGTTGATCTTGGGTTTTATTTGTTTATATTAATGTGGACGTAATTTTTTTAAAAAGTTCTTATTATATTTGTGTTGTCCATGCACACTAATATAAATGTCCATTGTGTTTCTATGTGTTTTAATTTTATGATGTTGACAAATCCCGTTTTATAATTGTAAGTACCTAACATAATTTGTATCGCCAGAAAAAACGTTGTATTTTCTATTATATTTTAAAGTTGTAATGTCTTCTTTTTACTTTAGTCTTTGGCCTGATGATGTGACATGTGGAAGTCACGAAACTGGTTGCCAATAGATAGGAATTTTCTGGATAATTAAGATTTTATATCTTTCTTTGTTGGCGTTCTGTAGATAGTTCATTACTCCGGACATTAAAGTTCGTCGTTCTTCTATTCTAGTTTTTAAAGAATTTTCTAAACACCTGGCGAATGGTTCAGCCTGCGGCACGAATTAAAGCAACACTAAGTGTAAGTGCCACATCGGAATCGTGTCGCCACCTAAAACACCCCCCTCTCGACCCTGTCTGACTGTGGGTCGTTGCGTGACGTAAGCGGCAACGTTTACATGGCATTTTTATAAAGATTTTGAACTTCTTTAATGTAAAGAAAATTTTCGGGATCCCGGGATTTTGATCTCATATTATGTTGCGGGATCCCGAAATCCCGATTCCCGGGATTGAAACCCCTAGGTTCAAGGTTTTTAGACTTTAACATACAGGGTGTTAAAAATATCCGCATTAAAGTGTACAACCTAGCCCGCCCCTGGTAAAGTAAACAAGGTAAATGTATTTTAAGGATGTCATTTTAAGAGGTCCCTAATAGTGTTCATCACCTAAAATTTTTATTAAATTCTACCGGGTAGTTTAAAAGTAATTTATGAAAAACCAATGTCCAGCAACGTCCTTTAGGAGGCCGTATCTTCGTAAAGAAGGCCTGTAGGAATTTTTTTATAGGAACGTTCGGTATTATTTTTCGATGTTCTACCTGATCCGAGAGATTTCCCACATGAACCGGGACACCCTGTATATTAAAGTAATTAGATACCCTTATACACACACAGAGCTATGCTCCGTTGTGTATAATATATATTTGGTTTGAGATGTATTATTTTTATGAATGAATAAAGTAAGTAATCTAAAGTTAAATCTTTAAAAAAAAATTTAGAAAAAATGACAACTTGTGTAACAAAATTTTGAAATTTGTTTTAATCTTGTCAAAATTGAAAAAAAAATTATCAAAAATCACATTTAGTAAAATAAATAAATTTATTTTAAACGCAGGTTATGACTTCCCAACGCCCATCCAAGCCCAGGGTTGGCCAATTGCTCTTAGCGGTAAAGATATGGTGGGCATTGCCCAAACTGGTTCAGGAAAAACACTTGCTTACATTTTGCCTGCTATAGTTCACATAAATCACCAACCGCGTTTGAATCCTGGCGATGGACCTATTGTATTGGTTCTTGCTCCTACTAGAGAGTTAGCTCAACAAATTCAACAAGTAAGTTTTCTAACTTAATTATCTATTTATATTATGCGTTTTTTATTTTTTTCTCCGGAATTCTTAAAACTGTTGGGTGTCGTTTTTAGGTTGCTACTGATTTCGGTCGTTTGTCATACATCCGCAATACGTGTGTTTTTGGTGGCGCCCCCAAAGGTCCACAAGCGAGAGACTTGGAACGGGGAGTCGAAATTTGCATAGCAACTCCCGGTAGGCTCATTGATTTTCTTGAAAAAGGTTCTACCAACTTGGCAAGATGCACTTACCTGGTTCTGGACGAGGCCGACAGAATGTTGGACATGGGATTCGAGCCGCAAATACGTAAAATTATCGAGCAGATCAGACCTGATAGACAAACCCTTATGTGGTCCGCAACTTGGCCTAAAGAAGTTAAAAAATTGGCTGCTGATTTCATGCAAGACTACATTACTATCAACATTGGGTCACTTCAGCTCTCTGCCAACCACAACATTCTTCAAATCATTGATATCTGTCAGGAACATGAAAAAGAATATAAGTAAGATGTTAAGTGATTCATAAACGTACCAAGATTTTTATTATTGAACTTCATAGGCTAAACCAACTGCTTCAAGAGATATCCAACAGCTCAGAGCCGGGCTGCAAGATAATCATTTTCGTAGAAACTAAAAAGAAAGTTGAACAAATTACCAGAACTATTAAACGGTATGGCTGGCCAGCACTCTGTATGCACGGCGACAAAAGCCAGCAAGAAAGAGACTATGTATTAAGAGATTTTCGCATGGGTAAATCTACTATTTTGGTCGCCACTGATGTAGCTGCTAGAGGACTTGGTAAGTTAATTTTTAATATGTTTACCTTCTTAAAAAAAAGTAATTTTTTTGGTAATTTCTTTTTATAAATGGGGTGGGAAATAGTATATAGTAGCACGATAGGAATAACCAGACTGGTTTTTTAAACCAAAAATGCAAACCATGTATTGTTTATAATAGGAATTGCCATTAAAGTAATAAATTGTAAAATTGCAATATAACACACATGAGATGTATTTATAATACATTGATCATTATCAATTTCCAACTTCTAAATCCCAAAAAATAGTGTCCGCTAATTAATGGTACATGGAAAAACCACAGACTCCTGATGTAAAAATATTACGATTTAACTATATTTACCTATATATAAAAGTTGATATTAACTGAGATACAGGGTGTTAAACTTAAAACTTTTTTTTTGTTTTTCCCCAATAACTTTAACAAAAGTTAACTTTTTTTCACAAAAATTTGTAGTTAGGGGTTTTTTAGGTCGAGAAATTCATTTTTTTAACAAATTGAGTGTACAATGTAGGGGGCACTGTCTGCGACATCTTTTTCTCTTTCATAAGGTCATAACTTTTTTGTGCTTAACTGTATTTAAGTTTTTATTGAAAATAATACTTTTTTCATATTTTTTACGTAAAAAAGGTATACTAAGTTGAAGTCGCTCAGAGTTACCGTTTTGGAGATATTTGTATTTAAATTATTTAGTGCACCATGCACTCGACCCCAGCTGAATAATTAATATAATCGGGAAAAAATTCGCTTTTTTAAAGTAAGCTATAAGAAAGCAAATGAACTTTAGAGACGCAGTTGTTAGGAAACCGCCATGTTGTTGTTGTTTGTTGTTGATTAGTTTAAAGTTGTCAGAAAATATTTAATTAGTGTTTTCTGTGATTTTGCATCCAGTTTACTGTTTTGTTGAATTTTTAAATTTTTCGTAAGTTGAGAAACAATGCCGAGGCACAATCTTTTTTCAAATGCCGACATGAGGGATATGTTGTGTGTATATGCGCAGGCAAATTTTAATGGACGCGAAGCCTATAGACGATATTCAGAACTCTATCCAAATCGAAGACAACCTGATTTCAAGATCTTCAAAAATCTTTACGATCGATTAGGAGAAACAGGTACATTTCGTCCTAAACGGAATTCCGCAGGGCGCCCGAAGGTCCGCGTGGCTAAAAATCCGGAAATAAGTGCAAGACATGCTGCTGCGGCAACTGGAGTAGGCAAGTCATCCATTTGTAAAATATTTCACGAAGAGGGTCTTTATCCGTATCATTTCACTCCTGTGCAAAATTTATTAGACAATGATTTTGCGCCCAGGATAGAATTTGCCCGTTTTTGCCGTGCCCAAATAAATGCCGACCCCATGTTTCTGAATAAGATACTATTTACTGATGAAGCAACGTTTACACGTAGAGGCATTTTCAATTTTAGAAATAAACACACATGGGCATTACAAAATCCACATTCAGTACACGAACGTCATTTCCAACATGAATTTAAAATTAATGTATGGTGTGGTATAATCGATAATCATTTATTGGGCCCTTTCGAACTACCGCCCAATTTAAACGGGGAACTCTACCTTGAGTTCCTAGAAACACATTTACCAGATTTTCTCGATGATATTCCGCTGGACATAAGGCAACATATGTATTTCATGCAAGACGGAGCACCAGCACACTTCTCTAGAGCTGTCAGAGAGAGAACACAGTATACTATAACAACCAGTAGGTTATCTCGATGCTCCACGCGCCGAAATTTCGTTGACCTCCAACGCGCTTCATCCGAAATATTTCACCCGTCGGCTCTTGCCTATGATCAGTGACGTCGTTAGCAGCGGAGAGATACGTTTGCCGTCTTTTATTTTTGTATGTTATTTGTTGTGAGAAGCATTTATATTTGATTTTTTTTTTATGGTAAACACAAGCACAAGAGAAAAGTCCTATGTCACTCTTGGAGTGGTGCTTACGCGAAGATATTTGTGGGCATTTATCTTGAATCGCTGTAGGTTGTATGCGTCGGGAAATATGTCAGGTGGAAGCCCGTTCCACAAAGAAAAAAGATTGCGTGAGTTTTATAATTTTGTTTTTGTATTATTGAAAATGGAAAGACGTAACAAATTTAAAGGGAGAACTGTTTGTGCCGTACGAGAATGTAAAAATAAATCGTACAATTGTAATGAAAAGTTTCACAGATTTGGCAGACTTTTTTTTACAACAATTTTTTTTTTGAAAGTTTACCCACTATTACAGAACAAATAGCTAGCTATTTATCCAGTGCTATTATTAAGAAATTTATTTTGCATGCCAATTTTAAATTTTCCTATTAACATGGCTTTCCATAATAATGTTTATATTAATTTTATTCTTATTTATAAACAATTTATAATAAGTAATAATATTGGTAAACAAAATTTGCCAGTTGCCGAAAAACCATAATCTAAAAAATTAATCTAAATTTTATTATTGCACGATACACGCCGCCCATGGTTTTACGTAAAATTACCGTCTATTTGCTGTCGGTGCGATATTCAAGGTTTTTGAGACCGTCGTCGATTTATGAATGGAAACGGGGAGAGATAACCTACTGGTTGTTATAGTATACTGTGACCTGAACAACCGTTTTCCTAATCGCTGGATAGGTCGTGGGAGCCAGAGGCCATGGCCGGCGCGAAGTCCCGATTTTAACCCGCTGGGTTTTTGTGTATGGGGCTATATGAAGTCACTCGTTTACAAAGAAATAGCGAATTCCAGAGAAGAACTATGGCAGAGAATTTTATATGCTGCACAAAACCTACGAAACGAACAATTATTTTTTAAAATTAGGAGATCTTTCAGCAAAAGAACTGTTAAATGTATTGAAGTGAATGGTAGACATTTTGAACAGTTTTTGTCAAAAGCAGATCTATTTTTTTACTAAATCTAGTCACAGTTTCAAAATGGAAAAGTTATCAGTCGCATAGTTAAGTTTGTGTTCGTTAATGTTATTTTCTTTCAATAGATTTTCTAGTGTCATAGTTATTTTAAATAAAGTTAATTAAATGATAATCCAATTTTTGTCTGCATTATTCTCAATGACTTATACTAAAACATTATTTATGATGTAAAAAATGATTGGTAAAGAGTAACAAGACATTATTGCTTGCTTGAGCTGCTGTACTAAATAATTTGAAGGCAGATATCTCGAAAACGGTAACTCTGAGCGACTTCAACTTAGTATACTTTTTTTACGTAAAAAATATGAAAAAAGTATTATTTTCAATAAAAACTTACAATACAGTTAAGCACAAAAAAGTTATGACCTTATGAAAGAGAAAAAGATGTCGCAGACAGCGCCCCCTACATTGTACACTCAATTTGTTAAAAAAATGAATTTCTCGACCTAAAAAACCCCTAACTACAAATTTTTGGGAAAAAAAGTAGCTGCTAACTTTTGTTAAAGTTATTGGGGAAAAACAAAAAAAAAGTTTTAAGTTTAACACCCTGTATCTCAGTTAATATCAACTTTTGGATATAGGGAAATATAGTTAAATCGTAATATTTTTACATCAGGAGTCTGTGGTTTTTCCATGTACCATTAATTAGCAGACACCCTGTATAATTCTAATGCAATATTACTTTCATAAAAAAAATGCTTAGATAAACTTCTCAGGCTTTCTTAAAGCAGTCAATATTTTAATAATTTAAGTATTTATTACACTGATGTATGTAAGAACAACCTGAGAGTTAAAAAGCTGTTAGGTACACAAACAATAGTCGCAGATGTTGTAATGAAGTGTTTTAACCAAAAACTTGTTGCTGAATGTGCAACACGCTTTATGCGTTAAATTCTCCAAACAAGTTTTAATGGTGATTTTTTTCGACAGCAAGATAAAAAAAAAGTGGTCGTTTTTATGCAGATGCAATATGTTTACAATTAGCTGTCTGATATGAGGAGACACGAAATTTGAACAGCTTTTCAGAACAAAAATATGGGCCAAAGTGAATAGTGCAAATATTGGCCAATATTTTTCCTTGTGAAGCAAATAATATATTTAATTTTTAATCCAGAGCTTGCAATAAAAGTCACATCTTAAGTCCCAATTTCTTAATATGATGCACTAGCTATAATAACAATATTGTTATAGCAATAAGAATTATTTTAATGTCCCGGGTGTCGCAGTAAGAATACGGCAAAAAAAAATTGTCAAAGAGAACAACCGCCGCTAGAGAGGACAACTTCTATAGTAAGAAAATGAGATTTTTACGAAATATTGCATAGGTAAGAGGTATTATACTACGCACATAATTTGGCGTACGTGCTGATGAGGGAAGTTTAGCTCTGTTTTCAGTTAAAAATTACATTTAGCTAAACGACCTAGGTCTGTTTTAAAACAGCGTCAATTATTTAATATCTGTGATCACCATAAAATATAAGGCATCTTAATTATATTACTTATTCTGTTCTAAATAATTGTCCATATAAAAGTAAATTTTTTTTTTTTCATATTTTATCAGAATCGTCATGATCAAGAGCACTGCAACTTATAGGTAGGTTGGTAATGAGGTAGTGTGAGATAGTGAGGTAATAAGGCTTTTTTTTGTAATTATTACTATTTTTGCAATATCTTTAGTTTGATGAAAGATATTAAAATGGGGTGTTCACTGATTTTTTAAGCTTTTTAGTTTTTTTATAACTAGCCAAAATTACAAGTTGTTAGACAGCGCCGCCTAACGTGTACTATGAAATGCATGTTGTTATTTCTCATAAATTGAATTATACCATGTGACACAGGTAAACAAGTTGGAAAAAGAGCTTCTTTAACATATTTTGTTATTCTTTGTTGCTTCCGGTTTAATAGGAAGTGGCACTAAGTTTTTTTTATGGGACAATTGGTATATTATTACAAATTTTGATAGAAAATAATATTCTGAGAATAATGATACCGTATTTGTTATTTTTTTGTTTTATGCTGATAGAAAAAATCAATCATTTTTTAAATTTTGAAATAAGGTGTCATAATTAAGGCATTAAAAATTTAAATTTTTAATCAAGTAATCACGGAAAAACAATATTCATTGTGTTTTATTACTTAAATCAGTTTTTCAGAAATACGGTCAGTAAACATTTGAAATATCAGTAAACACAAGAATTCTTCAAAAAACTGCTGCAAATTTATTTGAATGACAAATAATAGTTGCACTTGACAAGGTCTCATGTATTAGGTCAATTGAAAAATAAATCAAAAACGCGTCAAAACGCAGCCTCCTAATCAAGAAATCAAAGCCTTCTATACTATTGCTATTAACCTTATTTCAAAAGTAGCTGTCCCCTATAATGTGCTATTTAAAAAAATAAAGTAAAATCCAAAATTACTGGTTTGGACATTTTAAATAAACGTGTAAAAGATTTGAGTCACAAAATGCAATGAAAACTATTTTTGACGTGATTACTTAATTAAAACTTGCAAATCAAAGCATTCGTGGCACCATCTTTTAAAATTTAAAGAATTGACTTCTTTTATAAGTAGGGGAATTCGAGGATAGATGGCCCAGGTTTTAAAATGTCATGGTAACATTTCTATATGTTGAATTAGAATTACTGTTAATTTTTTTAACGAATCTTTATTGAGTTTAGAAAAATGTATTAAGCAATTAAATGCGTTAAAAAATAAAACTTATAATTCAAAAAAAAAAAAAAATAGTTTACAAAAACCATCTCCCCCAAGGTGCTGAGGTGAGATGGCGCAACGAAAAAAAAAAGGTGTTTTGGCCAAAATGTCACTTTGTTTTGCATACAACCACACCACAGTCGTGGCAAAAGTTAACAAACTTGGAGCAGGAATCGTGAAACCATTTGGAGCAACGTAAGCAATTAACCCAGTCGTCAGATTTTGTGGTTTGGGAATATATTTGGCCACAACCGGTGCAAGCTTGGTCATCGTCGTCCATATCATCTAAAGAGTCATCCAATGTCGGTGGCTCTAGATTTTCGTCTGAGGATGATTCGCTTTTGGCAGCTTTCTCAATTTTCTTTTTAGTCACTTTTGGCTTCTTCAAAACTGGTTTTAATTTACTGGTCTTTATTTCTTTCTGTGTTTTTTTAGACGCTTTGTTCTTTTTTTCGCCAATTCTTGTCTCTGTAGTTAAAATTTCCGCCAGCTGCTTGCTCCTTTTGCGAACCGAATTAATGTTAGCGGAAACAACTGGAACGGGTGAGATTATATTTAGCATTTTTCCAGGGGTACTTTTGACGGGAGTATTTGCATTAGTTTCTGTAACCGATTCATTTTGTTTTTCTGGTACAGAATCATCTTCAGTCTGCCAACTGCAGCAAGGTTGTTGATTATCATCAGATAAAGCTTTGGTAAAACTTTGAGAACTACCATCTGGAATTTTATTTTCACCTACATCGGGAGCCTCAAGTACGATAATTCCTATATACGCATAATTCCCGTAGCCTTGAATGCCGAAGTTCCAATATTTACAGTTGCAGACTTGTTCCATCCTTCAGCAAGTAACTTTCCAAATTGTAATCTAGTGAGCTTTCGTCCTGGATTATTTTTAATATATAAACTGCAAGCTGAGTAGTAGTTGTAATAGTAGTAGTTGTAGTAGTTGTAATAGTAGTTGTAGTAATTTTAACGATTTAAAAAAACATCTATCTAGTGGTTGTAAAAATTGATTCGTATGAATTGGCAAGCAAAGCAGTATGATGTTGTGTTCAATACAGTATTCTAGCATCTCAACGTTATTGCAGTGTGAAGCATGACCATCAAGCAGTAACAAAACTGTCGCTGTCGGCTTTTTCGGAACGAACAGATCTTTGAACCACTGAAAAAATATGTCACTGTTGACATAAGCCGATCTTTCTGACATATAAACCAAGGATCCCGGAGGCATCCCATCCTCAAACTCTTGCTTTTTATTTTTTCCTTTCATGACGCAGGTTGGGGGAAAAAAAACGCCTTCCGCATTACAACAGGCTATAACCGTAATGGTTTCTTTTCACCGGAGCTGATACTTGCGATGTTTTTAGATCCTTTCTTGACAATAACATGCCCCGGCCTATTATTAAGTTGTAAATCCGTCTCATCCATATTGTAGATGTGTCCAGGTTTATTCATAAGATGATTCTCGGTCATAGTATTTTCTAGCAGCTGAAAGTAAGTCTCAACATCTTTTTTGTTCATACCCAAGGATCGATTAATGGAGACCCCTTCTGCTTTTCTCACTGACAGCCTTGGGTTTCTCTGCAGAAATAACTGCAGCCACGGATAACTAGCTAATCTCAATTCCTTATTAAAATTATGTTTAATACCCAGCTGTTCGGCCAATCTAAAAGCCATACTTCGCACATCAGTTCGAGTAGGAGAAAATCCATTTTTTTGAAGTTTTAGGATATGTGTGGCCAACTTTTTTTCAGCAGCTTCGCCTAACGTGGAGGAGGGTCCAAGAGGACCTTTCTTTATATTGTCTCCCAATTTTCTTCTTCGTAGAGTGGTTGCCAGTACCCCAATATTACGAGCAGCCTCATTAACTCCCATTCTATTTTCATTAACGGCTTGAATGGCGTCGGCTAACTGTTGTTCGGTCCAACTAGCCCTGGAACAACTTCCAGTACGCTTGTATTTGGTGGGCATACTGAAAAGAAAAATTAATATTAATGAGCCATCTCACCTCAAAAATAAGTGAACCATCTATCCTCGTTGTGAGAGGAGAGTTGGCCCACCTCAAAAACTAAACACGTTTTGAAATATGCGCTATTTTGAGGTTATATAACAAAACTTAAATGTTTTTACTTACCTGACACGATATTGTGAATCAAATTATTGTTAAATTTAAAGCTCACTGGCACAAAGAAGGAATTCCGACAAATATTTTTGCACTATACGGATCACGTATAAATTGATATTTAAGTAGACATTTAACCAATGAACGGCGGTTGCGGTGCGGTGGCATGCCTGATATGAACTGAAGTACCTCATCATCATCTACGCACTGACTATTCCGGGCTAGCAACAACGGCTTTTGATAGATCCTTGTCGAGATTAGGCGCCATCTTTTTATAATTCTGGGTCGCATCTAGGTGCTTGGACTTTTGACTTGCTCGGAGAATAGGAACCTACTGGTCGGGATAGGTTTGGTCGCATGTATTTATGAGGTCTGGGTGTGATGTTATTGGACGCGAGCCTGTGAAGCAGACCACGCTCCCTCAGATTGCGGAACTTTGGTTAGCGAGAGAAGGTCGGGCGGAGGTGTGAACGTAACCGGTCCTTGGTAAAACGTAAAACCCCGGTGGGGTTTTAGGATTTTGACGGTTGGATTGGGTTTTATATGCGGTTTATTTTTAAGTGATTAGTAAGGATAGGAATGGGATTTGAGCACGTTGGGAAGGAAGCGAACGTACACCGCGAAAGACTAGACCTCGACTCCCAGCAGTAGCTTGATAGCCGGGTTTGAATTTAATTCTTCTAATTTTGCCATTAGGTTGTCTATTTTCTTTTCTAAGATCCCGTCGGGCAAGCTTAGAAGGTTCAGGAGATTTGTGTTTTTGATCGAGAGCTCGGGACGTTTCTTGTGCGATGAAGAGTTGCCCTCCTTTGGCTCCGCCCTCCTGTTTTCAGAGTCCGCGTCGGTCTTCCTCAAGGTCTCAGCGAAGCTTTTTTTTTTTGGTTGTTTACATTTTTAATGTTTGGGTTTTTTGGGCAGCGCCAATAGCTCGCCGGGTGGTCACCGCCACAATTGCACACTCAGCCGGGGTTGTTCTGTTTTTAACACATTCTGAGTAGAAGTGTTCGCCCTTGCATTTGTGGCAACGCGGCTTCGCCTGTTCCTTCGGGACGAGGAATCTGATGAGGTTCGTGGGTCTCCGTCGGCCTGGGCCGGTTTTAAACCAACCCAGTTTCTCCGGGTCGAATCCCATTGCCCTCAACTCCTCCTCGACCTGACTTGAAGTTTTGGTCAAGTCCTCTCAGTATTACGTTCAGCTTCCTGTCCTCCTCAAGGAAGAAGGAATGGAATTCCATTCCCTCCTCCTTGAGTAGTCCCGTTAGTGCACGGTGATCGTTTGAGGTTTTGGGGAAGAGCGCTAATCCCAGTCTATCTTTTTGGACTTTTACAATGTTTATTTTGTTTTCGCAGAATAGCTTGTATTTTGCGGCCCAGTTCTTTGTGTTCCTTAAGACCACTTTTGGGATTTTCTTAATATTTTTGACGGGATCAGTGCTCCTCCCCTTGCCCGCTAAGGAGAGGTTATTCCAGGGCATGTAGAGTGGGTTTTTTGTTAATTTAGGAGTAGGATTTACGGTTTTGGTGAGATCTGAGACTGACGATGTTGAGGGGACTGACTCCCTGTTTGTGGTTATCTCAGGGTAAACCGGTTCCGAGGCCGGCTCGTCTCCGTCTTGTGAAGTCGGAGACAGGCCCGCTTCCTCCCTGGTTCTTTTATTTTTAAGTTGTTTCTTTTGATTTTTATCACTAACTAGATCCCCCAGTTCTGTCAGTTTCTCATTCATTGTGGAATTTTTGCTGATAAGGGTTTCATTATGGTTCAGCACCTCCCCGAGTTTGCGTTTCAGGTCCGAGATCTGCCCATTGAGAGAATGATTCTCTGAGATTAACTTATTCATCTTCTGTTCGAATAGTTGCATTTTTTCGATAATCTGAGAGTTTTTAAGCCTAATCTCATGCAACTCACTATTACTCCTCTCGATTTGCAAATCTCGTTCCCGAACTGCTTCCTCGAGTTTTCTTACTTCTTCCTCGCTTTTCCCAATCTCCGCACTCTGGGGTGGCGCCTTGCCAACTCCCAGGTCGAGGTTTGGTGTGGTTTTTAATGTTTTGGATAGTCTAGGATCACGGGATTTATATTGGGGTTTTAGGAACTTAGAGGAGTCGTCCGAAGTCTTACCCCTCTCTCTCTCTCATGTTTGCTTTTCCTTCTTTTGTAAGCTTCGGTTTTCGTTGATCTGTCCGTAGAATAACCATCAGACATGTCCATTGATTTCTTTTCCTCTTTTTTTCGGCGTTGGTTGTGCCCCCCACTGACGATGGGGGGCGAGTCGACGTTTTTCTTCGCCGTTCTTGCTTTTTGGTCTTCTCTGGTTGTTGTTGAGTGAGTTTGGTGTTCTACGCTGTGTATTTCAAGATGTACTTAACTGTCTGACGTGCTCAATGAATGAATGAATAATGAATGAAACGGCGCCTACTGTGAGAATTGAAGTACCTCAGAGCACAGCCGCTCTCCTTTAACGTTAGCGGCGGCGCTGTAAAACCATTGCGCCATCTCACCTTCTGCGCCATGTATTCTCGAATTACCCTATAAAACAAAAAGTAGGAAATGCAATATCATTGTTCTCAGAATAAACTTTTCTATTAAAATGCATAATAATGTACCAAGTGTCTCATTTAAAATAAGAAAGTGTCACTTCCTGTTAAACCGGAAGTAACAAAAAATAAAAGAATATGTCAAAAGATGCTCTTATGATTGTTCTCCAAATTTCGTTTGTTTATCTTGAACAGTAAAATACTTATTAACTATTCCCTTTTTCCTGTGTCGCCCGGTATAATAAGAAACGAAATTCCGATTACCCCATCTGCAGTTTTCAATTTACTTTAGATCAGACAAAATGGTTAAAAGAAGAGAGAAAATTTTCTAAAGATTATTGGACCGTGGTTTGTAAAAATTTCTTACACAGGCAAAATTTTGTAAAAATCTAAATTCCTTGTCCAATATTGAAGTTGCGCTCTTTAGCTGGTTCCAAGAAATTGAAAACAATTTCCAGCAATTTTTCTTGACCTCTTTGGTAAAATTTTTTTTCATAGGCCATATGGCTTTCGGTACATGCCTCCATTTAAAAAAATTCAAAATGCTCAGCAAAAAAATGGATCAAAGACGAAACTAGAAAAATTGAAATAAAAACAAACCAATACCAGTCATCATCTCAAATCAGCTGGCTTTGCCTTTTCCATGTATCTGGGAATTTCTTTCAAAAGTGAAAGATATTGAGGGAGGGACTTCATATTGTTCAAAACGAACATTCGATCGAACATATGCACAGTATTTAAACTCACATTTACACATATTAATAAAAAAAAAAAAAGATAGTTTAAGTTAATAAAAAAATTATAAAACAGAACTCATTAATCAGTCTGGCTATCCTTTTCTTTTTCAGAGGCACAAGCAGGCTTCGGCGTATTCGGCATTGCAACTAACAGATGCACTGTGATGAGTACCTAAATTGATTTAAAAAAATGTATGCCAAGAATACGCCATATTGTTGTGTTCTTATAAATAGGATACAATTGACAAATAGTCTTGCTCAGTGTCTCTGCTGCTGGCTGTCTAACCCCAATAGCGGGAAGGAGACCGATGGGAGAGTTTGATGTTGGCCGCATCAAATTATTTGGCATATTATGGCGTATATTTAATTTTAAACACGTGTTTCCCACCCCTCTAAAATCCCTATTCAGTTCGGCAAAGCATGCATCCCCAAAAAAATATCACTTTCCTTCAATCAAGTACCAGCTCGGCCGTCAAACTTGAAATTAAAACGTTCAACTACTACCAACAAGGGTGTTATAGCCGCCTAAATACAAATCAACACCGAAGAATCGCAAGAAAAAAAAGCAAGATTGCCGAGCTGATTTAAAAAACAAAAAAAAACAAGAATTACCAGAAGTATGTCAACCTGTCGGTCCTGCAGTGGGAGTGTGCCCGATTTGTCCCGGAAAACGCAAAATAAAAATGAACAAGTTACGTATATTGACAATTTTGACACCAGTTCTCGCTTTACTGTAATGAGCGAGACACCACTGCAGCAGCATCTTTACACTAAATTGCTACTATAGCTTAGTTAAAACAGCTCTTGGCCAGAGCACAATGAATACTTATATTGATTGATGGGAGACTTTTCAGCATAGTATCTGAATATTTGATGGGTTAGTATTCCAGAGTTTTATTTATTTTTTGTATTATTGTGTTTTAGTTTAGCAAAGCAAAGCTTAGTAAGACTTTGTTCTTAATATGTTTATGAATTTGAAATATAAAGATTCCTCTATTTTTCAACTATTCGTTTATCAGGTCTATCTTGGATATTGAAATTACGAGCATATATTACTAACCAGTTACAAAAATTAATGAATAAAATTAATTGTTGTTGCTGGGACTAGAAAAATTAAAAATCAGTGAAAAATCTTATTACAAACTTTTTTGATTTTTCATGTCTGGATTATTTGACGACAGAGTTACAATTTTAAGGGGTAACATCACTGTAGGATTCTCTAAAAACCAAGGAGATTACGAGGAAACTGATCTGTATGTTAAACGTGCGTACGCAAAATTGCAACGGTACTCTTTTAATTCGATAAACAGAAATAGACAAGAAAAAATATAGAAAGAAAATATCTTTCTATGCGCGAGTAGCACTCGCTAACCTTTTCTCTACGTCACTCGGCATCGTTCGGCTTTAGACATTCTTATACTACCCAATGTACAAATATTAGCCTATTTTTATAGCTAATGGCATTTTTCACAGCCCACAATGTCAATTGCTGAAATGTCATTCGACATTATCGATCTTTTAAGTAATAAGTATGCTTTGTTATTGTTTGTGTTTTCATCCTATATCCATAAGGGATGCCGATAAGGGAAAAGTTTTCTTATAGATTTTTGAAGTAATTTTAGGTATCAATAAGATTGCGAATTTTGTGATGGATCCTCCTAATTTTATCTTATCTCTTTCCTAGTGTGTATTTATAATAGCTTAATATATAGGGTCTACCAATAAGAATGATATAAGTTTAAATTGCTAAAAAATAAAAACGAATTGGTTAATTTCTATGATTGATGTTTCATGTTGTAGTTTATTATGTAACATTATGTTTTAAACAAAATATCATTAAGATGTCCACCTCGGCAACGGCGGCAGAAGCAAGCTCAGAAGGCCGTCCACGATGGCCAAAATCTTCTCTAGGAGCACGATAACAGGCTCTAACCGATTGCGCAGAGTTGCTCTTGACTTAAACGATTCATGATGAAATGTCAAAGTATACTTAACATAACTGACGCTTGATCCGCGTTTTGACAGATACCATTTTGCGTACATGGCCCACTAAACTTCTATCACTTCTATTGGTAGACCCATTATTTACTTTTTTTTATTTAAATATATTTACTATTAAATTTATATTTAATAAAAATAACATTTGTCTTAAAATATAGATTTAAGATAATAATATTATTAATTTTGCCTTACAAATGGAAGAGAAAGAACAAACAATTGAATTAAGGATAAAATGATTATATATATATTTATATATTTAGAGTTTTAAAAATTACAAAGAGTAATAAAACCCATTTTATTCCCTTCTGTGGACTCACTGGGAATTTCCCAATTTCGGGGCGTAAATAAACGTGGATAAACTATATGACCTTATAAACTTAATGATCGTTTTAAACCTGAAAAAAGTAGTTAACGAATTATAGTTCACTCAAAGATATACCGTTGATCTTTTGACCGCAATAAAACCCTAATTATCTGTTGTAACCAAGTGATTTAAGAAAGTTATTTTTTTGTGGACTTCGTTTTGTGGACTTGTGGAATCGTTTAACATTTTCTGATAAAATACTATGTTTTATTTAATTAGTAAGTTTCATTTAGAATCACTTTCAAGCCGACCCTATACCCTTTATCACTTCTTAAAAACGTTGGTCCTTGCACAATGGGGCTTAATGGTCTAATATGAAAAATATGAAAATTCGTTGATTTTTAAATCTGCTACAAAAACATTCCCACAACAAAGATAAATACATCTTTTTTTCAATGTACTAAAAAGAGACGAAAGTAATAGCAAGACCATGCAACCTCTTTCTATATTTCTATTCCGAAGGTTGCCGACGGCAACACGAACTCTACCCGATCGAAGCCAGTTGAGATTGAGAGTAGGGTTTAGACTTTTTTTCTATAATAGAAAGAAATTTTCTTTCTATCGAGTTAGAGAGTTCGCTCGCTGAATGATAACTAGTTTCAGAAAGTAGCCACATGGGCGCTGTTGGTCAGAACCGTACTTCACTCCTATTAAATCTACCCACCTTTTTGACAGTTGATAGTGTTCTGATAGAATACCGCTACGTGCAGAGTAGCCAATCAGAGCGAGGTACACCTCTGACCAACAGCGCCGAGGTGTCTACTTTGCGAGCCCATTTATCATTCAATTTTGCGTCACCTTATTTGGAAAGCATGGAGATCAGTCTCTTTTCCTTCAGTCTCCTTCGTTGAAATATTAAATATCTACCTGTATATTTTTTTACATATCAACGTCTGTTTAACTGAATCTTGAAAGCAGAAACGTAGCTACTTTATCTTTAGTCGTATTCTCAAGATAGATTAAGTTATCAAAGATAGAGCATTTTCTAATTCTAGAGTGGTATTACCCCTTTAAAAAGATGTTAAATAATTAATTAATTTTTAAGTTGAGATTTAAATTATCTGAAGATTTTTTTTTTCTAAATTCTTACCAAAAAAGATTTTATCAGAAATTTGTTTTCAAGAACAAAAAAGAAGTTTTCATGTCAAATTTTTACAAACTCATCATGACGTCGTGCATTTGCTGACATAAGATGTTGAAAAACTTATGTTGACAAAAGCTAAACAGTACTAGATTTAATTGTTACAATATTCAACTAGAAACAAATTGATCTTTGATTTGATATTTTTAAATTTTTGCAAGGATTTATGACAGGTCTGGATACATTCAGCAAGACCTGCTGTTTTCATTTAACTTTCGTTTTCTTCGTCCATCTCCTGGACTAAAGCAACATCTTATTACTATAATTTTTCCAGATCATTAAAAAAAAACTGGATCCAAGAAATTTCACAATATATGACCCAAGATTTGACCTAAACATTTTTTTAATATAATTTTCATTTATATTCCAGTTTTACGTGCTTTTTCACTTACCTCCAACTTTTTTTGCTATTTGGTTTTTATGGCTATTTATCACCAAAGGTTTCAAGATTGTTATTGTCCTTTTATGCACTATAAAGTGTTGCATTATGCTAGTACACTAGTGCCCTAAGTGATAATAAATAACCATTTTTAGAACCTCAGCTAACCAAAGTGTTAATGAAATTTTTACATAATAAATTAGGTATATAAGTTAACCAAGCCAAACCTTATTTCAAAGTTTTATTATCAAAGTTTATTTTTTCATTTATTGTATATTTTTAAATCGAAAAGTAATAATTATCTCTAAAATTTAGATGTCGACGGTATAAAATACGTGATAAACTACGATTATCCGAACTCATCCGAAGATTACATTCATAGGATCGGAAGAACTGGCAGATCGGATACTACCGGTACTTCTTACGCTTTCTTCACTCCTAGCAACTCACGACAAGCTAGGGATTTGGTAGCCGTACTAAAGGAAGCGAATCAGGTTAGTTGTTTTTTGCGTTTTTTATCAAGAAAATCCATCTATTAGGGCCTAATTTGAGCAATTTAATATCAAATTGGGATCGTAACAGGTGGTATAGAAAATTAAACCATTTTAATGCTCTACATTTTTGTTAATAGTGTTGGGAGTTTATTTGGTTTATACATTTTGTTTTTAATTTTTGATTTCTTTAGTTTTTATCTAAACAGCTACAGGATGGAAAGGAGATAGTATTAGTTAACTTTCTTTGAGACGCAAATTTCTATAATTTTTTAACGCATTTAGATTTATAATAACTCTATTGTCTGGCGAACTTAACTGCGATTACGGTCTTTACTGCCATGGCACTGGGTTCCTCAATCGTAAATTAAGCATGGCTGACTGCATGAAATACCCGGGGGCGTGTAATTTTATATAATTAATTAGAAAACATTAACCATATAAATGTAAAAGAACACTGAGCAACGCGGAAAAACTCCGCCACTGAATACTTTATTATTAGTTAATACTTTTAGACACAACCAAATGCAATGAGAGCACGGGATCGCTCTCTAATCCTGAGTAGAATTTTCCCATAGCAACTAATTAGGTATTGCCAGTTTAACCGATGTGGATATTTGGCAAAGTGCCTAGTAACCTTAATATTGAGTAGTTTGTTATCATAGTTCTTATATATAAAAATAACTACATTATCTTTAATAATGTTTCTCAATAAATTATTTCTACATATTTTATAATAGTACAACATTGAATTTTAAAATAGAAATTACTTCTCAATTGCCCTCTTGCAATTAAGCTTTCGACGAAGTCGAAAGTTTTTGTCCAAATTCCTTTTGTAGCGCCGCAGATAATATAACCAAAAAATATGCCTATGAAAAGTATGAGAATATGTAAACTAGTACTTTACGTCATTAAGATATTTGGCAATTTGTAGATATTATTTCTCATTTTTGAGTCTTATTCTCAACACTTCATCTTGGCGCAATGAGAATTATATTTTTCATACTTATATAAATGTTTTTTACAAACACATTTGACATTAAGCAATTCTGGTTATAAAAACCTAAATTATCCCTTTATAGGGCAGAACTCTGGGGGTTACTTAATACAGACAATTTTGAAAAATATTAAGTTAAAACAGTAAATAAAAAAGTTAATTCTTAAAGAAATACATATTATTTGGTATATCATCAGACTTTTTTCATATCAGGTTATATTCTAATAATACATAAAATCAATCTCCATCCATATCATAACAAATAAGCCCTTATCATTAGGTAGTTATCATAAAACAATATTATTGTTTTATGATGACTGATGATAAGGAAGGAAACATTCCAGACAAAGAGCAACTTCGAATTTTTTGCAGATAATGTTTGATCTTTATTGTAATTTTTTTGTGTTACAATGAGCACACCTGCGTCTTGTACCTTTTATAGGTAAGTGAGTTCCAACATTATTAAGTCGTACAGAATTAAAAACAGTAGGTCTACCATCCGAATGATTTCTTTTTCTTGCACGTCCAAATTGTGAAATTGGCCCGGCCTTTAGTCGTCCACGGAATGAACCTATTAGCTCTGTCGCTAATTTTGATCGGAATTGCAAATGAGTCATGGGCTTATCCTTGCTGTTCGATTGCTTGAGTTGTTTGATAGATTATATAGCTATTTACAATACATGAGTCTAAAAGGTAATAGAAAATTCTCATCCACCATCTTCTACTTTTCCATGAAATACTATAAGCTGAAAGCAGTTGGTCGAAATGATCAACTCCACCCATATAGTGATTATAGTTAGCAATTCCTTCAGGACATTTGACATTGGCTCTTTCTCCTGTTTTTGCGTTCGCAGAACCTCAGTTTCTTTGAGGGGATTATGCATAGTACTTATAATACATACAGACTTCTTACCCCTATCTTTCCAGTTAGATATTCCCAAATTCCCTTGTAGGAGCCCATCTATTTCTCCAATACTCATATTTTTATCATCTTTTAGCATAGTCTTTGGAAACAATTTTCTAGTTTGTCGAATGGTGGAACATGAAAAGAATTTTTTTTCCAAAAGCTTTCTTGCCAGCGGTATTGATGAAAAAAAGTTGTCAAAGAAAAGACAATATCCGACCCCTTCAAAAAACTGTGATAACTGTCCCTTCTTTTTCAGCTCCTTCATATAAATACATCCCTAATTATATTATTTGTATTATTTATACTGCTATTATTCTACTTTTATTTTGTACTAGATGGAGCTGAGAGTAAATGTGGTATACAAATAGACCACTGCTCGCTAGTAGATATTATGCCTACATTTTAAGAAGCACCATACACCTCCATCTATTATTATTTTGTTGAAACATCAAGTGGTACATATATGTACCAGAAACCTATAAAGGGTTATTATGTAGAACGTTTATAATAGTTAAGCTATCACCTTAAAAACAAATATGATGTAAAATTCATTCAATTTTCTACCCATTTTCAAGATGATAAGGCATGAGGCATACATTTCTCCAAAAGTTATAAGAAACTCACTTAACGTTTAAAACGAATTTCATGTACGTTGCCAAATAGTGAATGGCCTATAATGTAAGCGATTTTAAGCATGTATTTGCTTTAAAAATATATTTCTTAAAATCAAATCCATATTGATTTAATTGACAACGTTCAAAACAAGTTTCTAAGATTTAACCAGGTCATACCGTGATTGAACACATTGTCTGTGAGAAGGTAATATTAAAATCCTTCTTCTTTCTACGAATTTTTAAATAGTAGTAGAAGAATAGAAGTAGTCCAAAGTGCCTGGAAACATAAAATTCGTGTATCAGCAGACCATACATGTATTATATCCCTTTTAAACAGTCCAAATAACGGTAGTGTGAATTCTTCTTTCCTCCTTCTTATCTTTGAGGCCGCGTCTTTGTAAACGGCCGCCCAGTTTTTTTTCTTAAATTGCTAATTTTTTGATAAAATTAAGCATCAAGCCAGAAACATTATTCTTATTTAATGAGTGCGCCGGTAAAAAAAACAAAGAAATAAAACTGCACGCAATTCGGCCTGTTCGCGGAAAATTCCTCTTAGCCTTGTTGCCACATTTATTGCCTGTCGGCTAGGTGGCGGCTCTTATATAGGATGAGACAAACCCAAAATTAAAATACATTATTTCTTAAGTGAAACCCAAACAAGGATTATATTATGGGTGATATTATTTTTAGGTAATTAATCCAAAGTTGGCAGACATTGCCAACCGTTCTTCTTTTGGCGGAAAGGGTGGTAGTAGCCGGTACGGTGGCGGTGGAGACAGGAATGGCCGTGGAGGTCCGCCAAGAGACGGCGGCAGAAGTGGAGGTTTTGGAGGCGGTCGTGGAGGTGGCCTTAGAAGCGGCCCTGGCGGTGGGAGAGGCGGCGGAGGCCGTTTCGGAGGTGGAGGTGACCGTGGCGCACCAGGAGGAGATAGAGGTGGATATGGGTGAGTTGAGAGTTTAAAGATTTTTTTGGTTTGAATCTATTGAATAATTATGAAATGTAGAAATGAAATACAATAGAAAGAACGACTGAATCGATTTGATGGAGTTAGCTTAGACCCAGCAGACGGACATTTTAAAAACGTAATTTTAAACGAATTTTTAATGTTATCCGAATGTGCGTTCTACGATGCTCTTGGTCATATGTATACAGTTTATCCAATGAATGATGAATGCTTCTATTTGCGATTGTTGCTGGTAAATGTGCGAGGTTCATCGTCTTTTAAGTCACTTCATAAAGTCATTCCCAACATATCATACTGGACGTGAAGAACACAATTTACTATAACATGATATCATTGTGATACGACAATCGTTGAAGCCATTACTATTTGCTATCAACAATTTGACATGCGTTCAATCGAACCCATCTAACCTGTGGCTTAAATACAAGGATAATATGTCAGAAGACATTTTACACCAAATTCATGTCCCAAAAATTACGATCTTGAGATGAATGAGGAGATCATAATCGGTCTTTACTCTTGATCGAAGACATGTCTTACCTTATGTAGTTTATTAGGCAGTATAGGAATGCCACCACCAAATCGTGGAATTAATGATTCGACAATCGACAATTGGAAGGGGAACGTGAATATGATCACCAGAAATAAGATTTAGTAGTTCAAACGAATGTATGCGGTAAGTCCGCGGAAGTGTCGGTGGATATTCGTCTTAAATCCCTGTAGATTGTAGCCCTCGGGAAACACGTCTGCGGGAAGTCCGTTCCAGAGTGCCGCTGTCCTGCAGATAAAAGCATTCTGATCGAGAGCGGTTCTAGAAGGTTCCAGGTCGACTACAAATCCATGATTTCTCACTGTCTGTCGTGATCCTCGGGCAGTGGAAGTCAAAAGTGGTGGAATAATCTGTGCTATTTCTTGGGAACACTTTTCATTGAAGTATCTATAAAAAAGAGATAAAACTCCCACGGTTCTTCGGTGTTCCAAACTGTCAAGTTAACAGGTATATTCAGGGTTGTTGACAAGTCGTAGAGCGCGTTTCGATATGCTGTCCAGAAGTTTTAAAACGTTATTGGAAGCAGCGCTCCAAATGTGCGAGCAATATTCCATGGTCGGCCGAATCTGAGACCGAATGTAGGTGCTTCGTCCTAAAAAGAACGCTTAATTTCTGAGAAGCACGTTTCGCAGTATCTGACACATGGGTATGTCATGATAGATTAGTCTCGGCGGTAACTCCTAGGAGACTCAGACTGGTTTTTAAAGGTATGTTCTGGTATGGTTTTTAATCATCATAACGTTGGGGTCACCTGATCATCTTTTTTGGTTATAACACCTGCCTGAATTAAACTACAGGTACGAGGTTACGAACTTTTTTACTCTTTTCTTGCTAAACATTCTTTTCTGGTTCTCACTGATGTACTTTTTTCGTGAAGTTAGTGACGCATTTAATCGGGAATTGGAACAGGATTTGGAGGATTTCAAACGAATGTAATACTGTTGAATCCCCAACAAAAGGAAGTGTATAATATATTAATGAAGGCAATTGATCATGGAAATGGTGGTTTATATTTCCTGGATGTCCCTGCTGAAACTGGTAACATTCCTCATGTATTAATTTTAGCCACTGCCACGTGCGAGATCCAACGAAGGATGCCGTACGGCTCTTTCAGCATTAAAATGGCCTTTAAATCTTTAAAATATAGAAGAACCAACATGTAATATTTAAAAAAACTCAGATATGGCCAAAGTTGTATCAGCATCAAAAATCATCATCTGGGACGAATACACAATGTCGCATAAACGTGCATTAGAAGCACTGGACCGAACGTTGAAAGATATGCAATGACTCGAGATGTCTTTGAGGCGCAATGATTTTACTGCAACTAATTCCAAGATCAACGGCTGTCGACGAAATAGACGCCTGCCTTAAATCATCGAATCTATCGCGCTATGAGAAGAAACTTCAGCTGACAAAAAATATGAGAGTTGCATTGCTTAATGATACGTCTGCTGAAGATTTCTCTGAGCAATTTCTGACTATCGGTAATGGTCAAGTCTGACGTGTCGAGCGGATTGATTTAATTTTCTCAGAATTCTTGTAATTTTGTCTCATCGAAATACGAACTTATTAACAAAGTATTCCCAAACATCATTACTACCTACAAAAATAATGAATGGTTGAGTGAGCAAGCAATTTTAGCGGCTAAGAATAAAGATGTAGGTCACCTAAAGTACAGAATTCAGAAATATATCATTTGAACAATAATGCCATTCATTTAAGTCCATAGACTATGTAACAAATGAAGATGAGCCCACCAACTATCTAATTAAATTGTTAAACGCCTGTGCCTGGGTTACCACCGCACAATTAACGCCTAAAGGTTAGATCCGTAGTAATCATGCTTCGAAACATAAACCCACCAAAACTTTGCAACGGTACGCGTTTGGTGGTAAGTAAATTGATGAACAATGTAATATACGCGACAATACTCAAAGGAAAATTCGAAGGTGAGGAAGTTCTTATTCCGAATCCCGATGATTCCAACTGATATGTGGTTTGAATTTTAAAAAACTTCAATTTCCGATCCGTTTTGCATTCGCCATGACCATTAACAAAACTCGCCAAGGCCAATCCTTGAATGTTGAAAGTGTATTGAATCTGGAAAATCGAATGTTTTTCGCATAATGTTTTCCATATGTAGCATGTTCACGGCTCGAAAGAACAAGAAATGCCGTGCCTGAAGGTGCTGAAGAGCCTGACTATTGAAGAATCATTGAAATACTCGATTAATAAAAAGTAAAATTAACTTAATAAAATAAAAAATCTGCTTATTTATTATCTCTAAATCGGAATGAAGTTCGCAAGGTCAGCTACTGTAAAAAAGGAGTTTTTATACAATCGGACAAAGCCAGAACAGCAAAGTTCGTTTTTTTTTTCGCTGGAATGAAAACAAAATCGAAGCAATTTTTAGCTAAGTTTATTTGGTGCAATCAAGAGTATCGCCAAAATTAAAGCAATATTTCATATTGTAATAAACTTTCCTTAAAAACTTTAGTTTTAGGATGAAAATTAGAACCGCAAAAGTAAAGCAACAACTTATTTTGCGTCCTAGAACAAAAACTTAAATGATATTATTAATAACTAAAAATATTGAATTAAGTTAATAGAATAGAAGAGTCATCAATCTTTATTACTCGCTGGCGTCACGAAATTGAGGCAGTTAATAATTAAGTAAAGTTTTCTAAAATGCAAATTTGATTATTAAAACTTTTATCATTAAAAGATTGTTTGTTCCGATGATTTGTATGAGATTACAATATCCTACTTCTTCCAGAGAATTAGGGCACCGTTATCCTGTCGTAAAATAAAATGCACTAGCATTTACTCTACATAAAGGAGCATAATGTTTTGCTATATATCCCTAAAGATAAGTCGATCCACGGTGTCATTAATCAAATATGAGCAGCATTCGACGAGAAACAACTGTTGGTGTTACTTATTTAGAGTTAAACCTGATATTAATTTTTCGCCGCACATGTTTCATTCTATCAAAGTACGGATTTAGGATATCCGTTAGAGAAATACTTTTAATGCAAAAGATGTCCATATTATTGTTTTTCCCGATTTTCATAGATTTTCAAAAATCGTGAATTCTTAAAAATTTCAATTGTTTCACTAAACGATGAAATAATTTTACACTAAAAAATCTTATACACTGTATTTGGGTAACAGAAATTATCTTAAAAGACCCGTTGTTTATACATTACCTGTTTGTGTTCTCAGCTCCGTGTTTTAAGTCTTATACATAAAATTTCATAGCTTTTGGCTTGTATAATTCATCACAGTTCAAAATATGATTAAATAAACTCAAAAAGTGTTTGCCTTTAATTTCAATAAATTCTTTTCTGATAAAATATACACGTTTGGCGAGTTGAATCTTACGGATTGAGTTTTAATGTATTAGACCTAATAGATAGAGAGTAGACAGAGAACGACTGCATCGGTAACCTCCCACCGATAGCGACACCGATTCTCCGTACCGCTCGCAATGTGAATTTAATTTCGGCTTGCTCGCAGTGATGTTTAGTAAGCGCTTGGAGATAGGTTAGCCTCGAATCAAGTATTGGAATTTTACGCGCACACGAAAGATACAAATTTCTGTTGTTTTTTAACGAGCTAACAATCGCAAGTCAAAAAAACAACTTTAATATGCTCAAATCTTAAAAACCTTTGGTGAAAACTAAATACTATATTCTAAAATAAAATGAAAAATAACTCTTAAACAAAATAATAATTCTAATTAAATGGATTATTTAATAAGGTGTTCAAATACACCTCCTTGTTGGGCTTCACAGTATCCCAACCTGTCGTCAAATTCTCTACGTACATTGGCTAACATTTCACGTGTAATGGACCTAGAAATATTAATAATTCTAAGTCGCAATTCGTCTAAATTAAGGGGACCTTTTTTTTGCTTATTTGCCGCTTCTCCGACGTCTAATCCGCTCTCGTGATTGGTCACTTTTTGCATCTTAGAAAAGTACTTAAAAAAAAAACCTCACATCAGAATGAGTTGAAAATTGGTCAAAGTGTTTCTTATTCGATTCCGCTCAGATCCACTATTTTGTTTGGCGATCCGTTATAATTTACATTTTGTGATTTGCTATTATTGGCTTCCCTCGTCAGCTGTTCAGGCTGGCTTGAATCTTGGTCGGGCGTTCACGTCGTTGCCAGTTTTACCGATGGTATTTTATTTACAGTTTATTAAATTTTAAGATAACCAGATCGAATATCACAAAACAAAATAGTGGATCTGTGCCGAATATATGCGAGAATCTGTGTGCCGAATTTCAGGCAAATCTGATAAAAAAATTCTTTTAAATTGTACTTTTTTCCGATTTCCTTGCTTTATTGATTTTTCGAATAAAACTGTATTTAAAACGTTCAAGCAGTTTTTAAAGGATGGCGCCACATGCAGATCCGAACAAAGTCAGGTTAGTTTGCTTTGTTTTATTTTGGATCTTATCCAATTGCAATTTCTAAACTTTGCTAAAATGTCAATGTTATTTTATTATAAAACCTATCCAATTAGGCAAAAATTGTGGGTTGCAACACTAATTGTGAATTTTCATGGAAAATATAGATTAACGCTTGTTTATTTAGAAAATTTCGAAATTTGTTATTTGTGAGAAACTGGTGCAAGAATCAAAGTATCTGGAGAAAAATACAAAACAAATATGTGTGAACTTTAATGATGTTATTGATAGTGTCTTCTTCATGCCATACCAAGCAAAATTTTGACTTGAGCAAGTTCAGATAGGTTAATCTCTGAGAGTATTATTATGAAAATGTAGTGTAGTATAAGTAAGTGTAAAACATGTGTATGAGTAAATTAATAATAAGCTGTATATTTCTTTAATATTAGTATTACTAATTAGTATTACAAGCCTAAGTTGCTTATTCTTCTCAGTAACTTGTTTATTTGTAATTAATTAGGAGGGTTATATAATGTGAAATAATTTTGAAAATTGGTAAATAGACATTATTTAATACCCTTGTTCTTTTAATCACTACTTAATTTACAATTACATGCCCATTTTTAAAAAGCAAGGGTTCATTACATACATGTATATGTTAGTATTAAGCAAAAAAATGTAACTATCAAATTAGTTAGACACATAAATTAGAACTTTTAAATAGCTTAGTTCATATTTTTGATAATCAAATATAATTTTTTTTGAGATTCATATTCCTTTTCTCATTAAGATTAGAAACTAAGCTCGAGTAGCCAAAGAACAAAAACACTATATCAAAAGATAATAAATAGTTATTGGTAAAGCTAGTAATTGCCAAATATTTTTTAAAAATTTAGTGCCATTACAATTAAGGTACTTTTAATTACACTGTGGACATGCACCTCTATATATTGGCCAATTATTCTCTTTTATAATTAAAATTTTAAAATTAGTTTTACTTTGGTCTTGCCTTGTTTTAACCTTTTGGTTCTCAAAATATACTCTATTAGCATGAAATTAACATTCGAAGCATTATTTTTCAAGCGCATACAGGTACTGCATACCTAGGTACTAATATTTATATAGCTTTTCTATTTTGTTAAAATTCGATGTAAATTACTTTATATTTCTGTTTAAATATTAAATAAATAAATAAATATTAAATAAATAAATAAATGTTATTTGTCAAAATGTGGTTTTTTCATAATTTTAGTAATAATAGTTTCCCTCAATTTTTCTTATATTACATTTGAAATACTTGTATAAAATATGTGTATGCGCACATTAGTTATTATGACATTAAAAGATATGAAAGGAATAAAGGCAACACTTATTAATACCTACATTGCTTTAGCCAAACAAATGATATTAGGTATGGAGATTTCTTATCTAAATGCCCATTTTTAAACATACATATATTTAATTGTAACAGCTGTATTTTTGGAGTTTAATTATTTTTTTCAAATGATACCCTTATAGGAACAATTCCTTTTTTTTTAATCATTTAAAAATATCTTAAATGGACAGAAGAACACAGAAAGAAAATAATTTAGTCAGTAACAAGGAAATTCCTCTATATTTTCTTATTATTTGTGATACTCTTATAGAGTACCTTTTATGCAATGATGACTTATTTATTTTTAATTTTAATGATTTCTAAAAAGCAGAATGAAGACTTAAAATTTCATGTCAGAAGCTGTTTTTTTAACTCTTTTTTTTGCAACTTTTTTCCTGTTTAAATATTTTAAATCTAATTAATCATATTTCAAAATAATCAAACAAAAATGTAATCATATTTAATTCAGTCAATCATAAACAAAATTAAAACTTTTAATAAAAAATTACCAATAAATAAATGTTTTATTAACTAGGAAGCCAACTTCTATTCTTTATTTGTTTGAAATCAATTTAAGCTTTACAAAAAAGTCTTATATAGAAAAAAAAGTTAAAAAAAATAAATTATAAGAAAAACAATTTTAATTTTTTTGGGAGTAAAACGATGTTGGATTTAAAATAAACCCTGAAAAGATTGAGAATTGATAAAAATATTTCAGTTTTAAATTTCCACAAGTAATTTCTAATTTTTCGTTGTGATTTATGGTTTAATTCCAATTATGAATTTTTCAATGGTAAGGTTTTTATATAAAAAAAAATCATATATACATATGATAAATAAATATATATATATATATATGTCGGAGTCATTATTTTTTTTCAGAATTATTTTCTAAAATCTTAAATGTGATACCTTATTTTAAAGGTAATTGAATTCTCTTTTAACGCATGTTTTTTTTAATTGTATGCATTAATTTAAAAAAAAAGGAAAAAAAGAATAATTAAAAAACGATTTCTCTTTATTAAACGATTCATTGCTTCTTGAAAAGATATTAAAACTCGTTAATTTTTTTTATCAGAGAAGTCTTTTGTGCTTTATTTTAAAAATAAATTAAGACAATTTTCTTGGAAAAGGTAAATAGCCAATGGCCAAAGCTATATGACAAATTATAACATTGTTTAATTGCATGCAGACCATGTCATAGGTACATTTACAAAAAAAGCAATGGCTTGCAAAAAGACCGCATTGTTTTTTATATGATATGGTATATTTTTTGCAACACGATAAATTTACTAGTTTATTATTAGGTGCTTATTTGTAATATTCAAGAATTTTTTTTTGTATTACTGTTGAAGCGATCTCAAATTAAATTATGTAGGAAAGGTACCTACGAAGCTAAGCACGATTATCATGTAGATTAAAAAAAAGCGACCATGAAAACGTGTGACTTTCTTTTAAAAGGCGTAGTATTTTAAAATCATTTTTTTTTAACCTGTAGAAAGTAAAAGTAAAGTATTTAAAAAAATTATGAATTTTTCCGTAAATATTCGAAAATTAAATTAAAATCTTTAAATTTTATTTTGATAAGCATCAAATGACGCAACTTTGATATGACCTAACTGAACCTCTAACTTTTGAGTCTTAAAATCACAGCACTATACGAATATTTTCTTCAAAAACATTTTGTAGTAAAATTATCGCAGCGACTCCAATAAAATAACAGCCATTCAAATAAAACTATAACAAGGTTGTGTTATTTTATGCTGATAAGTCGGAAAATAAATGAAACTTCGTAGGGTCAAATAATCCCCATGAATAGGTGTGTAATTTATTGTGTGTTTAATTATTTTGTTCTACGGCTTTAAATAATATCAGAAAAAAGCGAATGAAAAAAACATATAAAAAAGAGAAACTTTTTTGGCTCAATTTTGTTAAATAAAAATAGTAAAAAATATATTACTTTTATTAAATAAAATTGTTATCGCTGTTGTACTGATTTCCTGATTTCTGTCACCAAAAATAAGCTTAACATAAGATGAGCAAAGACAAATAAATGTGCTCCTTTTATGAATGGAAAACACCAAAATATTCCTAATTTTAGAAAGTATTCGCAATTTAATCATATCTGTCCTGATTCCACCCTGTATAGAACATATAAACCTTTCACAATTTTTGGGTTCAACAAATCAATATTCAAATATTTTTCTTATTGACTACTAATACAAAAACAAAAATATTTTAATTTTTCAAACAGCTTATAGTCTATTTATACCCTTCAAAACAACACGGTTCTGTACAAACCAAAAATAAAGGCAAATAATGAAATAAATATAGTTCCCAGAATTTTATTTCCGTCTGGTCACCCGCCGCCGCCTCCCCTCTTCCCCCAGCTTACAGTGGCGCTACAGCCAACGGTGAACTTTTACGAAACTAACGATTTATAAATAACATGTTACTTGCGTCATCTGTCGGAAAATTTTAAAGTTCGAAGTCTAATATGGCTGCCGACTACGCCCCCTTAACGGCTCTTTCATGTCGGTGTTGCTAAAGAATTTCCGTCAAATAGCCCCATAAGAAGTAGTCGCAAGGCGTCAGATCTGGAGATCGCGGAAACCATGGTATGGTACCTCTTGTGGAAATAAGCCGTTCAGGAAAAGTGTTTGTTAAATAGTCCTGCACTTGTCTAGCGTTGTGAGCGGGACATCCGTCTTGTTGAAACCAAATTTCCTCAAAATGAACATCCAAGTTTCGTACAGCGGGTATAATATTTTGTTGCAATAAAAATAAATATCTCTCAGAGTTTAAGGTACCATTAATAAAAAAGGCCCTACAATGTGAATGGCTAAAATACCAGCCCAAACATTTACCTTTTGCGGGTATTGAGTTCGTAATGGTACACTCAAATGTAGATTTTCCCGAGACCATTATCTTACGACTGAAGAATTATGTCGACCTAGAAGACAAAAAGATGACTCGTCTGTAAATAAAATACTACTTGTGGTGTAAGTCAATTTTGATCAATTTTTTCTCTTAAGGTTTCACAAAACTCCAAGCGTTTTATTTGATCTTCTGGAAAAATTTCTTGAGTGTTTTTAATTTTATAGGCTTTGTACTTATTTCTTTTAAAAATGTCACGCACTGTACGACTTGGAATATCAAGTTCTTCAGAAATTTGGGAGCTAGAACAAGGTTCACTTACTTCGACAAAAGCACACACCTTGACCTCCTTTTCAATCCTAGCGTCAGGTGTTCGACGAGGTGCCTGATCGCCAAGAGAACATTTTGCACACCGATTTACACATCCCGACTACTCAAACTTATGCCAGATATAAATTGTTTTAGCAGTATGGACTTGCTGATCAGGATATGCAAATATAAAACGGCCGACAACTTTTTCTGCACTATCCGCATGACAATACCATTTAATGATATTAATCTTTTGATCAACAGTGAAAACCATTTTTATTTTATTACTGTATCCGTCTTCGTACCAAAGGTTGAAATAAATTGTAAACATGATCGGCTAACACGTACATAGGTATGCGAGGAATTGCAACCGAAACTTAACCGGACCGATAAGCGCAACGACGACGCGATAGCCGCCCAGGGTGGAGCCAAGTTTGTTCTCGCTCTACTCCGTCTCCTTCTTACACATTACGCAAAAATCATATTCGAAATTTTTCAACCGCCGAACGTGTATAACAATGCTATTGACGCATTATTATTTTGAAATTTATAACATTACAAGAGTCCAGAAAGCCTCTATTGTGTCGTGAATTTAGGTCGATTAATGCAGATTTATCAATCGATAGTGATCTTTGATCATATATTAAGGACGATATTTTTTCATACTTTTTTGGTCATCCAAAGCGTTGAGTACACATTACCAAAAATCTGTTGGTTTTGCGAAATTAAAACTTTGGAATATCAACGTAATTTTTTGTTGTGTGTTGAGGTTGCTTTGCAATCAACCTCGTTGACACATCAAAAAAGTACTACAAATTTTACCAAGAATACTGTTTTTATTTTCATTGTAAGTCTTAAGCGCTAATTGTGGTTGTATTTTACAGCCGCGGAGGTGGAACATTTAGAAGCAGCGGGGTCTCAAGGTTCAGTGGAGGCAGTGGATGTAAGTATTAATTATGTAGTTTTCCTTGTCATATAAATGTTTTTTAAAAATACACCAAGTTGTTAATACTTAAAAATACAATTGAGGATTTGTCCAATATGGAGGGAAATATTTGTTCAGTTTGAGAATACTGCAGACTTCAACCATCAAAATGTGGGAACATGATTGAAAATTAACATTTCTTATATAATTATTTAAATTTTTAAAAGAAAACACAATTGCAGAAGAGGAATAACTAAGTTTAAGATGTTTTAAAATTCAAACCAATATTTCACTCTTCCATTCTCCCTATTAAAATAATATAAGGGATTTGGAAAAATTGTATCTTACTAAAAAATTACTACTTTTTTCTGGTGATGTATCCAAAGTGTTGAGTACACACTATCAATACAGTTGATTTTGTGAAATGAAATCTTTGGTAAATAATATTGCATTTTTGCTGTATTTCCTTTAAGTTAAAAAATAGTTGAAGAACATTGCAACAATGCATACATTTTTTAGTAAAACAAGTTTGTTCAGTCAAGACCAGTTCTAGTTATATAAAATATCCTCTTAAAACGTCCTTTAAGGAAGTTGATGTAAATGTTGAATTTGTGCTTGCATTAAATTTTTTTTTTCATTTTAGTTGGTAATTGATACCAAGGAAGATGCACTCCTTCTGAAGAGGCGATTAAGGAATATTATCAAGCTTTGTAAGCAGTATTTTAGAAGAAATTATTCCATATTAAAATAATCCTATTTGTAGACATGTTACTGTCTATTGTATTCTCATCTTTTGAAACCAATGTGAATCTAGCTTTTAGTTCTTTTGTGTTTATAGGAATAATTCCTGTGATTGGAATTTTTACTTCTAAGTTTTAGGATAATAAAAATTCATTACCAGATTTTTTATTTATATAACACCCTTCCGTTAAAGCATCAATAAAGAAAATTCTTGAATAAAAATACCTATGCTTTTATTTTATATTACTGTACAATAAAAAAATCAACACTGCAACGTCAATATAACTGAAATTACAATGAAACAAATATATAGTAAGAAACATTTTGAAAAATCAAAACAAAAAGTTACAAAATAACACAGAAAATGTATTTAATGTTATATATACAGGGTGTCCCAAAAAAGAGTGTCAAGCGAGCGCCCAGAGATAGAGCAACCCTAGGGGAATCCGAATCACCCCCATGTATATGATCCGATTTTTTTTAGTTTAGGGAGTTATTAAATTTTTTGTGATTTTTTAGTGTTATTCGACTTTTATGCTTATTTCTGCTATATTCATAGTAAATAGGTAAGGCGAATGTCTGATTTTTATTTCATTATTTAGATAAAAGTTGACTCTGACAAGAACAAAGATAATTTGATCCAGAAATTAAAATATTGCTTACAAAAATAAATAAATTGTGATATAAAAAACAAAAGTAAACAAAGTTCAACAAAGTTAAAGGCGTTTTAAAAATTACAGCATTTTGTTTTCAAAACATAATTATTTAAGAAACCTTATCGGTCTATCAGTTTTTCACTATAAAAAATTCATTGGGCTACCCTTATCGCATCTTATCTAGATAACAGTTAAAAGGAAAACAAAAAAAGATTTACTAATAAATGAAATAAACCAAAAAGTGTTTTAATCAATTTATCTTTAATTATTACATAAAGTTTTCAAAATGACGACCTTGTTGTTCAATACAAATACGGCATCGGCGAAAAAAATTATCTTTTAACTGTCTAAATGCTAATCTGTTATTTTTTACGGTTTGTTTTGCTTCATTAATTTTTATTCTTAGTTCTTATAAGTTTCTTGACTCTTGAGCGTACACGACCTCCTTGTAGTAACCCCAAACAAAAAAAATCAATTGGGTTTAAGTCCGGTGACGTGGGGGGCCACTGAATTGGTCCACCTCGACCGATCCACTTGTGTCTAAATCGGCTATTCAGATATTCTCGAACATTTATCGCATAATGGCAAGGAGCCCCATCGTTCTGAAAAAACATGTCTCTCCTTGTCTCCAAATCAACATCTTCTAACAGCTCATGGAGATTTTCTGTTAAAAAATTTAAATAGGATTCTCCATTCAATCGGTCGGGTAATTCAAAGGGACCAATTAGTTTTTAATTTACTATCCCAGACCAGAGGTTTACACCGAATTGCTCTTGAAAATTCGATTGTCGTGTAAGTTGAGGATTTTCAATACTCCAGGAATGATAATTATGAATATTAAAAATGCCAGTCTGGTTGAAATTCGATTCGTCGGTCCATAAAATTGAATTAAAAAAAATTTCATTTGCCGCTTAACGTTGCAACATTTCTTCACAGAATATTACTCTTCTCGGATAATCTTCGGGTTTTAGTTGTTGCACCCTTTGAATATGACATGGATGATAACCCATCTCATGGAGTATTCTATGGGCCTTCGATTTCGGTATTCCGATACGGTATTCAATTGCTCTAAGGCTTACATTTGGATTTGCTTTAACTTCTTCGACCACTGCATCTAACAAATCTGGGTCTCTCATCCCTAACGGTCGTCCAGGAATAGTCCCCGGTACTCGCAATTCCCTATAAGCATCGCGAACTCTTAGTATCATGCGATGATCAGGCCATCTCTCTGGTATTGGATCACCTCTGCGTTCTACTTGCCTCCGGTATAATCTAGCTGCTTCCAAAGCATTCCCTCTCGCATATCCGTAAAAGTAATGCATTTGTTCAAAGTCTTCGCTTGTAAAAGGGGCCGCGCGTTTAGCCATATTCACAAAATACAGTACAGAAAAAAATCGGCTTTACCACTTACAAAATAAATAAACTTAAACTTGAAATTCCACGTAAAAAAAGAAAATAAAAAAACTAATTCAGATCAATGTGCACACAAATGTAAAAAAAACCAGTTCGTTAAGACGTATTTATCAAAAATCGCTAATGTACGTGAAATCGCTACTGTACACTACTAGGTACTGCATGTGAAAATAGTAACGGGCCAGTGGTTTATTATTTGTTGGTATCTGGTTTAGAATACTAAATTTCAAAATTAAGCAAAAACTTGTTTTGGCAATTACATTTTCAGTTACTCAAATCAATACGGACAACTTCTTTTAAAACAAGATATTAATTTTAGGATTTTAGGCTTGACAATATTTGAACTTATTTTTAGGTATGATGCAATAAATTGAACTAGATAAAATAATCGCGGTAAAAGGCTGATAAACTGATAAAGTTTTTTTAATACTTGGGTTTAAAAAAAAATGTTTTAATTTTTAAAACGCCTTTAACTTTGTTAAACTTTTTTTACTTTTGTTTTTTATGTCACAATTTATTTATTTTTGTAAGCAATATTTTAATTTCTGGATCAAATTATCTTTGTTCTTGTCAGAGTCAACTTTTATCTAAATAATAAAATAAAAATCAGGCATTCGCCTTACCTATTTACTATGAATATAGCAGAAATAAGCATAAAAGTCGAATAATACTAAAAAATAACAAAAAATGTAATAACTCCTAAACTAAAAAAAATCGGATCAAATACATGGGGGTGATTCGGATTCCCCTAGGGTTGCTCTATCTCTGGGCGCTCGCTTGACACTCTTTTTTGGGACACCCTGTATATGATTTCTGGCAACGACCAATAATAATTCTAAACGGTCAAAGACGGTTAACTTAGCAATTAACTAACATTTTATCGTTAATATGATTTACGAGCCTCGGATATAAATCTTATGATAGGTATGCATTTACAATCAATTTACGTAGGAGTCGTCAATTTGTTTTTGCTTATCGCAGAATAAAGTTTGTATCTGAATCCTTAAATGAAAAGCAGAATTGATTATAAATGCGCCCTTAGACTGAAAAAATACTGCCGTAACAATGAAACTAATGTTAGCAGATTGCTTTTGAAATATTATCTCTTCCGATGACAAAATAATAGCAGGGAAGCCATCTTCGTAAAAGCAAACAACCTCGTAAAACCTTATGCAATGATAATGGGAAAAATATTAACCTATTACTGGCCAAGGTATGTACCCTTTTAATAAGATTTTTTTTCAGAACTGAAAAATAAGTTTTTATCATCTTATTTAAAAATTTTAAATTATTGACAATATTTTAAAATTTTTTGATACTTATGCATGCGACGAGTTTGAGCTCACGGAAGTAGACCTAAAGAAATACTATTACCGTAAAACGGGGTGAACATGACCAATTTTGAACTTTGAAAGGAATTATCTTTAGTAGTATATTTTAAAAAATAACGAATATATAGCCTATATTATTGGTCTTTACGAATATTAATAATACTTAAAGAAATATGCATTATTTTTTTTTAGGTTTTAAGGTATTAAAAAAACAAAAACTGTAATGGTCAACTTCGTTGGCTTGAACTTGACCGGCTATTGATACTGCATGGTATTTCACTTTCATTATGTCGATAGGCGAAGTTGACCACCCTTTTTTTACTAATGCAGGCTTAAAGTAGGCAGATCTATAAAAAAAATTAACAAAACTTCTGCATATATGAAAGAATACAACGAAAAAATCATTTAGGTTTATAAAGAACGTAGAAATATTTAGGTTTAAGTTAAATTAATGAAAGTCATTTGTGAAATAAAATTCACTTCTGTATATCGCAACGTCTTCTTTTTCGGACTATAAAAATTGCTTTTATATATATTTTTTTAAATTTTACTTCATTATGGCTACTAGTGGATATAACTTTTCTTATATAAGGTTTAACAGACATTTTAGTTAAATATTATACGAGCACCCAAAAATCAATTTTGATATTTTGTCTAGTTGTTTCGACAGCACCAACCTCAGTTGGTAAAAAGGCCTCTTCGTCATCAGACATTGTACTCACTAACTAAGGCAACGGTGAACCTTTAGAGTCTAAAGAATGATCGCTTGATTGTTTTTCCAATAAGTTTTCAGAATCTGATAGAATTTAATTCGGTTAATATTTTACTCCATTTGGTAAGTTCATCCACCCGGGTCAACTAGACCCCAAATTAAAGAAAATAACGCGTAGTTTACAAAAAAAATGTATAACTAAAAAGGAGCAATATTTTTTAATTTTTTGTTTACCTTTATGCCATGGAGATATGATAAAACAGTTAAATAGATTTCACTTTATTAATAAAAGATTGACCACTCTTACTAACACAATAAATCAACATAATAATTTTTTTTTTCAATAATTTGGTCAAGTTCGCCCTATTGGTCACCTTCCCCCCCATATTATGGGACTGTCTGGCTATCATAAACTGCCGCAAACTGACATGTACTGTTCAAAAGATGAAGAGAAGGCGGTGCGAAAGAGTCTTAATCAAAGGTCAATAAAAGAAAACATTCATTTATCAAACAACAATTTGTGGGCAAGAAATGTTAAAAAACAAAAAATAAACTTTGGTCAGGAATATACGTCGCGACTTGGTAAGGTGCATAGACCAAAAAGAATTAAGCCACCCTGTAATGAAAATTGTGCTACACACGTTTCTAAAGAAAATAGAATATCTATTTTTCAACAATTTTATAAGCTAGCTGATGAAGCAAGACAGCGTGAATACCTATTAAAGTGTATGAAAACAATTACGCCAAAGAAGGTAGCAAACAAATAGCAAAAGCGGTCAATTGCAAAAATGTAAGAGTCTGTAAATGTTTTTTTATGACAACATTAGATATTTCTAATAATACCATTAGTACTGCGATAAAAAAGGCACCAAATGGGTGTTTAGAAAATGATATGAGAGGAACCAGAGAAAGTTGTAATAAAACTCCCATTAACCTAATTAACGATGTTAAGGACCACATTAATAGCTTGCCTAGAGTGGAATCCCAATATTGCCGAGCTAGAACTGAAAAAGAGTACATAGATGTTTCACTATCTCTTCAATGTACAAATTTTATAAAGAAAGATGTGAACAAGATCAGAAACCTTATGTGCAAGAACCAGTGTATAGGAAGGTATTTAACACCAAATTTAATATTTCATTTTTCCAACCAAAAAATCCAACCAAGGATCAATGCTCATTTTGTGTAATATTTGAAAAGTACAGTTCAGAAACTGAAAGGGCGCTGAAGCAGAATGAATATGATTTACACAAAGAAAATGTGCGTAACTCGCGATTGGAAGAAGAAAAAGATAAAAACCTATTTAAGCTTGAAAATGATATAGTTTTGGCTACCTTCGATTTACAAGCAGTAATGCCAGTTCCAAATGTGTGAGAAATATTTTAACGTTTTTTTATAAAAGTAAATTAAACGCATATAATTTTACTGTTTTTAATATTAAAAGTAAAGAGGGTATTTGCTATTTATGGAATGAAAGTGTGGCCAAAAGACGAGCGATTGAAATAGCAACTGGAGTCTATAACTTTTTAAAAGAATATTGCCAGGGTAAAAAAGAAGTGATTTTTTATAGCGATAATTGTATTGCTCAAAACAAAAATAAGTTTTTGTTTTGTATGTATTTACATGCTTTAAAATCATTAAATATACAAACAATTACACATAAATATCTTATTGTTGGTCACACTGAAAACGAAGGTGACTGTGTTCATGCTTGCATTGAACGAGAAAAAAAGAGAGTTTTAAAGCAAGGACCTATTTTTGTTCCATCAGAGTTAGCCATGATAATACGATGTGCAAAAAAAATGCTCCTATGTATATTGTAAAAGAAATGGAGACGAAGGACTTTATAGATTGGAAAAAGTTATGCGACGAAACGGGTAAAAATTTTAATATAAATAATGACGGAGATAAATGTATATAGCAGCATGTGAAGATGATTCAAGTAAATGTTAGTGAGCCAGACCTCATTAAATATAAGATGTCCTATGTAGAACAAGAGTTTACAAAATCAGTTAATGTCATATTCCGGATGAGAGGTCGCAGAAGAGCCTGCGAGGCCTTACAATTAACACCTGCGTATAACGAACCACCCCCAATACCTGCGAATAAATTAAGAGACCTACTTTCTTTGTGTGAAAGTGAAGCTATTCCTCAAAGACATCACCAATTTTTTCTAAATCTAAAGGGACATGAAAACTCCAAGGTGACAGAAGACAACGAAGATGGCACCTTAGAATAAAAATGTTAAAATAATCTAGCACTTTTCTCATTTTGATATTTTGTTATGATGTTTTTTGTTAATAAAAAAAAAATAAATCATTTCCCCTTTAAGTATGGTCTTACATTATTATTTAATGCTTTTTTTAATGGGATAACCTAAAATTAAACAATAGTATTTAATACAACTGTAAGGTATCCCATATTATGCAATTATAAAATGAAAAGGACTTAAAAGCAATACTGAGATAACTCATTTTTTCTTTAGTATCTTCAAAAATAAGTATCCTAAACAATTTTAGTCATGTTTAATAAAAATTTATTGTTTTTCTCTACGTAAAATCACGTGGTTAAAGAAAAATTCACTTCACAAATATTAATTACCACCATACAGAATCAGATTGCCATTATCTCAAAACAGTTAATTAGGATTTATCTCACTGTTGTATTCAGGTATTGGTATGGTACCTTTACTCTGATACGGGCTACCTATTGCACTTTCTCGATACGCACTTTATTCGATCTGGTGGAAAGACAGCGAAAAAAAAACTTAGGATTAAGCACATTAGGATCACGAGTTGTATTGGACCTTCTGTCTGTGGTAAAAAGAAGGTTCTTTGCGACTGTTACGTTAATAGACAACCGGACTACGAAATGTCCAATTGAAGACAACAAAACCATGTCAAAAGGAGCTAGAGGACTTCACATCTGCTTTTGACTTAAACAATATTGAATATCCTTGTCACTCGATGAAATGAGAATTCTGTTGTCACTCTAATAACAACTTTTTGGAATATTTTACCCCACTTACACATGCTAAACGTTACAACCACAAGAAGCGTAAAGAAGTGCTAATCAATCAACCAAATGTCATTCAACAATACAATTCACATATGAGTGGGGTAGACCTCTACATACTCTGTATAAAAGGCAAAAAGTGGTGGTGTTTTGTGTGCCATTGTTTACAAATCTTATTCATAGTATGGTGGTGAACAGTTGAAAAAAAAACATCGCGCATGAAACCAATATTGGTCAACTTGAATTCCGATTAACATTAGCATGATGTCAGTAGTAGACAGTAATAAAGTTTCAAATTCAGTAAAATCCAACTCGTCGTAAGGTAGCCCCCTTAATCTGCTTTACCAGGCGACATAAGGTTTGACAATATCGGGCATATCATAATTAGGGAAGCTAACACTGCAAGAAAGAAATTCCCATTTTGCAAAAGTAATACCAATTATATGTGCAAAAAATGTAATGCGCATCTGCATCCTGATTGCTTTGAAGCCTTTCATATAAACGTTTTATTTTACTTATATCGTTAACTATTTGCGGGCAAATACGCCCCCGTGTAGATTTTTCCAAATTTATGAAATTATTTTTTCTTCTAAAAAAATATCTGGGTTTACTTGTTTTTAATATAATTTAATAAATATATATTTGAAAATGTTTTTAACTTGAGTTGGCCAATAATGGATTAAATAATACGTTTAAACACTATAATTGTTTTAGTAAAAAGCTTAGATTGTAAAAAAAATTTTTTGATCTTTATATTGCAAAATTCTGAATATTCTTGAATGCTATAATTATTATTATTTTAAATTCCTGCATTTTCCCTTTTTTTATCACTACATAATGTATTAAGTAATAAATTATTGAATATGTGCGATCATATACAGGTATGCAAATAAATTATCAGCTTACACTCAAACGCGACTGATAAAAGTATCTTTCCTCTCATAAAATTTACAAAATAATTTACATACCAAGGACAGAAAGACGCTGATTTCCGACGAGCCCTAACTTTCCACGTAATAAAAACACTGGAAATTTAGCTTCGGTATAACCGCAGCCAAACTTTCAATGCGCCTGTTATGAAACCAATTTCGTCGATTTATGGGATTAAATTAACAATAACTCAGATATTGCATTAACATCATCGTAAAATTATCTATATTACCTGTATATGTATCAACATCAAATAGTTTCAAAAATGGGAACCGTTATTAAATACAATTAATTTGATAAAATTACGCGTAATTATTTTACCTCAATTAATTTAATCAGACAAATCAATTCCTATTCATATCTCTGCTTAAAGTTACACAATAAAGCATGCATTTTAAAATATACCGTGAGACAAAAAAATCGGTTTAAGAACGTTAATATTCCTAACTAAGGAATATTAAAGGGTCTACATAGCATTGAAATTTATAATAATTAAAAATATAATACTAGTTAGGTATGTGTTTTAAAATGCAACCTCATACAAATACTTTATTTAAATTATTTATTATATTTTATTAAGACTTAGGTGTTTAGAGTTGTATTTGCGGCCTTGTTGAGGCAAACGTTAATTTTTAATGTAATAAACAAACTTCAAGGAATTAATTTATACAGATTCCATTTTCTCTCAGTATAGACTTATAATGCATGCTTACAATTACTACCAAAAATATTACTAGACGCCTTACTAGAAGCAATTTATAACAGTTAATATAATAATTTACAATTTTTTTGCAATAGTATAGCATACAATTTACTACATTTACAAATCTCATCTGAGTAGGGAAGCATTAGTATAACTTTGCCCAAAATTTTAAAATTAAACGATTTTACAAACTTATGGCAACCAAATAAACAAAAAAAATCAACTAAAAATAAATAGATATATGAATAAATACATTTTAAAGAGATCAAAACTTAAAACAAAACTATTATGACTAGGTAACATTTTTACATTCTCCAGTTACACATTTAAAATATTTTGATTTTTAATAAACTGCTATAATAGAATGCATTATTGCAACACAATTATGAAAGTTGTTTATTGCCTGTATAGGGTTGATAATTCAATATTAAGCAATGGCTCTATCACATCTAAAATTTCCAAAACAGGTCAAAGGGACAACCTTCTTTTAATACTAAGCACAATACTATTTATCAAAAAATAACTACGTAAGACTATAAAGAATTACATTTATTGAGAGTGATGTATTTCTAACGCTGCATATTTGTGATAATTTAAAAAATATAATAATTCTTTTGCTGGGAAAGCACTACCATGTAGAGGGAGTTTAAGGTTTTTAAAACGTTATACACGGTCATATTTAAAAATAAGTACATAAAGTTGAAAAAAATGAATATTTGTAAAGGAAAATAAAACACGTTTTTTAATTTATTTTAAATAAGTTATTAATAATGTTTAATAAATGATAAGGAACTATATACAGGATGTCCGCTAATTAATATTACATGGCAAAAGTTGATATTAACTACGATAAGTTACATTTTTTTCACATCTTCGAAAAAACCAAAAATTTGGTGTTTGGGGGATTTTTAGAGCTGAAAACCGATTTTTTGTTAGGTTTTGATGTGGATTATAGAGATAATTATGAAAAATTACATAGACAGAGCCTCCTATAATCAAGATCTAACAATAATCAAATAATCAATTTTCCGCTCTAAATATCTCCGAATATAGACCGGATGTATATTATTTAATAAATATGTAAATCCAAATTAAAAAGTATCCAAATATATAATTTTTGTTAAAAATGGTTGATTTTCTTAGTAAGAATATTAAAAAAAAAAAAAAAAATGTTAAACTTTACCACACTGTAATTTAGTTAATATGAACTTTTGCGATGTAGTATTAATTACCGGACATACAGTGTCTTAATGAATTGCGTGAGTATATTAAAGGAGCGATTCCTTCGTAAACTTTAAGGCAAAAAGCTATATTTTTAAGTAAATCTAATGATACCCACTTTTTACTACTGGCTTGAGTTGGCTGGAAAAATTAAATTTCTATAAAAAAAAATGTAATTTAATTTTTACAATTTTAGTGGTAGCTTCACGATAATATTATTTAGTGAACCTCGTATTATTTTCTCGTCATTTATTATCAATTTTTTCTCTAAAAAGGCCTACTCACTCTAATTCAGAATTGCGAGCATCAGATATAACAAATTATAAAGAATTAGTATTAGCAAAATTAAATAACATGTTATATATTGAGGTCATTATTTGCAAAACTTGCCAATCGACAAAATCATGGAATTTCTTTTTTTTTGCTAAGTTCATTTAAATTTTGAAGGGGAATCAAATGATAAAATCAGAATTTTTCAAAAGTCTCTTTTTAGCATGTAAATACTGAGAAGAAAATTACAGTTATATGCAGAACTAGCTCTTTGCTTTGACGTTTTGCTTGCAAAACTCGCTCCTTGTTCTGACACCAATGAAATTTACTTGTTAAATCACGTGATTAACACGCGGTAGCAGCTGTTGTAGGGTTGTTTACAAAAACTTTTTTCGGAACGGCATTTAAGTATTTTTAATTCAAGCAACTACACAGGTGTTTTCTTGGCGAATAAGAAAAAGTTTTTTTTATTAATATGGAGTTAGTTGGTGAAAATGTTATGTCTGTTAAACCTAGTCCACAGGGAAAAGGACGCAAAAAACTTCTTCAGCCAGAAACGCATAAAAGGAATGTTGCTAAACTTGCTAGGTAAGTACTTCATCTTAAACTTATGAATTTGAACTTGTGCGGTAATCGTTTGAGTTTTATTGCAGTGTCAGTTGTTTTTTTTTTAATTTCTTTGTCTTTTTTTTTAAAGTCGAGTAGGGCTAACAAAAAGTTTACTAGCCGTGAGTCATGAGTTGTATCGATATTATGTTTTATGTATGCAGCTATTGTGTAATTTTTGTCAATTTATATTGTTACAGAAATACACCAAAAGCTCTTTCGGCTTTTCCAATTTGTGGACATAATGGACGACCCGGATTACCATATTATTGTTCCACACTCACAATGAAGCAAATTAAAGATTTTCATTCTATTTTTACCAGACAAAAAATAAAATTAGCCAAGATCTTTTGATATTAGCGTGTTGTCAGGGAGAAAAACCAAAAAGGGGGAAATCTAATCATGCTGCAGTGTCAATAAAATACCACGTTCGTCTGAGTAAAGGAGAGATGATTAGAGTCATTTCTAGGAATTACAAATTTAAGCAAGGACCGCATACAAAGAATTGTAAGAAATTTTGTTGTAACAGGAGAGATACCAAGGGAACGTAGGGGTGGTGATAGAGTGGGTCCAAAAAATGACGAAAAACGAAACTGCATCAAACAATTTATAGAATCCATTACATGTACCGATCTCATTACTGTAGAAACAAGACGAGTGTGAGGATTTACTTGCCATGTGACTTAAATTTTAAGAAACTTTTCAACCATTATCGTCAGAAAGTTCCACAGCCTATGCATGTAAAGATTTCTTATTTTCAAAAGTATGTAAATGCTAAGTACAATATCGCTTGGAACCCCGCTAACTGACTGTTGTTCTACTTGCTTAAGAACAAAGGAGAAGCTAAAAGTAGCAACTTCTTTAGATGTCACTCAGCATCATGTTCATATCGCAAAGGCAAAGGCTTCAAACTGCTTAAAAATCCTGAACCCAACACAACTTACTTTTCATTCGACTGCCAGAAAAACTTGGTACTGCCAAGACTACCTGATCAAGCAGCATATTTTAGCCAGCAAATCAACTATAATAATTTTACCATTGTCGCTGGAACTTCTAAAGATAAAAAGGCCAAGCAATGTGTTTTCTTACTTGTGGACAGAAATTGATTCCCGCAAAGATTCTAATACAATTGCATCAGCTTTGCAACATGCTCTAAATAATTTTGATTTTGATCCCAGTATAGAATCAGTTCGTTTGTTCGCTGATGGTTGCGGCGGACAAAACAAAAACACGAATATGATGGCAATGTTGGCTTATTGGCTTCTAGAAGAAGCGCCGAAACATATTAAACAAACTGAACTGATTTTTCCGATCGTCGGTCATTCCTTTATCGCCTGATCGCATCTTCGGCCTTATAGAAAAAGATATTAAAAAAATGCCTGTTATCGTCAAAATTAGTGACTACGATGATTTACTTAGAAAGCATTCCACTATACGGAAAATCGGTATCGATTGGGATGTCTCTGATTGGAGAACACAAGCAAAACGTGTTATTAAGCTGCCTAGTTCATGGCACTTTGAATTTAATAAGGCAAAGCGGTTTATTTTTGTAAAAAAAGATAAAAATGTTCTGATCCGAGGTAAGCCCAATTACAACAATGCAATTGGAAAAGCTAAAAGTGTTTGTAAAAAAAAATTTAGCCTTTCTTCAATGGCTCCTCTGAAATTACCACTGGGAAAAGAACTTAAGGGGGATAAAGGAATTATTAATGGTCTCCTTTCCAAACACTACGGAGAAAATTGGAGAAGCCTTCCGGAACTAACGTTTTATAAAAAACACTTAAAAAAAGATTCTGCCTCACCAGAAGAAACCGTCGATGGTTAGGATTTTTTTCTGTTTTTTTCTTTATATGTTTTTTTAAATAAGTATCATTAGAAATGCGAATTTCAATGTTTTATTTGTATGACAAAATAACTTACTTTATTGAACTAATTACTATTTTTTTTTAATTTAAGGTACCTATGTATTTTCAAAACTGGTTATTTGCAATAAAAAACCCTGTTTTTTAAAAACTTTGCAATTATGTTAGGCTGAAACCTCCTAAACTACATTTCTAAAAGTCATAAGCAACAATTATAAAAACCTTTCAATTGCGAGAAAAATACTACAGGGCCTTTAATAGTTTTTTTTCGATTTTCCAAAAAAAGGCTTACGAGCAAAAAGCAAGTTTTGCAAATAATGGCCTCTTTTTTTTAATAACACGTCATTTGTCCAAAATACCATATAGTTAAAAAAATGAAATATAAAAAAAAAATTAATTTTTAACATATTAAGTTTTGATCAGACAGATCATAAAAAAATTAATTTTTTTATAAGAAACAAACAATTTTCTATAAAAATTTAAAAAACCTGCAAATTTTTTATTAATAAGCTTAATATAATTAAGACTTAAAGCTTATATTAATAAAGAATATACTTCTCAAAACTATTTATTTATCAACTTTATTTTGAAATGAAAAAATATTTACATGTAATTATGTCAGATCTTAACTCCATTTCTTATAAATTAGTGGATAGTGAAATATTAGCAAAAAATATATTTTACAAAATAAATGCTCTTCTTTAAACTAGCTAAAAAAACTATTAGAGTATCTTTGCAATAGACTCACCTTCCAAACTGATATTTACAATTTAAGTGAAAGCTTCATTTAGTATTCAAAAAAGAATTTTCTGAGAACATATATTTAAACTTGTATATTAAAGTAATATTTTCATTTTATTTTGTTATACCGTAAAATGGGGTCATTTGGGACGTCGCGTCGGGGTTATTTGGGAGGCAACATCTCATGTTCTAATTTTGCTAGTGGCAACAACGCAAATATAAACATAACCTCAATTTAATGTTTTCGGTAGTTGAAGAGCAACAGGTTAATGAATAAATTACATTAATTCTTTCTAAATTGATGACATTTCAGAAGTATAAAAAAAAACATAAGTGGTGGTCAGAAATACGGCAAAAATAAGTGTTTAAAACTTTATCTGGAAAAGGTAGTCGAAAGGTAAACAGGTAAGTCCAATTATTTTCTTTATTTAGTTTCGTATGTTTTATAAATATTGCCAATATTGTTACCTGCTTTTAGACCTTGTTTTTAAACTAAATTTTTCTATAAGGTCATGATTTTGGGTAACTTGGGACAACCATTGTCCCATGTTAGCCCGTGTCTCAAGTTACCCCATACTATTTAAGGTTTGTTCCAATCCATCAAAAAACCTCCCGAGACGGTCCCAAAAGTGTTTTCACACGCATGCGCAGTTTCAGGGCGGTTTTTTGATGGGTTGGAACAAACCTTTAATCTGGGTTGTTTTCAGGAATCAACATGCCAAGAAAATATATTCGCAAAGTAGGCTCTAAAAAATATCATGACTGAAGGAAAAAATATAGACGTGCAATCTGGAATGTCCTATAGAAGAGCTTCTGAAAAATGGAAGGTAACCAAATCAACTTTACAGAGAAGATGTACAAAGCAGAATTTAGGGAAGACCTACAGTTTTGAAAAAAGCGGCAGAAGACTACACACAACAGCTGAATGGGAATTACCCTTATTTCACTTTGAAATAAGGTGCATGGTGAAACGATATCTGGATATTAAGGGTGTCATAGAAAAACGATTTAAAGAAAATTTCCCTGGGCCCGATTGGATTTTATCATTTTTGCGTCAACACAGAGGTGAGCTATCCACAAGATTATGTGAAAATATCAAATCATCTAGGGCAGAAGTGGATGAAAACGTATTAAGGAAATATTTTCAAATTTACCGTATCTAATAATAAACTATGATGAGACTAATCTGACCGATGACCCTGGGAAACAGAAGGCCATAGTTAGGCGAGGCTGTAAACGTCCCGAAAGAGTATTGGACTCTGGCAAAAGCAGCACCTCCGTAATGTTTGCAGGGACCGCATCCGGAAAGCTCTAACCATGCTATGTCGCTTACAAAGCTGAACATTTGTACACTTAGCGGAAAGGAGGTCCAAGAGGAACCAGGTATAACCGATCGAAGAGTGGTTGGTTTGACGAGGTGATTTTTGAAGATTGGTTCAGCAAGATTGCTCTAAAATACTTTCAAAAATATGACAGGGATGTTCCAAAAATGTTAATCGGGGACAACTTAGCTTCACATTTATCTATAAATGTGATAAACCTCTGCAAAGCATTTAATATTCGTTTTGTGTTACTCCCACCAAACAGTACACATATTTGTCAACCCCTAGATGTTGCTGTGCTTCGACCATTGAAGACTTATTGAAGGCAAGTGATTAATAAATGGAAAATGTCTCATAGAGGGTGTATTCCAAAAGATACGTTTCCCAGTCTATTAGCAGAGACACTAGAGAAGCTTAACATAACGATCGAGGAAAATTTAATAAGTGGATTTAGGATAACAGGCATTTTTCCTCTTGATGATGAGCAGCATATTGAAACGTATCCCTCGAAAAGAACCAAGTGCTGATGGTAGTACAATCACTTTATGGTCAGAAACTTTTGCTGATATGGTATCGCAAAGAAGGATAAACCAAATCCCAGAAAATAAACGAAAAACGAAATTAAAAGTTCAACCAGGACTAAGTGTAGCTTGCTCTAGCAATAGCAGTTCTAGCGGAGATGAGAGCAGTGGGAACGACGAACAGTTTTCATTGCACGATTCCGAATCCTTAGTTGGCCAGAGAGACTTTGACGATGTCGATATGGAGGAAAATTGGGAAGATTTTGACAATGTGGATATAAACGAAAACCGAGAAGATTTTGACCAAAGTGATATAGAGGAAAACATGACATTAGTTGAACTACGAGATAAGATTAACCAGGAAAGAAATAATAGCCAACAAAATGGACAAAAACAAATCATTGATAAGGAAATTAGAAAGGTAGGAATTTCAATCGACGATTTTGTTATTGCCAAATTTACCTTTTCAGCTTGAACAAAAAAGAAACTCGACAAATATTATATTAGACTTGTCAAATCAATCCACACTAAAGACGGACATAAATCATATTTTTGCAGTTTTATGAGAAAATCTTCAAAAAATAACAAACATTTTGTGTTCCCACATTTAGCCGATGAGTTTCATGTCCCAGAGGATAAAATTGTAAGATTGCTCAAAGCAACGAACGTGAGCATTACTAGAGGCCGCCATACATTTAATGAATTAGAAAATACAGATTGGTTACAATAAGGAGAACTCAAATAATGATCCATTTTTCTCGGTTTACAGAAAGTTTTTTTGTTCTTGTGATATTTTTTTGTGTTTGGAGAACATTTTTTTAGTTTCTATTGTTCCTTGCGATACAAATCGAAAGGCTGTGATTTTGAATTTATTTTTTTAGTTCCTTTTTCCTAATTACGATACAAATCGTAGAGCTATGTTACAAGTACCTACCATTATTAAGTGTCTAGATATGCATTTTTGTAATAAATAAATAAATGAATTTATGAAATTCGTATCAACTCAGGGTTTTCTTTCCTCTAAATAATTATAAAAGCAAAAAATTCAACACAAGATGTGTTGTCTGTGTATGTCTATTATGTTCATATTTCTGCTGTCCCAAGTAACCACTGAGTAGTTTATTGCGTTTTCGGCGTAAAACGGGTAGAGTCCCATTTAACCCCAATGCGGGGGGTTACTTGGGACAGTAAATATAAATATATTTTTTGACAAATATTCTTACATTAGGAGTCATTTATGGTGCTATATAGTTTAAGTTCATATGAAAGAAATTTTTTACGAAGGGATGATCGCTTTTCCTCCCTATAAACTCTGATAAATTACCACATTATTGAAAAAATTAAAGTGAATTTGTCCCAAGTAACCCCATTTTATGGTAGTATATTTAGTTCAAAATCTTTAGATTAGATAAAATTGCTTCATAGGATATTTAGGAAGAATAGGCATTTGGTTCTCTACCAATAATGCTTTATTTCCTCTTTAAATTGATAATTTGTAATTACTTATGGATGAATAAAAATTGTTTATAACTTCTAAATATTAAAAGTTCTATTGCCGCTAGCAATATCTTTTTCGGGATAATGTAAAATTTGTGTTTTTTTTAAGTCGTTGAGTATCCATATTTAATACATCTTTTTGTCTTAAAATTAATTCTTCTTTCAAATGTACGTACTTTTTTCCTGAAGTTTAGTTGTTAAAGTAAAACAGCTAGTTTGATATTATGTACTTAATTTTAAACTATTATAAATGATCCTCCTTTTATTCTAGTGAATCATAAATTTAGTATATCACAACAAAAAAAAATGTTTAGCTAGGAAATTTCTTTAAATGACCACTTTATGCAGCGCAGCTTTACAAAGTAAATCAGGCCTAAAACATAAGCGAATAAAAAACCTAAACCTAAAAAAAGTCTTGTGGAATGTTTGATGGACTAGGGAGGTTACGGGGTATATGCAGAAAATTCTGCAGGAACGAGGGAGGATGTTCTTACGTTACCTTCGTCAAAACCGTCGGTTCCTCTTTCAAAAAAGTCCCTGACCTTTGCATTACTGGCTGTTGTGTTACTACTGGTTTGGGAACTGGCTTTAAAACTATTAAATAAATTATTCAAATTAATGTCTCGTTTTTTTGTTAATGATTTGTCATGTTACCTTCATTGTTTCTGAGTTTTCTCGGAGATTGCGGTTTTATGTCAGCCGTTTTCACTGGCGAGGAACTTCGAATGTTCACTTTAATTGGTGATGTCACTCTGCTGTCAAATTTTCTTGGAGAACTCGTCCTACTGTCACTTTTTAGTGGGGAACTACTTCTGCTATCGGGTCTCCTAAAATATCCCAACAAATGTTAAATAAAAAGAAACGGATATTTAACATTGAATATAAATAAATAAATGCCTTGTCTCAAAATATATTAAATACAATTTTCTAATATGATACACAAATTAATATTAAATCCTTAGAACATTGAATACACTAGAATAAACATTGGCTGCTTTGGATTGAGCGCAACATCTACACAGGGGGCAGAGAGGATATTTTCTTGATAAACATGCTTAGTATTCCATGTTGCTAGTGATTACTCAATTTTAACAGAAGAAAATGAAGTGATATAATAAATTATTATAATTAGCCGATACCGAGTTGCATTGCATTCTTTTTGATAAAGCAAAAGAAAGAGCGAAACTCGTTTAATAACCGAAACTATTTTGTACTATGTTTAGACTAAACACTAATAATAATTAATATTTTTAATTTAGAATCTTTAAATTTCCACACACAGCGGCAATGCTGTAGGTTTTTCCCAGAAATATTCTCGCAATAGAGGTATTTGGCGACTGCGCTCGTTGTTTACTTTTGGATGGTGCACCTTTCGTACAGTATTAATATTGTAACGAAATTCGGGAACACACTTTTATTGTCAACGTCGAAAACACTAACCTAACTCGCTTTGACTGTCGTTTAATTGTTTCCAAGGTAAAAACTGACTAAACAATTAAAACTGAATGAATTGTCACGAAGCGCGTCCTTTTTAAAACCCGATGGAACAGTTTCGAAATATTAAGAATTATCTTCATTGTTTTTGCCCAAAGAAACCAATAATTTTAGGAGAATACTGACAGTCAAAGCAAGCAAGTATACAAATTCTAGAAAATTTGAACTACAGGGATTTACAATAATATAACCTAAACTGGGGCCAAAATGGGGCTCTCGAACAAGATGAACTACTTAAAAACTAAACACTATAGATAAAAATAATAAACTAAACGTAAGTAGAACCCTAAAGAAACCCTATGAATCAACTTTAACTACAGAACACTAAAAAAATTGTACAAAAACTAGGAGAATAATTAACGTATTTACATTTTTATAATAATATTAAATGGTTGTTTTGAGTGGTTTCAGTGCTTTTTTTAAATTAGTATTAAGACTTAAAACTCACTTTTTGCTGAAAAATGATAAAAAAGTCTAATAATATATAAAATGATAAGTAGGTCACATATATTGGAAAAAAAGGAAATTCACTTCGCTTCTTTCACAGGCGAGTTAGGTGTCAATGGTGTGATCCTTTTAGGTTATAATATGAATGACGGCATATTTGTGAAGTATCTATTGAGTATAGGATACCAAAATATTAATAAAAATGTGTGATTAAATATATTAATATAATCTAGCAAATTTATTGCTTATTCGAACCCAAAATGCCGCAAAATTAATTTATGCAAAAATTAAAGTATTTGGTCAATATCCAGCAACCAAAATTGAGAACGCAGCATATGTGGTTTGCCAGCAACATATAGTCGGCGCCCATTATTATTTAATCAATATAATGCCCGTATCTCCTGGAATTTCAAAGTTGTTTTAATATTATTTTGTCTAGATATTAACAATCGATAACTAAATCGGTTTATAGTGGGTATAAAAAGGTTTTTTTGTAAAAATTAATTAAAAGGTTAACTTCCAAAGGATTTGAATTAAACTTTCTTCCGTAATATACAGGGTGCCTCCGATTAAGTCGGCACTATTGGTATCTTTGTTAATATTTAAAATACAGGGTCGGTTAAATTAGCAAACTAGTAGGATTTTTTCTGTTGATTAAAATGGTGAAAAAAGAAAAAAAAATTGAACATCGCGTTTTCGAAAAAATGTGAAAAATGTACTTTTATTAAATGGAATCCCCTGTATATTTTTACATAAATCAAAAGATAATAATTTTCTTAATAAAAAAGTTTCTTTACACTAATAGCCTAAACCTAAAAATAACAAAGTTATAGCGATATTAATAATTTCGTCAAATTTAGGCAAGTTGGCTTTGAAATAAATAACATCAAGTAAAACTACTAATTAACAATAAATGAGCAAAAACATCGCCATCTTGTTCAATACATTTCTGAGCACACTTCTTGTAGCTTTTAAGATTGATCTTCTATCTATTGATCCAATTATTTGCCTAATATGTGTTTGAAATTCATCAACGGTTCTGTTTTTTTTATACACTTCATTTTTTATGTAACCCCAAAAATAAAAATCTAGAGGGGTTAGGTCTGGTGACCTAGGGGGCCAATGAATCGGGCCACGTGTCGCAATCCATTTATCGTCAAACAGTCTTTTAAGTAATATTCTTACATCATTTAGTTGATGGGGAGGTGCTCCATCCTGTTGATAATAGATTTGTTGCCGTCTCTCCAAGTTAACATTATCCAAATAATCTTTCAGGGCTCCAGATAAGATCAACTCAACACATCTCCTTCCAGTCAAAGTGCCATCATAAATCACAGGTCCTATTACTTGGCTTCCTATTAAGCCGCACCAAACGTTTATACTAAATTGATTTTAAGGATTTCTGAGATCAGTAAGGAAAATATTTTCTTGGAACCAATAGTGTACATTTTTACGGTTTAACATACCTTTGTTTGAAAAATTAGCTTCGTCGCTCCAAATTATACGGTTTAAAGTCTTCTTTCGTTATCGCCAGGCAACAATGTTTGTACTGGTCGATACTTATATGACACAAATTTGTTTGACCCGCCAAATTGTTACTAAGCTCACACCGTAAGCTCTTGCTAAATCTCTAGTTGAGTTTTCCATATGAGCTTTAAAATATGCCAAAATAGAAATTTCAACATCCTCGCTTACTATAAATTGGTTCCTTCTTCTAGTTCTTTTAAACACGTTTTCGTTACTTCTAAATTCTGTAGAGAATTAAAAAGTATCTACGGTTTGGCAAGTTACGAGTCTGGAATCTCTGGCGGTACTCTTCTAGCGCTCTGTCACTATTTTTTCGACGTACAAGGTAACGTTCTAACATATCACATTTTTCGTAAAATATGCGTAAAAGGCATTTTACTACTTTTAATTTAGATTTTACAAAAATCACAAACTTTGCTAACATGTAACTGTCAGTATTTCTTTATTTAATAAAATCTCTACGGCTACTGTCATTTTATTATTCAAACAGTGATTTATTTGTTTTGCTCTCAAAAAGTTCAACGCCAACTTGCCTAAATTTGACAAAATTATTAATATCGCTATAACTTTGTTATTTTTAGGTTTAGGCTATTATTGTAAAGAAAATTTTTAATTAAGTAAATTATTATCTTTTGATTTATGTAAAAATATACAGGGGATTCCATTTAACAAAAGTACATTTTTCACATTTTCTCGAAAACGCGATGTTCAATTTTTTTTCTGTTTTCACCATTTTAATCAACAGTCAGTAAAAAATCCTGCTAGTTTGCTAATTTAACCGACCCTGTATCTTAAATATTAAGAAAGATACCAATAGTACCGACTTAATCGGAGGCACCCTGTATAATAATATCTATATATAATATATACTATAAATCGATTTAGTTATTGACTGTTAACCCTTTAAGTCATGGTGTACACTACAGTGTACACCTACTTTCATAAGATTTAATCCGTGTAGCTGGTTTCGAATAGGTAATGGTAACGTTGTACACGAAAGTGTTGTAGTGTCACTTTAATTCTCTAGATGTCGCGTCAAGTACAAATATGAACGTTTGATAATATTGATGTTTGTGTGAACAGTTGCCCGGCATATTCTCATTAGACACGTGCTTCTTTAATGTTTACAAAGTTTTTTACGCTATTTTTTTTAACAAAAAGGCATTAGATATTTTTATTATAATAATTATTAGATCAGATAAGCACAAAATAATAGTATTTTGCAAAAAGATTATTAGATAAGTAGATATGGTAAATTAAAATTATGTACATTATATTGTACGTCATGACCGACAGATATTGGACTAAACCATTAGGGGACAACGAGTTGTTTGAACTCATCAATGGGGATGATTCCGAGTTAGAGGAATTGAGGTTAGAGGATGACGACGGTTAAAAGAAATATATAATGTATCCTCAAGAGGTATAATAACATAAAAAAAGTTTTATTTTTCGAGTTATTGCAAATAAATTCTTGTATTTTAGATGAACTTTTTGAGAGTCCTACTAGCCCTTGTCTCAATGACTTGGAAGATTCTTCATTCAATGAAGCCATCCCAGACCCGAGTGTAAGCTCCGAACAATCTGAAGTTGCTTCTTGCCAGACAGCCTCTAAATATGCCAAGCAGTATTTTGATTCACAAAATCCTATACAAAAAAAGATATAAGGTGGATAAAAGGAATGTATGAAATGTCACCTTCAATTCACTTTTTTCAACCCTCTTAATCCGAGGTAAGAAATTTGCCATCACCTTTGGATTTTTTTTCCAAATATTTTACTGACAAATTAGTTAGTACTGCTAGAGTCCTGTATGGAGAAAACAAATTTTTACGCAGTACAAAATGCTGTAGCTAACTTTCCAACCACAACCGTTCCTGAGCTGCAAGAGTGCGCATGTACTGGAAGCCAAAATTTTCTATATCTCTAATATCTGAAAATATGCATGTGAATCGATTTTTTAAGATAAGAAATAGCATGCATTTTACTACAGAGGAAGTAAAGAGGATACCCTAAATATAAAATAATATATAAAAAGCCAACAAAGTGGGACATAAAGTTGTTTTTATTATGTGGAGAGTCTGGAACAATTTATGACTTTATCATTTATCAGGGTGCCGCTACAGAATTAAAAACAGAATACCAATTATTTGGCCAAGGACCTGCTGTTGTTATGCAATGGTCAGAACGGATGCCATTACAATCTAAACTTTGTTTTGACAACTACTTCAGCTCGTATTGGCTTTTTGAGTGGCTATCTAAAAAGCAAATTTATGCAGCCGGGACGATTCGAAAAGATCGATTTTCCAAGCCACCATTTACGGACCGCCAGGAAAATAAGAAAAAATTAGAGAGAGGATTTATGGAAAATCTCATGTGTCAAAATTCCGGTGTTATCTTGACCAAATGGGTCGACAGTAGTGTGGTTACTCTTGGTTGCAATTTTGTTGGAGTTTCTCCACATGACATGTGTCAAAGATGGGACAAGAAAAACAAAAAATATATAGAAGTTCGAAGACCAAAAGTAGTGTCACTTTACAATAATGGAATGGGAGGTGTGGATAAGTGCGATTTTCTGATCTCCCTTAGGTCCTTTATTAGATCAAGAAAATGGACGGTTCGACTTATTTCACATGCCATAGATATGGCTGTTGTAAATTCATGGTTACAGTACAAGAAAAATGCTAAAAAGCTTGGTGTACCTAAAAAAATGTCATTGATCTAATTCATTTTCGTCAAGATTTGGCTGAATCTCTTATATTATGTGGAAAAATACCTACAAAAAAACGAGGAAGACCAACGACTTCTTCAGGTGCGGCAAGTCCTAAAAACACTCCGTTGATACCTACTCAAACCAATAAACAAATTAGACCTGTCTTAGATGTACGTTTTGATAATATCGGCCATTTTCCTATATTTTGTGACAAAATAAGGAGGTGCAAAGAAGTGTAAGTCCCGCACATAAATAAAATGTTCTAACTGTAATATATCTCTTTGCGTTAGTAGAGAAAAAAACTGTTTTCACGGTTTTCATACTAAATAAACTGATATAAAGTAAGTTATAGAGTATTTTTTATATACACTTTGTCAGTGCTTGGTCATGGTGTTCACTGTAATGTACATCTCTGACCTTGATTATCCAAGGTCATAGAAACATGCAAATAGTTTTAAAATTTTTTAAATATTACCAACAGTTAAAAAACCACAAAAAAAATTTTTCACAAAGCGTTCATAATTCGTGACTGAAAGGGTTATTATCTGGACAAAAAAATATTAAAATTCCTTGGGAATTTCAGGAGATACGGGCATTACATCGATTAAATAACAGCGGGCGCGGACTATAAATAGGTTGCTGGCAAACGACATGTGCTGCGTTCTATATTTTGGTTACTGGATATCAATCGGGCGCTAGCTTCACAGATATCAAAAAATATCTAGAAAAACAACACAAAGTGCCAACTTCGGATACGTGCATTGTAAACATAGAGGTGTTCTACGTTGCCAAGTTGCTTTCTTTTTCATTAACTTTTTTGTCAAAAATCTTTTTTTTCTGAAAAATTTGTTGATTACTCTCAAAGTATATATTATTAGTCAGCAAATAAACGAAACTTTTAAAGAGTACATTTTTTACCTGTTACAAAATACAACACAATGGTTTGCAGCTAGGCTTATGCTAAGCATTCAATGTTCTAAGATTAAATCCTTAATATAGTATGAAAAAAGAGTGGATTAATATAGGTTGTGTTTATATCTTCCGTGAGATTTATAAAGCCAACCTATTTTTCTCTCCAGTAGCTCCATCATTAATAATGATCGTGGTTCTCTCCCATACGTTCGACTATCTGTTTCCATTTTGTTCGATCCTCTGCCTCTTGAAAAGCTTGATATGCATCGGGCTATATGACCAAAAAAACTGAAGAATATCTTGCAGGCAGATAAATGGTAATTGGGTTTTCATTTTTAATTCGTTTAAAGTAGAATCAGTAGTACGATAAGCTGTCCAAGGTATTCGCCTCCAGCACCATTTTTCAAAGTCGTCAATTTGTGACGTTCAGAAGCACGAAGATTCAGGATATATAAAAAAAATAGAGAAGGCGAGGGCTTTAGCAAGTCACATTTTTATCATTTGGGAAATTTCTTTTTCCTGTTCTCGGGCTATTTGGGGGTCTAAATAAACTTTCAGTCTAGTTATAAGAATTTTAAGAGGACTTTTCTGGATATTAGTGACAGTATTCAGTAGTTAGTTCTCTGTAGTCTGCATCTTGGGGTAGCTCCTTTTTGTGTAAGGCAACGTTTATCGAGATACACCAGTTGGTCATTTTCCTGTATTCCATACGACCGTACACAAGATATACACCGTAACAAGATTTGAAAGAAGATATACGAAAACGAGACAAATAAAAATTAATCATGAATAAGAAGTTGAGCCAAACCAAAATTATAATTATTTTATGATGAGACTCATGGAATATGTGACATTTTATAAATATTTATCTTATTTATTTATCTGCCCTAATTTGAAATTTCATAATAAATTATTAAAATAAAAAGACATAGAGTTGTAGTGAAATAATTACAAACAAAATATAACAAATTTTTTCATAGCAGTTACACGCTTTAGAAGCATCTAAAAGTTACTGAGATATAATAGCTCGGTACCCTAAACGAATCAGCTTGTATATTTTATTTACCGTATTTAGGCCAAAAATCAAACAAGAATGTTTAATATAGTGGGTTGAGAAGGACGGAAAGACTTTTCAGTTACGGAAAAAAGTCTTTTCGCCCTTTCCAACCTCCTCTATTATAGCCACTCTTCTCCACTTCTATTCACAAAAAAATTATGCTTAAAACCATAGAGAATAATTTAATTAACTATAATGAATCATAGTGTAATATAAATAGATAATATAAAATAAACGTACAATATACATGGATCTACAATCTGTAATTGGGCGCTATTGGGCATAAGCCTACCAAAGCACAAAATTTGATCATCAAAAAAAAGTTGATATTTTACTTAACGATAAACAAAGAGGCAATCTTTCTCCTGTAAAAACCTTCAAAGCCTATATCAAGGCAAACTTGAAAGTAATATTAAAAAAAAACTGGAAGATCGCAAGAAAGTTGATTAAAATTTTTCAGAATCTTCAAGTTCACTTAGTTCCCTTTATCTATTCAGGAAGGAGAGTATTCATAGACTATTGCATTTATTTTCTTTAAGGACATATTAACCTATACTTCCTAACATAACTTCCATATTTTTATTTAATACTGACCAAAACTTATGTAATTTATTATTGAGTAAGAATTGAGAATGTAGGTTGGAAATTTTTTGCATAATTTGGCCCCAATCATTATGAATATATGTTTATAATAATTAATCAATTTAATATTCTTTTCTAATATTTTCTTAAAAAAATTAACTTTTAACTTTCATGTTATTATCATTTAATATGTTAAAAAAAAATCTTTTTATGTCGGAAACCTAATATCTAATAGACTTATTGGTTTGATAACGCTTTTCTAAGCAATTATAAGATTTAAAGTATTAACATATAAATAACCTTAATATAACTAATATTCTTTCTTAATAGCGTAAGAGTAAGATAGAATAGATAACGTAATTTTTTAGTTAGTACCTAAAATTTTTTTCAATAAATCGTGCATTTTTACCTAGAGTTCAATACGCTTGAAACGTCCTTCTTCCCCATGCTAGGATTTCTGGATACAGTAGTGGAGCTCCGTTTTGAACTCGATGAAACTGATGTTCTCTGGCTATAATTGCTACTAGTGGAGTGCGAAGAGCTCGGTCTTCCTGTGGTGCTTGTAGTGGTAGAAGTGGATGACCTCATACTTCCACTCGAAGAAGGTCTAAAAAGTGGTCATACAAATCATAATCAATAGAAAACGAAATACAAAAATATCTGAGACAAAATGCATTTAAAAAAATGCTTCAAAAGCATGCAAATTACCAGAGAAAAAGTTAAAATGACTTCAGAATAAAATGCTTCTAGATTGTTTGACGTGTCGATCTCCAAAAATAAACGTAACGCCGCATGAAGAAATCCACATAACCGTCCAAAATTTTTTATTTTAAATTCATTATTATCAATTGTGAGCTGATTTTTAACGTTAAACACTCGGAAAATATTTATTACTTAAAATGACGCAGTTATTGAATTTCAAAGTTTTTTTTTCTCCCTTCCACTTACAACTACTATACTCTACCGCTCAAAAGTATTTGCCTACATATGACTGTTTTAAAGTTATAACTAAAAATTATAAACCCATCAGTTATTCTTATGAAACGGTTTATTTATAACAAAATGAATATAAACAATACATTTTTCAATTAATTAAATTTAAGAAAATTTTATGAGAATACTGACAGTCAAAGCAAGCAAGTACACAAATTCTAGAAAATTAAAAATACAGGGATTTACAATAATACAATCTAAATTGGGGCTTTCAAACAAGATAAACTACTTAAAAACTAGACACTATAGATAAAAATATTAAACCAAACGTATGTAGAACCCTAAATAAACACTGCGAATCAACTTTAACTACAGAATACTAATAAAATAGTACAAAAAATAGGAGAATAATTAACGTATTTACATTTTCATAATACTGCTCCCCTCTCAAGTTTGATCGTCCCATCAATCGACACCTCCAGGGTTAAACATGGGACCACCTGAGTCATGATAGGGCGCTAACCGGACGGCGTTTACAATTTTCATCTTCGTAGTCGGATGTCGCTGGATACGGTCCACGTCGCTGATTCTGGTGACCACATTGACTGGACCTTCCCAATCCTTCTGGAGCTTTGGTGACTTGCCCTTCGTCCTCCATGGATTGTATAACCAGACTTTACCTTAGGATTAAAATCGGTAGAATTTGCCTTTATGTCATAACGTGATTTCATTCTGTTACTTTCTAGGTGAAGTTTATCCCGTGCTTGTTCGTGAACAATTTGCAAACGCTCTTGTAAATGGTCGACGTACTCCTCAAGGGTTTCAAACTTGTAGGGTCTCCCAGTAATAATGTCCAAAGGTAAACGAAGACATCTTGTGCCGGGTTTTTTCCAGTTGACTTGTGGATAGAAGAACGATATGCCAATAGGAATGGTACAGGTATCCCAGTCGGTTTGCTTAAAGTTTACCACCATCCTCAAATAAGTTTCAAATGTGCGGTTAAATCTATCAACCATTCCATCTGACTGAAGGTGTAGGAGGGTTGTACGTGTCTTATTGATTCCCAGCAACTGGCATACTTGTTGGAATATTTGTGACTCAAAGTTCCTTCCTTGGTCTGAATGTTTCTCTCTGGGTACACCAAATCGACAATTCTAGTTCTGGAACAGCACTTCAAGCTACTGTCGTTGCTTCTTGGTAGGGGAGAACTGTATTTCTTGGTAATGTCATTCAGTCGCCGACAGTCTACACAAAATCTGGTGGATCCATCCTTTTTCTTCACTAGCACAACAAGGACTCTGGGAAGGTTCTATCACTCCTTGTGTCCTCAATTCTTGAAGCATTAAGGAAACTTCACCTTGTTTAGCTATCGGAATTCTTCGAGGTGCTTGTTTTATCGGAGCATTGTCTCCAGTGTTAATTCGATGCTGCACCAAATTAGTACTTCCCAGGTCATTATCGTGCAAGGAAAATACATCTTGATTTTCTTCAAAATTTTGGATTCATCTACATGTCCGCCTCGATAGGATTGAGGTCCGGTGATTGTGGGGGCCATACCATAATCTACCTTTCAGAAGATGTTGCCTTTGTAATTAACCTAAATATTGCTTGCACAATTTCGACGTGTGCTTGGAGTCATTGTCATGTTGAAAGATGAAGTTTTCCCCAATTATTCGAGTACCAGAAGAAAGTACACTGTCACTTAAAATTGTTTTGTAACCCTCTTTTCGAAGAATTCCCTCTATTCTAATTAGATCGCCCACTGCAGATCCTCCGAAACAAGCCCACACCATCACCGAACCACCACCGTGTTTAACTGAGGCCACCGTACAGTTCTCAGCGACTATATTATAATATTTATAATATTATTTATATATTTAAATCCTCCTTTGAACTTGTTGCCTTTGGCCTTCCCGATCGAGGTTTGTTGCTTTCTCTGGTGAATTTCCTAACATTATAATCGACAGTCCGCCTTGGAATTCCAAATCCGTCGAAATTTGACGGTTAGTCTTTCCAGCCTTATGAAGTCAAATGATAATACCTTTTGTTTCTACCGATAACTGTTTTGTTTTAGCCATTTTAAAGAATGTTGAAAAACCAGCAAAGAAACGGTGACAATCGTCAATAAGCAAGCGAAATTATTTACCAATGTTACACAAAATCAGTTCTTGAAAACTAAACACCTTTAAATGTTTCAAATTTCATCGGAAACGAGCTGTAAACAGATTAGTTTTTTAGAAGAAGTGCATATTTTCACTACATTGTTTGTTATTTGCAAGACTATTTTTAAATACTCAGTGTTTTTCAACGAACCATAGGTATGCTGTTTAAGCATATATGTAATTTCCAAAAGAGATACAATCTAAATATAGGTATAAAGATAAGATTTTTGTATCTAATTTAAAATATTAAAAATAATACATGGTGGGCAAATAGTTTTGAGCGGTAGTGTATGTCTCGTATCCATGTGCAGCCTTCGGCTATGCTTGTTCGAGAAATGGTGTAAACATTTTTCGGCCGTCCTTTTGAAACGTTTCTATGGACGCTTAGGTGGGTTTCTGAGTGCGACGTCACGTCTATTTTTTGAGATCGACATGTCAAACGTTTTAAAAAACGAGTCTTCTAATAGTCAAGTGACATGTTTAGCTTAAAACTAATATATACACAGAGTGACAATTTAAAAACTTAAAACGACGAAATACAGTGCTTTCATTTCCAACTAAACCACCCTTATTAACTTCTTAAAAAAAAAGACCCATCAGTTTAGATATCCAGGAGGACATTTAATTTCATATTTGACAAAGTTCTATCAATCATCTCCTCACCTCCATTTAACCTCACTTTGATATGAGAAATTGGAACCCCCATCGTGTGACACATGCCACGTACCAGCGAAAAGCGACCTAAAGTGTCTGGTAATAATAAATATTTTATCAACTTTGGTATGTAAAATGGCTATCCTATAGTGTGATAAATAATTTTAAAGGGCATACAATCTACCACCCAAAGGTGTAAGTTTATAGACTTATAAACAGTAAAAAAAATGTTTAAAAAATAAACAATTGAATCAGTTCACAAAATTTATTTTATTTATATTATTTAAGTGCTTAAAATCTCGACTTGCGAATTACTATGCTGACAAGCTTGACTGTTTTTCGAATAAGAGTGTATTTAGGCGACAGCTCTCTGACTGTCTGTCATATGTTACTGGTATATTGAGATTTGTTTTATTCATATGTTATATGGATATTTTTCTTTTTGGTGTATAAACATCTATTATAGTGATAAGTAGTAATTATCTATTATAGTGTATTATTTCTTAAGCTAAGCAAATTATGTAGTTGGTAGTTAGGTTGGGTCTATTTGGTTTAATTTTAATTCTTAGATTTATAAAAAATTTATAATGGGATTCACCTTTGGATAAATAAATTTAACTTTCATTTTTAAATACCCCCAAAGGAAAAAAATCTAGTGGTGTTAAGTCTGGCGACCGTGCGGGCCATTCTATTGCACCACGCCTGCCAATCCACATCCCTGGAAACTGTTCATTAATGAACAGTGAAACATTCCACAAGAAGACACAACAAAAAACATTCCACGAGAGGAGAACTGTCAAAGCGTTCCGATCTTCAGCGTCATAAAAAAAAATAATTTGTATTCTTTCGGCTAGCGTATACACCATTTTAAATTATTCGCACTTCTTAATTTTTAATTGAGCATCAGAATGCCAATTAACGATAACAATCAACTGGTTTTTACACGTATTAAAAATGCGAGTTAGTGCAGTGTTATTTTTGTAGCTATTAGGTACTGCACAACATACAAGTTAAATAAATACGCCAAATATTATACTGCATAAAATTTTGCAAAGAATTTCAAAATAGCATTAGTTATTTTCTAGCACATGATAGATACATATTTAAAAAAAATATAGGCAAGTACTGTATACTGTATAACTGTTAATATCAAACTGTCCCTTACCTATGTTATTGCAATTTACAAATTCTGCGAAACAAGTTTATGCATATGTCGTGGCCACACTTTAAAACCGGTCGTTTTAAACAGCGGTCAGATTGTCAAATATTAATTATGGATTCATTATTTTGCTCGGCCTATTTCACTCGGCCAGATTATCAAACGCAAAATTCTATACACAACTTCGAGGAAAGCGATATTATAGTAACTAATATTCCAAATGAGTCAGAATCAGAGATCTTTAACATTGATTACCAGTTGTCTTGCAGGATATTTTTATGAGAACTGGAGGTAATATTAATGGGCATCAAAGTATTTTCAAAAGGGTAGTAATGAATCAGGACAATGTCAAACAGAAAATTATAATTCATGAAATAAATCAGGTTGAAAAGTTTCCAAGTTTTTTAAATAATGGGTCAACTTCGGCGTCAACTGTACAACAGAAAATGTTTCAATAAAGAAAATGAGACAAAAAGAAAACTGTGCTTATCCCGTGATAAAAGTGATGAATAGGATATGCAATCTTTGTGAAAAAGAAGAAACAATAAAAATTTAAATGTAAAATTGGCCAAAAATGTGCAGCTGATCAAATGGTCCAAATAATTTTTAAAAAAATTCAAGGATTTGCAAGTGAAGGAGCATATATCTGTGGTTCCAAAATTTGATAGTTTGTGAGTCACCTTGACCCAAAAGAGGTACTAGAAAACATTCTGGATATACAAAATGGGGTATACCAGATAGGAGATACATGGTCACCTTAATCGATGGTTTTTCAGAGAGACGAATTAAATCCAGCTAGTAATTCTAACTTTAACCCGTTTCTCACACCGGATGTTAATATCACTTTAAGGGAAGCAGTTTCTTCTTCGCAATTTGAAGGACAGAGATTTAAGAAATGTCGATGCAAACCTTGTAAATTGCAATGCTGTATTAAGAGATGCCTTTGCTTTAAAGCTGGCAGAAAATGTATAAGTAGGTGCAATCAATTAACTTTTCTTTTTATATATTTTTTGTTAAAATACATTTTTTGTCCATTTTTGTCCATTTGCTTAATTCGTAAAATAAAGCGTATTAAAATATTCCTTTAACTATTTAGGAAGAAGTCCATTCTGAAGTGGAGTCAATATAAAATTGAAAAGTTAGTAGGGGAAGTCTTTTCTCCACAAATAAAACGCTAATCCTCTAATTTCAGGAGTTCTTGCCATCATCAGTAAACTCAGTAAACCCAGAACTGGATATTACAAAAAAGTCAGTGACTTTCTTAACAGTGATGATTTTGAGATGCTGCCTTACAATCCTACTTCTAGATTTATTCTTCACCTCAAACAATTATTTAAAAGCTGTACAGCTACCTTCGATCATTTTTCTATTTCACCCTCTGAATCCGGTTACTCAACTCCTCCCAATGAGTCCGGTTACTCAACTTCTTTATTGTCTACCTAAAATACATAAACAAAACTATCCTGTGAGACCCGTAGTTTCCTATATCGATTCTCCCGCCTCAAAACTTTCCTCCTGGTTAACGTCTATCCTCCCTCAACTCACCAATTTCTCCAACCCACTCTCAATAAAAAAACTCATATGAACTTACCAAAAATTTAATAAAAACAGAAATACCCTTTAACTCATTTCTTGTTTCCTTCGATGTTTCTAACCTATTTCCAAGCATCCCACCAGAAGATTGTTTATTATACACTCGAGAACTTCTCTTTTCACAAAGCAATCTACCTACTCATAGCATATTAGAAATTTGTTCTCTTATCGACAGTGTACTGAAGCAAAACTTCTTTCAAGTTGATAATAAGTTATATTGTCAAGTCTGGTCTTGCAATGGGTTCCAACTTGTCACCTTTTCTGGCAGAAGTGTTTATGTTTTTTCTTGAAAGAGAAATCTCAAATTGCGAGATTTATAAAAAACATATAAGATGTTGGTATAGGTACGTCGATGACATATTTACAGTTTTCACTGGTTCCACGGAGGACTTACTGGAATTTCAGGCATTTCTAAACTCTATCAATCCTTCTGTTCATTTCACTCCCGAACAGGAACAATCAGGCAATCTACCTTTTTTAGACCTCTTAATTAAAAGAACAAACAACATAAAACTCGAATTTGAAATTTATAGAAAACCAACTGCTACGGATAACGTTATACCCTTTTTTTAAACCAAAACAAAGCTTTCCGCTTTTAACTCACTTCTCCACCGTCCCTCTTTCTCAAAAACATTTTAAAAAGGAACTCAATATAATTTTTCAAATTGCTCGGAACAATGGTTATCCTGACAAGATTATAAATTCTCTTTATTTTAAACATCTTTACAAACATTTAAATAAGCCACATATATACAAAACCGATGACATGTACAGAAGCATATCATATTTTGGAAACATATCCCATCAGGTTGCCAAGAGTTTGTAGAGGGACTCCGATGAGCGGTTGCGTGTTTGTTTTAGAACTTCGAATAATTTATCTAAATCTCTAGTCAACACCAAAGATAAAATTCCCGTCACACACCGATCTGGTGTTTACAGACTAAAATGTTCTCATCCTGACTGCAATGTGTGCTACATCGGACAAAGCGGAAGGAGAATCGAAACGAGAGTCAAAGAACATAATAAACTCATTGAAAAGAATAGAAACCGATTTATAACCAATACCTCTTCTCCTTTCGCCAATCATATTATTGAGACCGGACATGGGTTCGAGCCTGGGGCGGATACTGAGGTGCTCCATGTTTGTCAGAAGGGCTTAAGGTTGGATCTTTTGGAAATCCTGGAAATAAATAAAGCCATCAAATCACCGGTTTACACTTGTGTTAATGAGCAAACTCAATTTAAGAGCAACACTTTCTTTAATTCCTTGGGTCCTAACAATAACACTGAGATTTGATTTGATCTGACTTATTAACACAGTGACTATAACACTACAGTCCGGTGGTTCTCTCTCACTCACTCCCAGTTCTCAGTAGAAAACTGCTAATCACATATTGTTCAATTTTATTATAATTTTAACTGTTCACTAGATGTCGTGCAATGTACTATTCAAGTATTGTTTGTTATTGTTTAGAATTTGTGTAAGTGTTAAGTAACCCAGTAAGTATTTTACAATTTCATAATTTTATCTGTATTTTTTATGTCACCTGTCAAGAAAAAAATGTTCGTATATGTTTTTGAACTGTTTGAAATATATTTTAGAGTCTGATGATGGCGAGAACACTTAGAGGATTAGCATTCCTTTAACTCTCTTAAAGTTACAAATTTTTTTTTTGTAAAAACCTGCTTAATGCTGTTAAATATGTATGCATGGTATCAATATATTCAATGAAATACTTTTAAATACATTTCGTATTTTACAAACCTAATAAGGTACTACACCCGCAAGAATGTTAAAGGATAAAAACTTAACCGTTTGACAATCTGACTGAGTAGTCACGGCTGTTCTATAAAACGCCAAGTTGTTTTATAAAATGGTTAGCCAGATATCAAAATAATGTATTGTTGAATGGAAATTTGATAATCTGGAAGCTGTTTATAATCTGGCTAAGCATTCTATAATCTGGCTGCGACACATTTATTCATTTATTGTCAGGAAAATCCCAATACAAAAGACAGTTATAAAAAATATGGTAATAAAAAAAATACAGCTCAGCTAACAAATTATGCATATAACAAGAGTAAACCCACCCAAAAGCAATTATGAGTAGTACAATAGAACGAAAAAACTGACCCAAAGCACCCAAAACACCTCCAGCCCACCTAAATCTCTTCTTGATCGAATCAAGAATTTTAATGAATTAACTGTAATCAATTGAGAACCAATAATTTATGCTGCAGAAGATAATACTTGTATCACTTTTTTTTTCAAAGCAATTGTAGACCCATTAAAAAGGTCAATGTTATTCTCACTATTTAGTGTGTTAAACCATGAACAGGCTCGGCATAAAGGAGCATTTCTGCTTAAGTTGGTACGGATATTCTCAAGATAAAATTGAACTGGGCTTCTTGTGTATCGGAGGTACAAAAAAATTTAATTCATCCAAAAGGTCTGGTGCATCAATTTTATTGCAGCAGAGTTTAAATAGAAAAAGTTGGCTGCTTAGTATGACACAATGTTTAAGGGATAAAAAGTTAAATCTCTGAAGAAGCAAGCTATGATCACAGCCTCTTGGAGGGTGAAAACCATCAGCTTTGAAGCTTAGATACTTCCATTGCAGCATAAAGCAATTTAGATTTTATCAAGCTATTATATAAAGCAATAAGGCTTTCCAAATTCAGAAAATCTTTTGTGGACCTATGGTATATTTTAACTTTGCTGTATTTTTGAACGACAATAAAGGTGTCTTGAGTAATATAAGCTACTTTAAACTTAATTGTACCTAATATTGGCGTTTGCAGCAGTTCTAGGCGGTGGTCTGTTTGAAATGATGGGCACGGCATTTTTGGATTGGCGTAATTGGGCGGCCGCCGCTGATCTCGCTTGACTTGCCGCAGTCGGCTGAGTTAATGTACTTCGACGGTTTGTGGATGGACTGGGTGGAACCTTAAAACAAGAAATTCATTATAAGCCTTGAAATTGGAAAACGTAACTTTTTAAAATATTCATATACAGGGTGTCCGGAAAGTCAACGAAAATACTGAAGGGGCTGATGGAGCAATTCATAAGCACCCAGAAAAACATAAAATGACCTTAGTAAAAAATCGATGGTCTTGGAGATATTGGCACTTTAGTGGAAGTCACTAAAATTTTACTCTTAAGAGGGCGGTCTACCTGCGTAAAACGGGGTTAGCTCCTGTACGAAGACAAAAAAAGTTAGAAAGCTCAAATTTTGTGTAGGGATTGTTTATTGGATTATCTAGGCGGGATGCTATTTAAAATATTAAAAATAAAAAAAAAAATGTTGAAAATTTTTATTTTTTATTAAAACAATGTAAAATTGGTCATCCCCTGTTCCTTAAATCTAATAAAACATAACAAACGAAATATATATGTTGTAAACATTTTTGGTTTCTTTTAAAATCTAACCCAAAAATAATAATAATTTTGGCTAAAAATTAGGTCTCCATAGGATATTTAGGCAGATCTGGCAACGCCGTTCTTGTTTCTTAGGACGCGCAATACTTGCCGGTCAGCTTTCATTGGTCGAAACGGTTTCGATAAAAAATTCCGAAAGTAAAAAACGTGTTTCAAAAAACGTCTGGTAAGTATAATGCTTTTTTTGTAATTAATAAGTGTACAAGGTGTCCCAAATTTATGGGCCAACATTGGAGAATTCGGGAATCGTCGAACTGATACATAACAGGTGAAGTTGGACAAAAATTGGGGTTTTAAAACAAAGTACAAAGCAATCTTTTATAAGTTTAAATAAAACTCCAAGGTAGCAGTCTCAATATTTAATTAAAATTTTATAGTAGGGAAATGTTAAAATTATGGTTTACATTTACCTACAAGAAAACCCGTTTCACTCTTTTACGAGCATCTTTTTGTATCACTGTCAGTTTCTTTTCTTTAATTTTCCATATTGTTAATTTGTTTATGGTCTAGAGATGCTCATAATAAGAGCAAAATATGTAACCGATTTTATTTATTATGAAATTTTAAAGTTATTTGAGACTGGTGACTTGGAATTTTATACAGTTTTCGTGTTTTTGGTAGAGGGCGCTCGTTGCGTTAGTTTTTACTTTTTTAGAACATAATCACACTTTTAGGTTTTCATAATATGTGAATGACTTAAATTTACTAGCTTTTTAGCAATGCAATCCTAAATAAAATAAAAATCTAAGATTATTTTTAAAAAAATATTACGACTTTTGTTAATTCTTATATCTGCCGTATTTTAAAAAGAAGATCCTTATTATTTTTTAACATATTTACAGATTTTACAATTTTTACATTTAGTTTATTTAGATTATTTATAGGACTATCATAAACAATTGATTTCAAATATCCCCAAATACAGAAGTCCATGGGGCAAAGGTCCTCCACGGCCAATCCAACGTTCGGGATATTGTTCGTCAGGATAATTGCGTACCTGTCGAGAAAAATGCGCGAACATGTATCTTACATAAAATACATGTTCTGCTTAACATTAAATGGGATATCTTCTAAAAGACCCCCAAGTTCATTTCGTAAGAAATGTAAGTACGAGTCTCCGTGTAAATTATTGAAATTAAATGCCCATTTGTAATTTCAAAAATTAGTCGTGAAATGGGAATTGGAAAAAAAAACTTAGATTTGCTACCATTGAAAATGGTTCCTTACATCTAAAAAGGAACCACAACTATTACTATCAAATCCAGGGACAGTTGCAAGTTACAAAAAGAAAATTCTATTTCTTTGTAGTATGGAGCCCTCTTGGATTAATTGTAGAGAAGGTAAATCATTGTATTAATAAGTTCTCATTCAACCGATAAACCGTAATTTTACCAGTATTAAAATTTAACTTTCGTTAAGAACATTAAAAAAAAATGTTATGAGATCAATAATATTGCGATAAAGGTATAAATTTAACTCTTACTTTAACTACATAATGTATTTCTTTTTTGAAAAATGTATTATGATTTTTTAAATATGAAGCATCACCATTATTCATTATAGCTATGCCTTATAATTTTTAATAGTCGTTTTTCTTGCAGATTCCTCGTAATGAAGAATTTTGGAGAGTTAAAATGTTGCCCAAACTAAAATATTTTTATGAACATTACCTTTTACCGGAATTAGTTGATCCACTTTATCCAAAAGGAATACCACTTAAAGACAAAGCAGAAGAATGAAACATATTTTTGTAGTACAATATAATCATTAGGTTTGTTCTAGCACGATATTTGGAATGGTTTAAAACTAGTTTGGTGTATATCCCAGTTGTGCGTGATTAGCCTGAAACCTCGTTGCAAACGGTTCCATTACGTAATGCCTCATACATTCACCGACGGGGAGTATGCTGACTTGATATTCGTGTATGGTTTCTGTAATGGTAGCGCATTACGTGCTGTTGATGAATACCGACGTGGTTTTTCAAATCGAAGAATTCCTAATCGAAAAGTTTTTCAGACAGTTTTTGCAAATGCTCAGGAAACAGAAATGTTTCCAAGCGTAAGAATTAATTCTGAACGAGAGGCGGATTAAATGTAGAAAATGTTCTGGATATGGCTGAAGAGAACCTGAGTGTTAGTACGAGGCAGATTACAAGAACTTCGATTAGCATCACATCTATATATAATAAATAAGGGATAATAAATGATTCACCAATTAAAAAAACAGCTCAAAATATACGATTCACAGGAAAATGAACTCAAAAACAAATCCAAAGCAAAGGGTAACAGAACCATTAGGATACAAGCAAATAAGCAGTTAGTTCACGAAATACTGTAAACAAACTAAATTCAAAAAATGTTTGTCTTGGAACATTGAAAGGCTAGAATTAGTAAACAACAACTTTGTTTGAGTTCAGCATGTGCACAGGGGCAAGGGAGGTGTTTTGTTTACAAGCATATTCATCGATTCTCTGTTGTCAAGTTTACACACATTTTCGAAAGAGGAAATTTTCAGCTATATATCAACTCATATAATAATGTTAATTTACTTATTGATGTTAGATTTTGGATTCAAAATAAAAAGTAGAGATATATGTATGTTGTTCTAAGCGCAAAAATAACTTCAAATCAAAAAAAATTAATAACATTCTTATTCCTAAAACCGGTTCTAAAAAATTTGTTGAGGTTTATATAATCAATAATCTCTATCACAATAACAGTAAACCATTTTTTAAAGCATATTGGGTTATTTTAAAAGTAGATTAAATGAGCCAACTTTATAAAGTATTAGTCAAGTTGCCGTACAATTTTTTGGTTTAGTATGACGGGTCAAAATTGAGGTATTAAAAATAAAAATACTTCATTTTAGAATAGATGTCTTATTAAATGTTTTGCTGTTTACTTTAGTGTTTGTCTTTGATAAGCAAAATAGCATTCAGTGTTGCAAAGGTAAAAAAACTGATCCAAGAGTAGGATTTTGGTGACATCCACCAAAGTGCCAATATCTCGAAAACCATCGATTTTTTACTAAGGTCATTTTATGTTTTTCTGGGTGCTTATGAGTTGCTCCTTCAGTATTATCGTTGACTTTCCGGACACCCTGTATAGATATAAAAAGATGAGTAAATATATTTATAATTTAAAAAATTATCCCAATTTGAATACCTGTAATGGTTACGAAACTGATGATATTTGTAATGATTATAGTTATAATTTTGTATTTAGAACTTTTTAACAAATAATAATTATATCCTTTCACCTGAGGCGCTTTGGCGGCCAACAAAAGACTCCTCCTTAAAGACGGACTTCCTCCGGGTAACCTCGCCTGATTTATTCCAGGACTGGAGTTCCTCGATGAGTCCGAAGAAGACAAAAGTGTAGTTTGAATCGAACTTTTCGATAAGACCGGAGATTTTTTATTCCTTATCGGTGCAGCACGAGGAAGTCGGCTTTGTGGTTCTATTGATGGAGATAATTCTTTAATGCGGCTCCTAAAAATAAGAGTTTAAAACATTAAAGATAATGGCATAATAGAACTAGAACTTTTTAAGAACCAGTAAACAACATAAACACGTGAATACGACTGAAATAATTACCTATATTATCGTAATATTAATTTAATAAAATTATAAGTTAACACGAACTTGTGACAACTTATAATTTTATATAGATTTTCTAAAAATACAGTGGTGGCCAACTAAAACAAGAAACGATTTAAAAAAAAAATACTTTATTCAATGTTTCAGTTCTTTAAAATAAATTAAAACCATCTTAAAATTTTGATTGTTCATCACAACAGCAATATATAATTTATTTATAGACATTCCACTAAGAAATTTGTAAGGAATGCGGAATATAAACAAAATTTATAGATAACACAGTTGGCCATCTACTTAGAAACGACGAAAATAAACGGGCGTATAGTTCATTTCAAACCTTTATACTGGTAACAATTTGTGTTTTTTGTATCTACAAGCCTTGTCTTCCACAGTTTAAAATGGGTAGAAAAAAAATTGTGACCCGTCAATGCGTAAAATAATTTTTACGCTAAGGGAAAGAGGTTGGACTTGGTTGGGAAAGAGGTTGGAGTAAAATAGCTGACCACCTAAAATGTAAAAAAAAAATGGTTTTCTATGCACTCAAACACATAAAAGAACATAAAACGTACGAAAATATTCCACGCAAGAAAAGATCTAAAAAAACCAGCCAACGAACTGATGAAACTATTGTTCGAATGGCTAAAATGAATCCATTTTTAACCTCCAACCAGATTAAAGAAGAACTTTCTCCAGCTACCACGATATCATCACGAACTATAAGACGACGACTTAATGAGGCCAACCTATTTGGACGAGTATCCCGCAAGAAACCACTGCTAAAGAAGAAAAATCGCCAGGCTAGATTAAAATTCGCTAAGGACCATATTAATTGGACCATAAAAGAGTGGAAAAAAAAATTATGGTCTGATGAGATAAAAATAAATCGCATTGGTAGTGATGGTAGAATATTTGTTAGAAGACCAAGGGGTGCGGAAAATAATCCGAAGTATACTTTATTATCCGAAGTAATAATTTGCCGGTGTCTTGGGTTTTGCAACAAGACAATGATCCCAAGCACACGGCTAAGTCTGTAAAAAAATGGTTTGACGATAACCATGTTGATGTACTTGATTGGCCCTCATGTAGTCCGGATCTCAATCCCATTGAGAATCTTTGGAGAGACCTGAAAAAACTTTTAGAACATAAAAATATTAAAAACCTTAAAGATCTGGCGGAAGAAGCAGAGCAGGCGTGGAAATTGATACCACTAGCGAGATGTCAACATCTGGTGGAGTCAATGCCTAGGAGATGTAGAGCTGTCATTGAAAATAAGGGATTTGCTACAAAATATTGATTTATTTAGGGTTTAGAGTTCTTATTTTGTTTTTTTAAATTGATAATTCTTTGGTTTCTAATTAGTGGTCCAATTCAATATTTGTATAAAAAACTTACTTTTTTTTAAAAGTATATATGTGAACACAAATCCACTAAATTTATGGTAATATTAAAGGTAAATGTTAGTTACGACAATGGGCGAGAAATTTAAGAATAAACAATTTTATTTACAAAAGATTTATGAATTTTATTAATTTATTCACTCTAAATTCTAATTAGTTGGCCACCACTGTATATAACAATATAGATTTTTTATAATTTATGCAATTTTACACTAACCTTAAAACTGTATCCAATCTCAACCAGGCATTGCTCCTGATCAATCTGTCAGCCTGATTCACCAAACATTGTTCTAGTTGTATTTTAATCTTGTTTAGTAAATCGGCAAACGGTCTGGTCCAATGAGCGTCGACCATTTTGCAACACCGCGAGTAACTTCTGCATGCTTGATCAACGCCTAAGTTTTTCGCCGCTGCTAACATTTGATCTTCTACTTCGCAGACGCCGAAACCTAACCCGGCGTCTAAGGCATGGAAGGACGGCGATCCAAGAACTGCTGCGAAGTGTTGCCTACAAGTAATCATTAATTTATAAAATCCATTAGGAAAGTGATAAATATAATCTGGTACATCTGATGTTTATAATCTCTTTAGTACTAGAGTACGATAAGTAATTTTTTGAAAAGGTTCTAAAATTACAATCGGTGAATTTATTGAGTTTAAATTTTTAGCAAGACGCTTTGAATCTACAGGAAGAGATTTGGACAATTTAAGGCCAAATATTATGTTTCTTAATTGACAGAGATGAAAGAAAATCCCTTGGGTGTTTCTGGATTTCGATAAAATCTTTGAGACTGTTAATGGCATCTCAGATATTTAAACAAAATGGATTTATTGTAATTTTGCTTAAACTCTCTTAAAGTGCACATCGTATAAGTATTCGGGCAGTTGGAAACTTCAGAGATTAAGTAATAATTAAGTAAAATATATAGATTTTTTAGTCTAACAACTGTAATAAATAGTTATTTGTATGCAACATTAATAAATGATCCACTTGTAACAATAACTTGTAACTGGCAATTAGGGATAGGCCTATATTAGCCATCCAAGGTGTTTCAATGGATGTAATTGGTGTTTATTTAAATTATAAAATAGTTAGTGTTTTTTGTTAAATTATAAAATAAAACTTAATAGACGTACATAAACGGGTATAACACACTTATTAAGAATTACAGACCATAAAAGAAGTGTCAGAACAGAAAATCCTTTAACTTAAAATAATAAAATGGGTCTTGCAGAACATGCCATATACAAAAGTACACCAATTTAATTTCCAAGATGTAAAAATCTGAGATAAACAATCAAATCATACAAAAAAAAAACAATTTCAGAAACGATCTTATATTGATAAACACAATAAAAGTATTAATAAAAAGCAAGACACAGATAATTTAAGTACATCGTATTTCAAACTTATTAAAACAATAAAATACCTAATGGATAATTTTATCATTAAGTTTATTATAGGTTATATAGTTTATTCACATCTATGGACGCCCCGAAATTGGAAAATTCCCAATGATTCCACTAAAGGGCATAAAATGGGTTTTATTACTTGGTACAAATTTTCGAAATACTCTATATACAGGTTGTCCCACTTAAGATGGATACAAGCCAATATCTTGGTTGTTTATTGAGCGATTTTTTTCATTTTTGGTAGCATATTTCGCATATTTTGCCCAGAGTAAGAAATGCGATACCTCATGGACGTAGGTTTTAATTGGGTTTGATATTTTTCGATTCAAGAAGAAACTACCTTTAGGACACTATTTATTTCAAATCTGTTAAATTATATTCAATCCTCCTTACCTAAGATACTTAAGTTCTAATTTTGATCAGTATTGATAGAGGGTGTGTCCTTAAAATAAGACATTTTTATTTTTATAAATTTTTTTTTAAGTACATACTTACGACGCCACTAGATAAAAAACAACTAAAAACAACTAGCTCAACCAAGATATTGGCTTGTATCCATCTTAAGTCAGGCATCCTGTATAATCGTCTTCTTTCTGTTCTTAATTTAAGCGCTTGTTCTTCCATTTCTAAGGCAAAATTGAAGAAATTAATAATAATAATGAGTGTATTAGTTAAGCCAAAAAAATTACAAATATATAAGTAAAAAAAGTCAAAGTAAATAAATATAGTCAAGCAACTAAAAGGCCACAGATTTTTAGGAATCTTTTATAAATGATGACTTCCTGTGCTCTGTTGAGGACTGCTAATCGAAGTCCAATGACGTTTCCGGCTTGTAGATTAAGTAGTATAAGAATGTCTAAAACCGAACGATCCCGAATGCCATAGAGAAAAGGTTAGGGAGTGCTAATCGCACATAGAAAGAAATTTTCTATCGTCTTTCTTGTCTCTAATCTCGTTAGAGTGTTCCGCTGCTAATTGTAAAATAAAAAGTAGAGATTGAACTGTACGCGTATTTGCTTTTTCAGTATACAAGATAGTTAAAATTGTAACAGGGTGGCTGGCTTTAAGTAATGTTACAAATCCCATTCTCGTAAGAGTGTGATATTCCAAAAGAGAATTACTATTACTATTTAACATATTAAATTCTTGAAATTTTGTGGTGGCATCAAAAATTTAAGCCAAATTCTTAGGATAGAGGCCTGAATTAATTTTAATTGAAGTTTTTCAGATTCCTAAGTTCTATAAATTGAGGTGCCCACCGAGAAACATTGCGATTCAACTTTCACATATAAGAAGTAAGATTTTACTTCAATAACAAAGCCATGTTGCTGGTTTTAAAATGTAAACACTGAATAAGTTTACCTGTGATACAAATGACAAGCGTCTGACAGCTGTAGCACCAATTGACTAACCGGCTCCGCCCATCTCATAGAAGGTAATGTTGCCAAAATTTTTTCACAAGCCGCTGTGGTTTCCAACACTTTATCAGGAGACATGTTTACCACGTGCTGTTGGTAGCACTTCTCCCGAAGTTCCCTCGGCATGCTCGCGAACGCCCTGCTCGGCCACACTTTGACAAAATTCTGCGTGACCCATTGTAGACATTTCTGGTACAAGTCGTCTAGTCCGTAAGCGGCAGATAGAGGAAGAACTTCTAGTACACCAGTACAACAACCTTAAGGTATAAAAACTGTTAATGCGTGCTCTAGATGGCTAGGTTAGTCTTACCTGCACACGGTTTATGAAAATTGTGACAATGACGTTGTTTTAGGGCATGCTCAACTACTTCTTTAAGACCTTCGAGACCTAACATGTCAGATAAAGATGCCAGTTCCACCAGACTGATGGAGTCTGGGACATGGGCGGCTCCGCTATAGATGTGGCAAAGGGAGAAGTATACTGATTCATACGAGAAGCCCTGGAAACGTTTTAAATAATTAATAATAACAATAATAATATGTATGTTTATTGTTCTAAAACAGTTTAGAGAAATACTTAAACTATTTCGAAAAATCCAAAGATTTTCTGCAAAAAACCAATTAGAAACAGCCGAAAGCGCATTTTGGCATTAATTTTTAGGTTTTGCAGAAAACCAGAAGCATTTTTTTCATCGGTATTGTATGTTTCAATTAAAATAATGCTTTATATTAAAAAATAAGAATATTCTCGATTCTTGCATAAACATATTTAACGATTTGTCAATTTTTTACTGGAACGGCAGAATGGAATAAAAAGCCATGTGAATGATATGTATATTACCAATTTAAATTAAAAAGTTTGACTTAAATTAAAGAAAAAAACATGAACCATAACTTGCTATAATGAAAATTTATTGGCAAACTGATAATATTTAATATAAAAAATATACTATTGTTCATAATTGTTATTTAAAAGCTTACTGGCATTGAAAATTCCTATAATTTTATATTACAATACGATGGACGTTTATTTCATTTTATTTCTTTCTGTATTAACAAGATAACGATACTAACGTCATTGAAATAAGTAAGAAATTGACACCACATACCATCTGACACAAACATAAATAAATAGGATAAATAAAATACTTATGTCTCCCTTTACAGGCACACATATTTCAAACATAGCGATGTGCATCACTAGAGCTTAGAAGTTACAGTTTATATGGGTTCAGACAAATTCAAATCCATCAGATTCATTAGTGTAAAGTGGAAAATCAAAAGAGATTACACATTACAAAAAGATATATAAACATATACAACATTATAATATATAACTTTTATACAAAAGCCCAACTAAAAGAAATAATTCTTTCTAGGAATCTGAAGAAAGCATTCTGGCCCATTCTAAACATTACGTAAATAATCATGTTAGGTCACATTAATTTTTTTAAACTTATTTTTTTTATTGTTACCTAAGGGTTTTTTTGATTCCATTTAAATTAGGAAATAAAAAAAATATTTTCGCAAATAAAGGACTTTTGAAAAGAATAGACATTATAGACTGATGAATATTTAGGTCATTATTAATCCTCCAGTGGTTTAGCCTACTGCGTTAATATCCCAAAGCAACTTTATATATATACTTATATATATACTTTATATATAAAATGTATATATAAAATATATCTGTATAATAATATATCTATATATAAATATACATATAAATATAAGTGTACGGCTCAGATAGCGCTTTAACTATACGAGGTAGAGCAAAAAGTTCTACAGCAAAGTTGTAGGGTTGACAAAAACCTACGAACTAAAAATATTTTTATGTATACTGGGTGTGTCACAAAAAAGTTACTATAAAATATGATTTTTTTTAAATGGTACGCCTTGTATATTATGGTACTAAAATGTGAGGCAAAAAGAGTACTTTACTTTGGTATAACGCTTTTAAAATTTCTGAGCGGCGTTACAACGTAATTAATTTCTTTATGTTATTTTTTGCCTTTTAGAGGGTTCGTTTAAAAAATCATAATTAACTTAAAATTTATTCTGCGCCTATGAAACTTGTACCACAGTTAGTCTAGGGTACCTCCTCTAGGCTGACTATGATAATTTGTAATTTTTTAATATAAGGTGTTTTTAAAGAACTTTCAAACTTGCTGAAATTAAATACGCAATATCTCAAATTTTTTAAATGGAACACCCTGTATATTTTTATTTATTTAAGTTTGCCCCTCAAATACCTTCATTTTTTATTTAATATGTCCTATAGCTAAACCATTAGAGATATTTTAACTTTTCTGTAAAATACTACGCATAAAACGGGTATTCTTTAAGTTTTGATCAAGATTGCTTAGAAACATTGGTTTAAACGTCAAATAATAATTGTCAGATTATTAGTTTGATAACAGCAGTAGACAAGATTAATGTTTTCTCTTCAAAAACCATTTTAAAAATTATTATTAGTGAGTTAGTTAATCGATTTTTAATTTTTATTGTTCATTTTGTAATCAATATGAATTTTCCTCGTGAGGAATTTGTTGATATGATATATGCCCTTGGAGCTGCTGAAAGCCTTTTGGCATCTAGAATTTATGCGCAACTTTATCCTGAAAGGAGCCGTCCCCAAGCACAAGTGTTTCAAAACTCAAAGAAAGATTTGAGAGAACAGGAAGTGTAATTTATGAAAAACATGAACGGGTGAAGCCAGTTACAAATAAGGAAAACAGGATGACAGTAGCTTTAAGTGTGGTTGAAGATCCTCATAAAAGCGTTAGGCAGCTTGCTAAAGAATTACCCTTTAGTGCAACATCAATATCTCGCATGCTTCTTCCATCCTTACCATATTCAATTGTTGCAGGACTTACTTCCGCAGGATTATGAAAGAAGAATGGCTTTCTGTCAGTGGGCGCAAAATAAGATTCGTCAGCCTGAATTTTTTAATTTTGTGCTTTTTTCGGATGAAGCTACATTCCATAATAATGGCAGTGTTAATAAACATAATTTTCATCATTACGACCCCAGCAATCCATTCTTCACCCGAGAAATTCATCATCAACATAGATGGTCGCTTAATGTTTGGGCAGGAATTATAGGACATTTCGTTATTGGACCGCACTTTTTTATTGTACATCTTACAGGTAAAATGTATTTAAACTTTTTACAAAACAATTTTAATGTCCTTCTACAAACGTTGCCTGACCATGTTCGAGATAGGATTTGGTTTCAGCATGAGGGCGCTCCGGCTCATTATAGCCATGCTGTTAGAAATTTTTTAAATGAGCATTTTGATGACCGGTGGATAGGGAGAGGTGGGCCGGTCCCTTGGCCCGCAAGGTCCCCAGATTTGACCAAACTGGATTTTTTCTTGTGGGGATATGTGAAGGAAAAAGTCTATCAAACAACTCCTACTACAAGTGAAAATATGAAAAATAAAATTCGGGAGATTTTTCAAACAGTCACGCCAATTATGTTGGAAAAGGTTAATGAATGACTCATTCTCAAAAAGGGTAAACGCTTGCGTACAAAATTTAGGAGGTCATATTGAAAACAATTTATAATAATTGTAATTGATCTTTAAAATTTAAAATTAGTGTAACGATGTACATTTATGCAAAAATACGTTAGTACCTACCTAGTATGTAATTTAATTTTGCTGTTTTTTTTAGCAGTTTAAATGAATAATTGTGTTGGTTAATTTTTCAAGTATGTAATAATAATAATAATAATAATAATTGTAGGAAAAGTAATAATTCTAATTCTTCAATATTTTTTTTTAAGCAATCTTCATCAAAACTTAAAGAATACCCGTTTTATGCATAGTATTTTACAGAAAAGTTAAAATATCTCAAAAAGTACTTGGTTTAGCTATAGGACATATTAAATAAAAAATTAAGGTATTTGAGAGACAAACTTAATTAGATAAAAATATACAGGGTGTTCCATTTGAAAAATTTGAGATATTGCGTATTATCATAGTCAGCCTAGAGGAGGTACCCTAGACTAATTGTGGTACAAGTTTCATGGGCGCAGAAAAAATTTTAAACGAAGCCTCTAAAAGGCAAAAAATAACATAAAAAAATTAATTACGTTGCAACGCCGCATGGAAATTTTAAAAACGTTATACCAAAGTAAAGTACTCCTTATGCCTCACATTTTAGTACCATAATATACAAGGCGTACCATTTAAAAAAAAATCATATTTTATAGTAACTTTTTTGTGACACACCCAGTATACATACAAATATTTTTAGTTTGTAGATTTTTGTCAACCCTACAATTTTGCTGTAGAAATGTTTGCTCTACCTCGTATAGTTAAAGCGCTATCTGAGCCGTACACCTTGTTGGCACATCCTGTATATATACGTGATTTCTTAACACTGATTGTGTTCCAAACCCAAAACTAGTAGTCCTATGTAAGCTCTTAGTACTAAGGTTAAATTACATTTAAATAATAGGTAACCGTTATAGAGTTTGATATTTGTATTTTTTTGAAACACAGTACATTAAAAAATTTCAAAAATCATTTAGGATATATCAAATAAACTCCAAAAATTAAATTAAAATCAAATCAGAACAATAGCTATAGTATTTTCTTAACACTGATTTGATCTACATTAGTTACTTATAAAACATTACATTAACTAAACAAGATAAGAAAGTTATGCATAACTTAGTTATAAACATCCCTATTAATTTAATAGCGAAACTATTGGCGAATAAATTACACTCATTTACTATCTCTACTGATTATCTTATTATAAATAATTATTTAATATTTTTAGCTTAACCTTTTAATCAGATAACAAGCGAATCAATAAATTATATGGCAATGACTCAACTTTCACTTAATAAGCCCAATAAAAGAACCATTAATATTAAAAGATTTTTTTAAGCTATATAATTATTTAATTATTAGCATTAGTTAAATAAATAAACTTTTCCATATTTTTTTTTTCTGTAAAGAGATATTCACACGAGGAGGCCTAATCGGCATAGATAAAAATTTAAAGGAGGTTATCGGTTAACGTAGCGGGTAACGGCGAGCCATTCTTTGATGTTTTTTGCTGCATTTAACGGATCTATTCGATAATTTTCTTTGCAGCATAAATAAGATATTATTTTATGCCGTTTTTAGCTTTATAATTTTTTTTCTTGCCAGTCTATAGGTATATTATACAGGAAATATATTATCTGATATATTATATGATACACATGTCCAGAGTAAAATAAAAGAGTAGTTTTTGGTTAGTGGTTAAGCTGTTTCGTGATTTTATGAAAATTAGTTTGAGTTTCTCTTTTTTCTACAACTGTCTGATCTTTAGTTAGTTCTATCTGTCTTGTGGTACCAGTTACGGTTTTGTGCCAAATGGTGGAATCATCTAATAGATACCAATGCTAACACCATCTCTGACTCTTAAACTATTGAAAAATTAAAAGAGAAGAAAGATATTAGCTTCTTATTGCATGATTTTTATGTATATCAGGGTGGGACTGTTGTGAGAGTGTTTAATAACTTATCCAAAGCATTCGACTGCATATGGTTTTAAAAACATTAAATGGAACAGGGGGTCGAGTGATACCTTATTTTGAAGGTATTTTTATGTGGATTATAACCCTAAAGTTTTAAATTGTTACTATTTGCCTAGTCAATACAGGGGCTAATAAAAGTTACAAAAACATGTCAACATTTTTTATGACAAAAAATGCTTGTAAATTTAGCAGTTAAATAAATACAAAAAATTTTGTTCTCCTACATTGTGAACCGTACTTTCTGTTGTTTTTTTTTTAATACCCGTAGGTATCTATGCCAATTCTGCAAGGGAACTCTTGGTTATTGTTGAGACTTATTACAGCAACATTTTGAAGTTTAATAGTGGTTGTCAATTACTGCTGTCAGATCATAGTGTGTCAAACAAATAGCTCTTTAAAGTTAGTTAGTTACAACATTGAGTGTGATAATGGTTTATTCACTTGCTGAAAGAGTTGAAATAATTTCTCTTTTCTTTGCGAACAATGAACATGCTAATAGAACAGCCCAGCTCTTTAACACACTACAACACCCTAATCGACAGGTCCATCGCAAGTACATTTTGGGATTGGTTCAAAAATTTAGGGAAACTGGGTCTGTGGCTAATAAAAAGCGCGAAATGATTAATCCAGTGGTGAATGAAGCCTCAGAAGTAGCTAGATCCTACACTGAGCACAAGGAAGTTATCAACCGTGTCTGGTATTAAGAGAAGCAGCATTCAGAAGATATTAAAAAAAAAGCAAGTTTCATCCGTACAAAATGCATCTCGTACAAGAACTAAACGAAGACGATTTTGATAGGCGAGTACAATTTTGTGAAACTATATCTGAACAAGCCGCCAATGATCCACACTTTCACACTATTTAATGTATGTTTTTCTGACAAATGCTTCTTTTTCCTAAACGGTACTGTGAATCGTCACAACTGTCGCTATTGGGCTGATTCAAATCCCAGAATATTTCGTGAGGTGCATACACAACATCCTGAAAAATTAAATGTTTGGGCTGGCATTTTTGGTAAACATATCGTAGGCCCCTTTTTTTTACCTGACAATTTAACAGGAGAGATGTACCTGGAGTTATTAGAAAATACAATTCATCCAGCATTAGTGGATGAAATGATACTAGAAAATAACAACGAGTACTTGGAAAATCATCTAGTATTTCAGCAAGATGGGGCGCCACCCCACTATGCTGCAAGGGTTCGTCAATATTTGGACCAAACGTTTCCAGGACAATGGATTGGAAGAGGAGCTATTGAATGGCCTCCTCGTTCCCCGGACTTAAGCCCGTTAGATTTTTTTTTAATGGGGCCATTTAAAAACTAAAATTTATGCTAGTCAGCCAACATCGCTAGACCATTTGCGACAAAGAATAATTGATGAATGTCGTCAAATCACCCCAGAAATTTTGCAAAATGTACGGGAAATGTTTGAACAAAACCTGTATTATTATATGGAAGTCGAAGGCCAACATTTTGCACATTTACTTGATTGATTTTATCTTTAAGCCCTTTATTTAAAATTATACTTTTAACATTTTTTTGTAACTTTTATTAGCCCCTGTATCGACTAGGCAAATAGTAACGATTTAAAACTTTAGGGTTATAATCCACTTAAAAATACCTTTAAAATACTCGACCCCCCGTTCCATTTAAAATTTTGGGGGCCCTTGTGACCCCCGCTAGGGCTTTGCCCTCAGGGGGGCGAAACTAGCAAAAAAATGGTTCCCCCTTGAATAAAAAATTGACGGGTCCGAGGATTTGTTCGCAAATGTTCTGAGGGACCCAAAATAGGCTCTGTTTCGTTTTCAAATGGCCACCCTGTATACAACCTATTCATAAGTCCGGTGCAAGGGTTAACATTGAGTTATTAAATTTGTATTCAGTCTGTCAGTACGGAGGGGATCCTCAGACAAATACAACTAAAAATAATATATTAGATTCTTAATTAAATGGCCAAATAACCATAAAATTCTACTTAAAAAGCTTAAACTTATGAAGTTCGTTTTTTTTATGGCAAATCTCTTCTCGCAAGGATGCTAAGATTTTTACAACATGAGATTAAAGTGACTTTGGTAGTACTTCAAGTTCGTACCACTGACCCTTTCTATTTCTTTGATTTACAGCTCTACTATACAATCTGTTCATCTTTCATTTGCAGATCTTAATTTTTTTTACAGCCGTTCTATCCCTTCAGGATTAGTCTCTTAATTGGATTTACATATTTTATTAAAATGGTCTATTATAATGTGTTCTTTAAGAACTTGGCGCCGATGACATAAGGATTCAGTTTGGACTATTTTTTCGTTATATGATCCCCCAATTACTAATGTCATCGACTTATTATGGACTCCAACAGAAATTTGTTAGATTGTATACTTTCAGGATGTGATTAGAGGTTTCAAAGTTGGAATACGTGATAGGTGCTAGCTGTGTGAAGTTGAGATATTGAACCTAGAAGATAATGCAGCCAAATATAATTGTTATATTAAGTTGCCACTGTATATTTTTAAGTCTGATAGTTTAATGTTATCGTTTCTTATTGCAAAACTGTCTTTTTCCTCTCTAACACTACTCTCTCTTACACTATAGATGTGACTAAAATTTATTTCTGTTTCTATAACATCAGAAAATAAATTAGATAAAACAAATATATAAATAAAAAACAAATAAGTGTCATAAACTGCGATTACAAATGTGTAGGAGTAAAACTATTCTTCTCTAACACCACTAGCCACTCCTGTAGGTGTAGATTACGATTTGTTTCTATAAGATTAGAAGAGCTGATACAACCGTTCCTTTTTAACAATTGCTATATACCTGCAGTTAATTATTTGTTTTCCCTTATGCGACTCTCCAAATAACAGTACCGTACGGTACTTTATTTTACTATCGCCACAATTCCATCTGACGATGGCCAACTTTTGCTTTCTTGTTTATGTTTGACATACATTTTTTCGCAACAAAAACAATATTAAATTATTCCCCGCGGGTCTTAAATAACGCGAAAAGGCACACACTCGTTTGCACAACGCTTACTTTTATGATTGTTATTCCATTCGTTAATTATCGAAAAATAAGAACGTGGGTAATATAAAACTATCTCCAACAGTGATTTTTTTTTTACTTTTGGCATAATATTTTGTGGACTTATGGAGCGATAAAAGTTTATGTTCGTCCATTATGACGTGTCGTTTATACGGTCTGGCGACCCTTGGTAATTGGTAATTCGAGGTAAAAGTGGTGCACTGGTTGATTTACGTTCATTATGCAATTTTGTTCTTGGACCCTGTTTATATAAGCATACCAAATATATAAAATTTATTGTTTTATCTAAAAAAAAAACTCTTTGTCAGAACCTTCCCCTACCCTCCTTATTACATTTTCTTTGAGGGCTCACAGTAATGCCACCCCAATTTTTAGGATAAAAATCGAACCTCCCGATACGCCTCCACGTCGAAAAACCAGATCGACCAACAAAAACAAATATTTCAAATGGGAAGAGAACGACGACGAGCTCCCCCTGCTAAGCAGACTCAAAAACCTCGCGGAAAACCCTCAAAAAAACTCAAAGGTAAGCAGCGGAGGTGTCCCCGCTGCCAACCAACCTTCGACACCTCCGCGGAATGGCAGAGGTATAAATGGAGCGAGGACTGTAGCTTCCGACCTCTTCCGTCTCCTCCTCACGCCGTCAAGCGGATGAAGCCTCACTCGAATCGTATCCACGCTTGCAAGTACTGCCAGGAGATTTTTAAAACGTTAAAATTACTGAAGGAGCACAAGAAGGTGCATAAGCCCGAGGGGATGTGCGAGGAGGAGCAGCCTTTTTATAAACTCGACCATATCTAGGACCTCTATATTTGCTCCGTTTGTTCCGCGGAGAGGAAGACGCGGCCAAGGAACATATTCTCACCCATAAACAGATAATCAAATGTATCGCGTGCAATATAGAGTTTAAAGAGTATTTTGACTTGGGAGTTCATAACAAGCAAATACACAATCAGGAGGGGAAGTTTGGGTGCCCACGTTGCACCTACGCGTCCTCGAACTTGTACAGTTTTAAGGCACATATTAATTATGTGCATCTCAAGAGGTTTCCTTTTTATTGTAAGGAGTGTGGGAAGGGATTTAAGCACTATAAGACTTATATGGAGCATCAGAACTTGCATATTGGGAAAAAGCCTTACGTATGCATTGTATGCGAGAAGGCTTTTACTTACGAGAAGTACTTGCATGTGCACCAAGTGAGAAAACATCAGGTGAGTAAGCAGTTCCTCAAGCCCAAGGAGTTTTGTCCAAGTTTTCAGTAGCTTAAAGTTGGAATTTTTTTAAATAATGTTGCCCCTGTATGTTAGCTAAAATTTGCTGTAATGTCAAATTGATTCTTCGAGTCGCTTGAAAATTATCAATGTTAAACGTGCCGTATTCCTGGCCAGTCTTTAAACATTTGACCATACGAAAATGAGTCCAAGTTTTCACTAGCTTAGAACTAGAATTTTTTTAAATAATTTTGCCCTTGCTTGCCCCTGTATATTAGCTAACATCTGCTATAATTTCAATCCTAATCCTTAAGCCGCTTGAAAAATATGAATTTCAAACGTGCCGTATCCTGTCCAGTCTTTGAACATTTAGCTCTGCGAAATTGAGCCCAATTTTTCGTTAGCTTAGGGTTTGATTTTTTTTTAATAATTTTGCCCTTGCTTGCCCCTGTATGTTGGCTAAAGTCTGCTGTAATTTTAATCCGAGTCCTCAAGCCGTTTGAAATATATTAAGATCAAACGAGCCATAGTCCTGCCCATCTTTAAACATTGAAATCTACGAAATTAAGCCTAAGTTTTCACTATAATAGCTTATAGCTTAGAGTTTGAATTTTTGTAGATAATTTTGCTCCTGCTTGTCCCTGTATTTTAGCTAACTCTTGCTATAATTTCAGTCCGAATCCTTACGCCGCTTGACAAATATCAATGTGGAACGAGCCTTAGTTCTGGCCAATATTTAAACATTTGAACCTACAAAATTAAGTCCAAGTTTTCACTAGCTTAGATTTTTTTTTTTAATAATTTTGCCCTTGCTTACCCCTGTATGTTGGCTAAAGTCTGCTGTAATTTTAATCCGATTCCTCAAGTCGTTTGAAAACTATTAAGATCAAACGAGCCATAGTCCTGACCCATCTTTAAACATTTGGGTCAACGAAATTAAACCCAGGTTTTCACTAGCTTAGGGTTTGAACTTTTTTAAATAATTTTGCCCTTGCTCGCCCCTGTATGTTAGCCAAAGTCTGCTGTAAATTCAATCCGATTCCTCAAGCCGTTTGAAAAATATTAAGATGGAACGACTCATAGTCCCAGCCAATCTTTAAACATTGGGATCTAAGAAATTGAGCCCAAGTTTCTACTAGCTTAGGGTTTGAATTTTTTAGAATAATTTTGCCCCTGCCTGCCTCTGTATGTTGGCTAACGCCTGCTATAATTTCAGTCCGAATCCTTAAGCCGCTTGAAAAATATCAGTGTGGAACGAGCCTTAGTTCTGGCCAAGCTTTAAACATTTGAACCTACAAAATTGAGTCCAAGTTTTCACTTGCTTAGGATTGGATTTTTTTTAAATAATTTTGCTCCTGCTTGCCCTTGTATATAAGCTAAAATCTGCTGTAATTTCAATCCATTTAAAACATTTCAATAATTTAATGCTGCATCTATTGCGCTGTTCAGGCAATTAAATTGAATAAATTTATTGACTTGGTATGTTTCGATTTATCTTTATTACATTTATGCTTACAATGTCTTATTAATAAGTTTACGACTTAATGTAGTTTATTACGGAAAGTTTTACATGTATTGCGACTGAAGGCCTAAGAGATCTTTTTTTTTTCACCTGACATCAACCTTGATTAATTTACAGGAACAGTAAAATTCTAAATGTTTTTTACGCTCGGAATATTTACGCACAATACATACAAGATCAACAATTAACTTTGAAATATACTATGTATGTACATGCTATTGGTATGTACCTACATAAACTGTTGTTTTGATCTTCTAAAAGATATTTAGTCTTTTTATTTACTATTTAAAATATTTTTTGCCAGCCACTTTCAAATTCTCAAAAAGATTATAAAATAAAAATTTATCTGCTAGGAGTAAACTAACTTATGGCCAATTTCTTTAATTTTTGTCATCCTGATATGACTGTCTTTGTGATATATGCCTGTTAAACATTTTCAGGATTTGCCATCCTGCAAAAACAAAGAAGTTGCTAAATGGAAGAAATATTTAAATTTAAACTAGCTAAATGTTAACGAATACACAGCTGAAATAATGAATTTTAATTCTTCTTAATTAAAGATTTTTAATATCTAGAAGTTTTTTGGATAGCTTCCCAACCTTTAAGCCAAACCTGAAATATTCGCAGAAAATACTTAAAAATGTGATTTTCTTTTCTAGAACACATTCATTATTTTTGATTTGAAGAATACCCGTTTATAACACTCATATTATTCAGTCCCATTTAAAAATGAAAAATTATTTAATCTTCTCAGGCTATCGATTTAATTTTAAGTTTGTTTTATTTTTTCTATAGCAAATCAGGAAGGGATAACTAAAACTTAAATCTCCCGTTTAAAGCGCCCAAATATTGATTTAAAGTGAATTGGTATAACAAGAATCAATGCAATGGTAACAAATATATTTACCTTTTAGTAAGTGTACTACAGTTTTAATAATAACATAAGATTTCTCTAATATAATATTTCCCTATGGCAATACTACTAATTACCTACCTGTAAAGAAATAACATTTCCAGACTTTTCCAGCCAGTTTCCACTGAGTAAGGCAGCAAAATATTGGCACCTCGAAGCTAAAATGCATTTGTGTGCTTTCAGTTTATGACCATCCACCTCCACGACCACGTCCGGACCAATTTCTTCCAAAAACATGCGTAATAAGTCAGTGCCGAGTCTGCGTACTGCTTTTTTCGGTTGACTAAACATTAAAAAAAATACTCGATGTAAAAATTTTCGAAAAAAAAAAACTTTTATCTTGTTGCCCTTGGTAACGATATAAGAAATATGTCCGTAATGGATTTTAAAGTGCTCGTATATGAACCATTCATGTTTTATACTGCCTACAAGTACGTCAAAGAACAACATAAAGCAAGCCAGATAACAAGGGAAATAAATATAAAGCATATAAAGAACCGGTTTGTTGAGATGCAAGACAATAATTTAGTGTTTATTTGACATTCTTTGCAAGTAGTATCGTAAAGTATAAAAAAGAAGAAATAGTGTTTTATGCACTTTTCAAGAGCGCATTCGCCGTCTTTGCTGAATAGAATTAAAATTTATGGAGCTTTAATTATACAGGGTGTCCCAAAATTAGTGGACGAAACGCGAACCCTGTATTCTTTGGTCAAAAATAACCTCACTTTTTCCTATAAACATATATCGGCAAACGCCCCCCAAGGGAGCTACGCCCCTTTTAAAGGGGGCACCTGAAGATGGTTTTTTCTACTTATTTTCGAAACGGGTAAATATAAAAATTTTAAATTTTGGTATTCTCCCAATTTTGATATGTTAGATTTAGTTGTCGTTTCATAATTTTCATTATTTAGTCAGGTGCGTATCATTTAGGGGGTGAGCCTAAAAAAATACTTAAAAAAATATTGTTTGCAAAGTTTTTGTTTTTTTTTTCCTTAAATTTTAAAAATCTAAAGCATTTTACGTAAAAAAGTACCTCTTGGTCAATAAAGCTAGGAATTACCATTTTCGAGAAAAACGCATTTAAATATAACGCTGCATAGTCTTATTAATAACAATTTTTATTAAAACTCAATAGCACGCTTCAAAAGTAAATTGACAAATAAAATTGCAAACAGATAAAAGTACTAATTTATTTGAGGCAAATGTTCAAACAAGTTTCCGTTTTCCTGAATGCATAACCTGGATCTTATTTGAATTTTTTGGGTCGATCTAAGAATTTCAAATCGGTTTTCTTTTATTTGGCCTGTAGCTGCGAGAATTCGCCTCTAAAGGTCTTCTGGAGTATCAATTTCGGTGGCATAAATAATATTGCACATATTACCCCAAAGATAATAATCCAGAGGATTAAGGTCGGGCGATCGTGCAGGCCAGTTTATTGGACCACCTCGGCCTATCTATCTGCCCGTAAAATTATTGTCCAGCCAGTTTCTCACCTGTCGGCTGTAGTGAGCTAGTGCCCCATCGTGCTGAAAAATCATTTCCAGCCGAGTTTCTATGGGAACATCGTCCAGTTAATCTCTGAGATTGTTTTGAAGAAAATTTAAATAATGACGACCAGTTAACCTGTGTGGCAAAATAATTGGGGATATCAATTTATCTCCTATTAAACCCGCCCATACTTTAAAGGAAAATCTATGCTGAAAGATAGTTCGTGGAACTACTCTCGGATTCTCGATGCTCCAAAACTGAGTATTACGGCTGTTAAAGCCCTTACTCCTAGAAAAAGTTGCCCTATCTGACCACAAAATTTTTTGACGAAGATTTGGGTGATTTAAAATCCAATGACAAAAGTCTACTCGAGCTGGAAAATCTTCTTCTTCTAACTCCTGAACCCTTTTATAATGGAAAGGATGGTATCCTAACATCTTAGTCATTCTTCCAATCTGAAATTATTTTTAAATATTTTAAATTGCATAGGAAATAAGCCTAAACCTTAGTAAGCCACTAAACATTCCAGTTAGTCGTCAAAAGGATTTGTTTTGGGGTGTTTGATGTTTGTGATAAGACTTATTCAAGTAAATAAAGTAAATAATAATAATAATAGTAATTAGAGTATTTTGAAATGAATTTAATGCGATTCGACGATAATAATTAATAACAACACTATTTATACCAATCTCAATTTTCAGTTATATGTACTTTAAATTTAATTTTTTGGATACCAAATTAGGTACTTAATTATTTATTTATCATATTTAATTTTTCTTACATTTGACTTTGGGATATTGGTAATCTCTTTTAAGGTTCTCAATGATATTTGAGGGTTTTCTTCAATTAAATTCAGTACTTCCTTATAACCATCATTTGCAATTGGTCTTCCTTGCCCTCGAGCACGTTCGAGGATCCATATTCAAGTAAATTTCTATGAATTCTAAAAAAAACTTTCCAATGTGGAAGCCTTCTTGCAGGAAACCTCCGCCGATACTCTGGTGCAGCGGCATGTGCGTTTCCATTGCAAAACCCATACATAAAATGAATTTCTACTTTTTCACGGGTCGAAAAGTCTTCCATAGTTAAAAAGATTGAAGAACAATTTGAATGCAAAATGACAACTAATCAATTACAACAAATGTTAATGTCATTATGCAGTGTGTCAATTTTTTCCAAAGCCTGCTACTAAGTTTTCATAAAAATTGGTAGTGAAAGTAATACTATGCAGCGTTATTTTTAAATGCGTTTTTCTCGAAAATGGTAACTCGTAGAGCTATTGACCGAGAGGTACTTTTTTACGTAAAAAGCTTCAAATTTTTAAAATTTAAAGAAAAAAAAACAAAAACTTTGCACACAATTTTTTTTTAGGTATTTTTTTAGGCTCACCCCCTAAATGATACGCACCTGACTAAATAATGAAAATTATGAAATGACAACTAAATTCAGCATATCAAAATTGGGAGAATACCAAAATTTAAAATTTTTATATCTACCCGTTTCGAAAATAAGTGGAAAAAACCATCTTCAGGTGCCCCCTTCAAAAGGGGCGTAGCTCCCTTGGGGGACGTTTGCCGATATATGTTTATAGGAAAAAATGAGGTTATTTTTGACCAAAGAATACAGGGTTCGCGTTTCGTCCACTAATTTTGGGACACCCTGTATAAAAATACAGGGTGTTTCAAAATTCACTACATATAATTTAAGGGCGTATTCCTGAGGTCAAAATAAGACTTTTTTCCTATAAACATGGGTCCTAAAATGCACCCCCTTCAAGCTACAGCCATCGCAAGAAGTGAAAAAAAAATCGATTTTTTAAAACTGTGTCTACAGTTTTGCATCAAATTTAACAAAATTTGGAATACCCCCGTTATTATAGGCGGTATATTTACTCTTTATCTTAGAAAAGGCGTAAAACTAATCTTAAGGGGTAAACTGAGGGGGTGCACACTTTGACGGCCAAATTTTTATGTGTACATACATTTTTTTTTAAATTAAGCTACACCAAAAAATAGACTATACAAAAATTTAAATTTTTGGTCTCTTGCATTTTTTTCATACGACTATTAGTTTTTGAGGAAATCGCCGGTGAATAAAAGGATAGCAATATCGTAAATTAAAAATCAAAGAAAAAATTTACGATTTAGGCTGTGTTTCGCAATTGTTGACATTTTTATTTTTGAGGTTTTAGTAGTAGGCTGTGAGTATTTGTTTTAGACATTTTTTAACTTGCTTGACATTTGTTGTAAAATAAATTTACTGTCATTGTTGACTTTGTTTAATTCCAGTAGTTTACTTCCCGTTTTAGATTGGTGAAGTGTAGTTTTTATTCCCATCTTTGATTTCTAAACGCTAACATTGCTAAAATGGAAAATGAACGTTATTCATTCGAACATCTTGCAGACATCCATTTTGTTTATGGTCTTGCTGATGGTAACGCGTATGAAGCTCAAAGATTGTATCAGTTAAGGTTTCCTAATCGCCGACTCCCGAATGTACGAACATTTTCAGAGTCACATCGGCATCTTAGGGAATACGGTAGTTTTCGGACTCCCAGGAACAATGCAGGCAGACCGCAACAAGCACGAAACCCAGTGACAGAGGAGCAAATTTTGAATGCCATCGACGACGATCCTGGCCTAAGCACCCGACAAATAGCTCGGAATTTGGATGTTTCTCATGCAACTGTCTGGCGGGTTTTGCACGAAAATAGCTTGTATCCATACCATATTCAAAGAGTTCAAGCTTTGCTACCTCAAGATTTCCCAAGGCGCTTACAGTTTGCAAGGTGGTTACTTCAGAGATGCGCGAGAGATAATAATTTTTTATCAAGTATTCTACATATTCACAGACGAAGCTCATTTTTTGCGGGAAGGGGTGGTGAATTTTCACAATGTGCATGTTTGGGCAGCAGAGAATCCGCACGAAATTAGGCAATCTCACCACCAGGAGCACTTTATCCTTAATGTATGGGCAGGTTTAGTGGGAGATGAGTTAATTGGTCCTTTCTTTTTTCCTAGAATTTTAGTTGGCGACACTTATTTAGACTTTCTACAGCACCATTTAAATGGTTTACTAGACAATGTATCTTTAAATGTGTGAGCGAACATGTGGTTTATGCATGACGGTACCCTCCCTATTTCCGTATAACAGTGCGTGACTATTTGAACTTTGTGTTTCCTGAGAGATGGATTGGTAGAGCAGGCCCAATACCATGGCCTTCACGCTCCCTGGACTGCAATCCTCTGGATTTTTTTTTCTGGGGATATGTAAAAAGCCTCGTCTATAATCCATCGCTCGAGGTCCTAAGGCAAAGAATTATTGATGCCTTTGAAACACTAAGAAATACTCCCGGAATTTTAGAGCGAGTAAGACAATCTATGAGAAGACGAATGGAGGCTTGTATTGCAGCAGGGGGTGCGCATTTCGAGCACTTTTTTTAAAAAAAATATTTGTTTCTCAGAAGTTTATTGTTTATTAAAAAATAATTAATTATTATGTTAATAAATGTTAAATAATTTTTTAACCAATTTTTGTATTTTTATAAACCGTAATTCTTTAATGTAAATAATTGTTCATCAATTTATTGAAAAAACCTCAATAACAAAGTTTCAACAATAGCAAAACCAGTCTACCTATTTATTGTTAAATGTCGTGCCGTTTAAAAAATGTCCTAAAACAAATAGTCACAGCCTACTACTTAATATTATCTGTTTAAATTTTAATTGTTACGTTATTGGTAGCCTTTTATTAATCGGTGATTTTCTCAAAAACTATTCGCATTATCAAAAAAATGCAAGAGACAAAATTTAGATTTTTGTATGGCCCATATTCTAGGGCTGCTTAATTTTTTTTAAAATGTACATAAAATTTTGGCCGTCAAAAGTGTGCACCCCCTCAGTTTACCCCTTAAAATTAGTTTTACGCCTTTTCTAAGATAAAAAGTAAATAGACCGCCTAAAATAACGGGGGTATTCCAAATTTCGTTAAATTTGATGCAATACTGTAGACGCAGTTTTAAAAAATCAATTTTTTTTACACTTCTTGCGATGGCTGTAGCTTGAAGGGGGTGCATTTTAGGGTCCATGTTTAAAGGAAAAAAAAAGTCTTATTTTGACCTCAGGAATACGCCCTTAAAATATATGTAGTGAATTTTGAAACACACTATATATGACTGAAATCTTAAAAGAGCGGAAGAAAATAAATTTTCAAATGGGTTATTAAAATATTGTATCTAAAGCTACAACCAGGTACCGTAATAAATTATGGCATTATCTAACAAAATGTTTTCACTGCTGTTGGGTAGACCTTTTGTTCGCTCCTTTCCATCCGGTTTTTCTGATTTTCAGTTTTGATAAATAGATAAACGATCACGGATGTGCGTCCTGATATGTGGGACTTAGTGTTGTTCTAGTCATTGGCCTAGATTTACTAATAAAATACATAATAATTGGGTATTATTGTCACTTTGAAATGTTTTGCAAATTTCAACACTTAATTTAATTAAAAGATTTGTAGGGTTCATACATTTATGTTAAGCCAGAATTGACTAAGAAGCTGAACTAAAAAATAATACACACTCTTGCTTCAGGTATTTGTGAAAATGATCTAATTCAGATATTATATGTCCCTGGATTTATTAAAACTTTAGTAACATAATTGATGACTACTTATTACACCATCCTAGATCTGAAAGTACTGTTTCAGTTTGAATAGGACTAAAGCACTTTAATCCTATCTTTCATCATATTAAATCTAAAATGAAAATTGTGATTTTAATTACAGCTGCGGAAGCCTCATAAAATATATCTTCTTTTACCCCAGACCACAAATTTCATTAATATCTAATAAGTAGTGTAGTAAACCAAGTATTTAAAGCTCTCTGATTCTGGTTCTCCGTGATTCTTTCATTCTGGATGTCAAACACAGAGGTGACGTAGGCATATTCTAGAGTGTTTTAGAAGTGTATTCTGTATATATATATATATATGTTTTAGATCAGTATAATTTAAAAACTGATAATGCATTTGCATCTTTATTTCATTCTGGATCCAGAATTATTGTATTTAAATCTTCTAAATGTTATTAGGAAAAAAATTATATTGCCTCGTGTTTTTCTATTGCTTAACACCATTTAGGCTACTATTAAGATGAGTTTTAAAAAGTGTATTTCACGACTTAGTAAAGAAATTGAAAAAAACATTGCCTGGTATGAGGATGTATGGATCGATCTTATTATCCCGGTAATAAAAAACTGCATTTAATACAATTCCGAATGTCCTGAGGTATTGATCATCATCATCCAAGAATCGTTGATGTTCTTCCTCAGTGTCATATAAATCTTAGGCTGTTGCTTAGCTGGTATAACCTTCTAACCTATAATGCTGGAAGCCAAAAACAAAGAGTCCATTTATTATAATTAAATCAATATAAAAAAATATTGAAAATGATGTAATGTGATAATCATGAGTCTCTAATGACACTATTGGTATGTTTCTGCAGTATTCCTTAATGCAATGATGAATTTTGACGTTTAAACGCTTTAAAATCATAAATGCATCATATATGTTAGAATAAAATAGATTTCATAGTACTAAGACCATATTTAAAGGTCCGACTTGTATAATTTATTGCTTATTATTATTTTTAAGAAATGAGTTTCACGTTCGCCGCCTCGATAATGTTATCGTCGTCGACGATTGATAAGGTTAAGTTATAGTGTCTTTATTTTGTAAATACAGTGGACTTCGGATATAACAAACCCGTTTAAAGTGAACATTCGGTTATAGTAAACGCCCATTCAAATACCCAAAAAAACTACCATAAGAACAATGTAATTTTTTCGCCGTTGTTTTGTTTTCAGTGGCATTTCACTTCACGCGTTACTTACTGTGAGTTATTTATATGAGTGTTTTGCTGTTTTGTGCTGGGTGCTAAGTCTTGGATAGTCAAAATGGAGAAGCAAAAGCGTAAAGCTTTAACATTAAAAGAAAAATATGACATTATTCAGTGGTGTTAAACAGAGTGATATTTGTCGTGAATTAAATTTGCCAAAATCAACCGTTTGCATAGTTTGGAAAAAGAGGGAAGAGATTTTATCAGCATATGGTAAAGTTAATGCAAAGTGTAAAAGACTTAGAAAATCGGCTCATGAAGGGGTTGATAGAGCACTTTTACAGTGGTTTACACAACAAAAAAAGGAAAACGTTCCATTAAATGGTCCTATTCTTCAAGAAAAAGCTAGTGAAATGGGTAGTAAAATTGAAGGAAAAACTTTTGAATGTTCTGGAAGCTGGATTGAACGTTTTAAGAAGAGACACTGGAGGGAAAATTATTGGTGAGTCTGCATCAGTTGACATGGATGTTGTTAATAACTGGTTTAGTACTGTTTGGCCCGATCTGCGGAAGAATTACAGCAGTAATGACATTTTTAATGCTGACGAGACCGGACTTTTCTATAAACTAACTCCAGATAAAACGTTAAAATTTGTTGGATAAACCTGTGCTGGTGGAAAACTTTCTAAAGTTAGAATAACAGTGCTAGTCGCTGCAAACATGTCTGGAACAGAAAAAAGAAAGTTGCTTGTTATCGGTAAATCCGCCAATCCTGCCAGTTAAATACAGAGCAAACAGTAAGGCATGAATGATATCTAATTTGTTTACTGAACAGTTGCTCCAGTGGGATGCAGAGTTACAGAAGAACAAGAGGAAAATATTAATTTTAGTCGATAATTGTCCAGCAAATCCCGAAGTTCCTCTAAACCAAATTAAATTGGTCTTTATGCCTCCTAATACTGCCCTGCTTAACGCAAAGGGCGTATCTGACATTTTATCGAAAATTGGGTTAAAGGCTTGTTGGATAGCTCATAATATATATCACCTTATTTGTAATGCTAAAAGGCGTATCTGCTGTCCATCTAACTTAAAAATCCTAATAAAATATTAGCTATCTGCAATACATACACATACTACTATGCCAAATGGTCGTATCCAACAATTTTTACGCTAAAAGGGCATCTCTACATGCATTTTGTCACATTCGCCCTTTTAGCGTAGCATTTAGCAACCCATTTGTAGTTACGAAAATGCAAATACTTTAAATGTGGCATAAATGCTCCGCCTCTGATACTATAAACTATTAAATGTGTTACTATTAACGGCTGTCAGTAAGGCTCTTGTATACGTCTGTCACAGTCAAATCATTTTGGTGGCGTTAATTGAGTTGGTTCTTCCAAGATATGAATCCTTGAAGGAAGTAATATTTACGGGGAGAATCATAGCATTTAATGAATCTTTTGTACCAGTGGGGACTAAACAACAGAACAGGAAGCCCATAGCAGTTATTTGGCATGAAGGTGTGGCCGGACGCTCAAAAAATGATATCATTAGCACATTTTATTCATTCAACAGTGGTAAAGTTTTGGTAATAAATATGCAACATAATAATTTCTACAATTGGTTAGACCACAGCTCTCAATATAAAATTAAAAATATTAAACCAAGTCGACCATACCTAAATAAAATGGTGCACATCCAGTTTTCACGAGGGGCGGAGGGGAGTTTACTTTGAGTTACAAATATAGCTTTTGTGACGATTTTGTCGAGTTAAATTTTCTAAATGCCAGTGCAAAAAAAAAAGGATTTCCAGAGAAATAGGCTTGCGTTTTGGGAAAAATTACCGGTTCTTTCTGAAGAATCTGAAATGGTAGAAGAAGACATATGAGTTTTTTTGTTGAATCATTTGGAATCTTGTAAGATTTTTTTGAATTTGAGCCAATAAAACTGTATTTTAACGAATGTATTTTTATTACTTAATCACTTTTTATAAGTTGATAAAAATATTCAAATTTTATTCTATATGTATTAAATTTCATAGTTCAGACATCTTTTAATTTAATCAGCAAATGGTAAAACGATACTAAGGAAAATAGGCATATCTGCCATAACTCAAAATCTAAAAAGAAGTTGCAATTTTTATTAATGCCACTGATTTTTTAAGAAAAAATTACTATAAACTCCATACCTTTCATTTTAGTGAAGTTTATCGTAATAGGTGGCACGTTAAAAAATACAAAACCTTCATTATCTCAAAACACTGTTTTTTGCAGATACGCCCATTAGCTTATGGAGGGCAGAATACCAGTTCAAAGGTTCCTATGGATCAAGGAGTAATTCGTTCGAGCAACTGATAATGGACAAGATTTTTCAGTGAGTCTTTTAGATGCTGTAAACTTCATACATCTAGCTTGGCAGGAAGTAAGTGCAAAAACCATTGCAACCTGTTTTAAGCATGCAGGATTTTTGAGGTGGAAGATGAATCTGATTCAGACGATGACTTGCCCCTAAATGAATGGTTAAAAAAACATAGTAATCAAGAAAATACTGACATTCAAAGATCCGTTGAAGAGGAAATGATAAAAAGAATAAATGACTTTGACTTGCAAAAATTCATTTCTATTGATGACCATGTTATTTCAACCGAATCTATAACAGAGGAGCAGATTATCCAGTCAGTTTCAAAAGGTACTATAAAACTAAATAAAACTAACCTTTTGTCTTTTATTTTTTTTAGCAGTAAATGTAGAAGTCGGAAGTGAAGATGACGAAAACGATCAGGAACCTAATGAGGATGTTGAAATAAATATTCCATCAACTAGAGAAATGACGCAGAAAATGACGGAAATACGCACTGTCTTGCAATCACGTGGAGTTCCAGAAGAAGTCTGGAATAGTTTTTCTACCCCAGAGGGATAACAAGTTTTTCAAACAGACTTATACAAACCAAGATTTCTCACTACATATACTAAGTAGTTACAGACACGTAGATTATGACTTAGTAGCTATGTACATATTGTATATGTGTTATAAAAACTGTATGTGCTGTTTATCCTTATAATAAAAGCCAGTTATAATCTTTATTTTATTTAATAATTAAAATACATATTTGTATCTAGATGGGCACTTTTGAAGGTTTATGTGTTAAATAAACAACTGTGGCTGGAGCTTTTTAAGAAAAGATTATGATAGTCAGTCGGTTGTTGAATTCGCTTCGGGCAATATTTTTATACGGTTTTAATTTGCTTTTTACGCATTTCAGTAATAAAAGTAGTTTTACTGAAATTAGTTGTTTTATTTAAACTGTCCGATAACATATTATATACAGCAGGTGGAAAATCAGATGTCAAATATTATACAAGATAACTATTCATATAATGATTCGATCTATGTTACATCACTTCACGTCTCTAAAACGTTAAACCAGGCAAAAAATCTACCTGCGCAAGTTTATCAACTAGACGCATCCTCGTAGCTTTTTTATTCGAATGAGTCGTGTCAAACAAGTTTCAAGTTGTGTGTCACGACCTTACATAACCAAGTCATCATCAGCGGAAGTACCTTATAGAGATGTGTGTTAGTATGTCTATAGACGGACGGTAAATATTAGAATTCAACTGTGCGCTTCATTTTGAAAAAATTGAGGCTTTTTTAAGCAAATTAATCAGTTTAGTAGGTTTATTAAATATATAACCAAAGTAACGATATAATTTATGAGCATTTAAATCTAAAAATCCCAGCGCCAACAGTTCTGGTAAATAAGATTAAGTACTTGTCAATGCAGAACGTACTAAATGGTTTAATGAGGTGTTTTAACAACAAGCCTGTAAATCTTCTAATTGCTACCTGTATAATTCGCCTAAATAAACAATTAATCAGAGAAACGTGAACCTTGATGATGGTTTGACAGTTTGTGAAAGTAGCGGCGATAAATAAGGATAAAAATTGTTGGGTTGGGTTGGAGATAGGATGGATTAGTCAGCAGGTTGTCTTTTAATCATTTTCTGATAATGTACTGTAATTAACTTACATTTAATAAGCTTTGTATATGGGTTTGTCACTCTGGTATGAAAAGATATAAATTTAGTATGAAAAGACATTTCAAATCCTAGCACTGTCGTACTAATGACTTTTTTAAGGATGAAGGAATTATGAGAAGACGTGGCGACTAAAAAATATGAAAAACCTATCATGATCTTGAGAGGGGTCCGGTAAAGTCAAAGGGACGTCTAAAAACCGATTTTTTTTTGAAAATGTTTCTATAGAGTGTCAAAATATTGATAAAAAAGTGAGGATGATACATACGTTACGGACTCTACATAAGTTAAATACTTGATTTTGCTATAATTAAAAAATATATATATATATTGGGGCAATTTTGGAACTTTTTGGGGGCTAAAATTGTACATTTATAGGATTTTTTTATCGCTTTGTACCCCTATAATTACATATTTTGTAATTTACACACACGAAAAATAAAACAACCTTAATGGTAAAAATGGGAGTGGCTTCGCTATGTCCCCAGTAGTATATGTCTGGAACACTTTTTAGTTGGATGGGTTGACTGCGGACTCAATTTTAGATAATAAAGGCATAATATAGTTAGATTTTACATTACATGAACAAAACACATTTATCAGGTGTTAAAAAATAGGTATTATTTATTTAAATTATTATTTCATATTTTATGTAATTTTTAATGTTGAAAAAAAACATAATTTAAGATATTTAATTATTAATAGGTAAATAATACCGATAAGGTTTAATGTAAATTAACTTATAGTCAAAACAATATACAGTGGTGGTCAAAAGTATGGAAAAGTCGTCAAGTTTCCCCAACGAATTATAAATAAAATTCTTAAAAGCGTAGACACCAACAAAGCTTCTGGACCCGATGGAATTCCAGCCCTAATACTAAAACGTTGTGCAGACGAATTGACTCCTCCCTTATGTAGACTGTTCACGGCATCGTATAAGCAGGGCCAATTTCCAACAAGCTGGAAAACTGCTCGAGTGCAAGCTGTACCCAAAAAGGGTAAGAAGGCGATGCCCTCCAATTACCGCCCGATTGCACTAGTTATATCAAAGATTATGGAGAAAGCAGTCAACCAACAACTGTTAAGATATCTGGAATCATCTGGACTAATCAGCGATCATCAATACGGCTTCCGGAAGCTTAGATCCACCGGCGATATTCTGGCCTACGTCACACACTTGTGGACGGAGGCCATGGAGAAGCACGGCGAGTCCCGCTCATGTCGCTCTTGACATTTCCAAGGCATTTGCCAGAGTGTGGCATGAGGGACTACTAACCAAGCTCTCCTCAATCGGCATACAAAACTCATTATTGAATTGGATCAAAAGTTTTCTTGAACAACGAACAATCCAAGTAGCCGTCGATGGATACCTCTCCGACAAATTTAACATTAACGCTGGAGTCCCTCAAGGATGCATTCTACCCCCCACCTTTTTCTTGGTATATATCAACGATTTGCTAGGAACTACTGTCAATCCAATCTACAGCTTTGCGGACGATAGCACACTTATTTCCACATTTAAGTCCGCCAAACCAACGACAGCCGCAAGTTCTCAGAATCCTAGGCAGCAACAAGTAGCTTCAACCAACAACGATATTAGAGCAATCTTGGAGTGGGGCGATAACAATTTGGTCAATTTTAACGGTAAAAAAATGCAGGCTGCAGTATTTACGATGAAGACTAACCTTGGTGGCCCGGAGCTGGTTATGGCAGGAAAAACATTGCCAATGAAATCATCTTTGCATCTTCTAGGAGTCGAGGTCACCAACAGTGTGTCCTGGCATGACCACGTTGCCGAGGTCGCCAGAGCGGCTTCCAAAAAACTCGGAGTGCTTTTCAAAACGAAAAAACTGTATACACCAGAACAGCTGCTGACTCTTTATAAGGCTCAAATACGCCCTTCCCTCGAGTATTGCTCGCATGTCTGGAGCTCTAAACCCAAGCATAGTTTAAACCTGCTGGATTCTATACAGAAGAGAGCTATTCGACTTATCGACAAACCAGAACTGACAAAGAGTCTGGATAGTCTGGAGCACAGGAGAAAGGTGGCTGATCTCTGTTTATTCTACCGTTATTATCACGGTAAGTGCTCCTCTGAGCTGGCAGGCCTGATTCCACCCAGGCTGTTCCGGCAAGAAGGACGCGTCTAGCAGTTGTGGCTCATCAACATCGAGTCCACCTGCCTACCCCAAGGACGTCTTGCACAGTCTTCACTGGAAATGGCAGCCCACTCAGTTTGCAGTATTTCCCACAGTTGAGCCTTGTTTGAAATCGAATGGTTTCGAATCTTCCTGTCCAAATGATCCCATAAATTCTCTATGGGATTCAGATCTAGGGACTGTGAAGGCCAATCCATTAAAGCAATGCTCTGTTCATTTAACCAGTTTTTCACAAATTGGGACTTGTGTTTAGGGTCGTTGTCTTGCTGAAACAATAATCTCAATGGCATTTCCTCCTCAGCATAAGGCAACATGTTGTTCTCCAATATGTCTTTGTATAGAAAACGGTCCATTATTCCATCAATTTTAACCAGGGGGCCAACATCTGATCGGGAGAAACAAGCCCACACCATTACGCTTCCACCACCATGTTTTACCGTAGGCATTTGGTATTTGTGGCTGTACCTTATACGTTTTGGTCGCCGGACATAACGTCTCCCGTCACTCCCAAATAACTGAAACTTACTTTCGTCACTAAACAATACAGTATTCCAATTTTGGTGAGACCAGGTAAGATGATCTCGTGCAAATTACAAGCGGTCTTTTCTATTTTTCTTTGATATTAGTGGTTTCTTTACAGCAACTGTTCCAAAAAGCCCCACTTCATTTAGCCTTCTTCTCACCGTGCGAGCAGACACAGAAATCCCCATTTCACTCATAGAAATATCTCTAGAAGTTTTCTTTGGGTCGTTCATCGATATTCTTTTCATTACCTTCATAGCCCTTTTGGACAACTTTCTTGGTGTTCCTTGCTTGTAGGCTAACAAAACATTTCCTCTCTCTTCAAATTTTTTAATTATTTTTGAAACAGTGTCTTTTAAAATGTTTAAATTTTTACTTATTTTAATTTGTTTATAACCCTTCTGGTATAGTTTCAAACATCAGCTTGTAGTAAACAATTATTATGATTTTATTAAAGGTTTCCATACATTTGGCCACAGAGAAATAACTCCTCTTTCATCAAAACTAATAAACAACATTCTTTTGCTTTACCTCCATTGGAATTTCTTTATTTGCTGATAAGCTGTTTATTTATATTTTTGAGAGTTTTCGCATTGCGATATTTTCTGCATTTTTTGAAAAAGTTTAAAGTTTCCATACTTTTGGCCACCACTGTATATCTTTATTAATAAAACATTGATATAAATAACTAAGCGCAACCATAAGAACGTGTGGATGTGTGTACATAGGCCCAAGAGGTACTACCTGTTTGTGCCTATAATTCCCATTTCCTAACTATTATCCCATTCCCTAAATAGGGCTTAAACGACTAAAGTAACTCACTATTTATCGCCAACCCAAGGTTGCAATATAATATATGCACACCGCCCCATATATTATGAATAGGTACATGAATAAACAAATACTTACCTATTATAATGAGACAGGACAGAAAATTACGATAATCCTATTAGTACAGTAGCCACTCCCAATAAATAATTAAATAATATTTGTTGACGTAAATGACATTTGACAGTCTTTTTTATTTATGAATTAATCCGTATTTACACATTTGATATTCCTGGTTTGCGTATGGAAATTTGTGTTTATGACCTAAAGAAGTGATGCAAATCCTTCTAAGTCACAGAATTTGGTTACTTAAGGCTTTAAATTGAAATTAATAGCATATACAGTGTGTTCAAGATAAGGATGTCTATCATGGGGATCTCGGCAGCTATTATAGGAGATACGAGGTTGTTTAAATTAGAGAAAAGTTGCGCATTTTAGAGCCTAACAATACGCCGTTTAGAAAGTTTTAAAATTTTAAGTAGTTCCGGAGATATTCGAGAAAAACCGAAATTTTGAGTCCGAAGCCGATTTTGTTTGATTTTTTTCTGGCGTTATTTAAAGAGATATGGAAAAACAAAAGCCACTTTCTCATGGCTACTTTATAAGCTCTAAAAAATAACATTGCGAGATTTTTAATAACGCTAGAAAAAATTAAAAACGAAATCAGCAAATTTCGGTTTTTCTCGAATGTCTCCGGATCTACTCAAAATTTTAAAACTTTCTATACGGCGTATTGTTAAGCACTAAAATGCGCAACTTTTCTCTAATTTAATCAACCTCGTATCTCCTATAGCTGCCGAGATCTCCATGATAGACATCCTTATCTTGGACACACTGCATAATGATCAATGTGATGGCTAATCGCAAATAGAGTATAGTTAAGCCGGGTGTAATTGTGAATTATACATAAGTAGAAAAAATTCCTTTATAATTTTGCATTTTTTAACTTCATCCTCACTTTTTTATCAATAAAATGTTCAAACTCAAGATTCTATGTAAAAATTTTCAAAAAAAAATAGGTTTTTAGACGTCCCTTTAACTTTACCGGACCCAGAGAATATCTAGGATATGCTACAATCGAGAATACTTTTGCTAATAACGAAAACTTCATAATATAATAACTGGAGTGGTCTTACAGGAAAAGACACACAAAGGAAAAGAGACAGATGGTGTGGACCTTAGAACATTAAAGGCTAAAATTAGCATTGCCGTGGAACCATGGGCAGTTTGTTTGTTTGTTTGCAATATCTCTGATGTAATGATTCCAAATGATTATGTAGAAATGGCAAAAAAAGATACTTTATAATATCATAAAAATTTATCTTATTTAATTATACTATTCATCTTTAATAAAATATAAAGCATTTTTTTTTTCATAAAATATGATAAGATACTCTATAAGGGAGTCAAAATTCAAAGTTAACTAAATGAAGAAACGTCCCTATATTAGAGAAAAAGGCAACAACATCGCAACGCCGCTCGACTTCATTGCTGATTCTATGGACATAAGTAATCTTTACCAGTGACTTCGTCAAAAAATATTTACATGATAAATATTTATTATTATTAGGTTATGCTTTAAATTATCAACAATATTACCGTTTATGAACTCTATGCGTTTTTTTAATGTATGTACTTTATTCGAATAAAGGTACTTATCTAATAAAAAGCATTTTTATGGAAATTGAATATTTTATAATTATTATAGATTTCTTAATAAGTTTTTATTATTCTACGTTTATGGCGACGGTCCCTTGATTAATGTTATGACAATATCAACCTTTTTCCCTTTTCACCCAAAAACTAAAGGAAAAACACAGAACTTCACAAATATCGAATGTAAACACAAAGCCATTTGTCAAGATGACGTCAGCATTTGCCTGCAATGTTGCCATTTCAAATTTTTTAGAAGCGGTTTTAGGAATAAGAATGATAATAATTTTTTCTTGCTTTGAAGTTATTTTTGCGCTTGGAATAACATACATCTATTTCTAATTTTTATTTTTAATCTAAAATCTAACATCAATAAGTTAAATTAACATTATAGATGAGTTGATATATAGCTGAAAATGTTCTCTTTTAAAAATGCGTGTAAACTTGACAACATAGAATCGATGAATATGTTTTTATATAAAACATCCCTCTTGCCCCTGTGCATATGAACTGAAACAAAGTTGTTGTTTACTCTAGCGTTTCAATGTTGTAAGGTGTGGACATATAATAAGCCTTTATTTCCAACAGGCAACTTGCCCAATAACAGGAAACAGTTGCAAAACAATGAAAAATATAGTTCAAAGAAAAAAAAACACAAAACAAACCTAAAAGAATGAAAAGAAAAGAAAAAAAGTAAAGTCACAATCTAAAAAGTTATCCAAAAAATTAGAACAAATAACTATTAATATGATATAAAAACCCAATTATAAAAGTTTAACAAGATAATCACATATTCAACAAAATTAAATTAAATTAACTGCAATATACAGGGTGCGGCATAACTGTCTCCCTATTTCTAACCTTCCTTCGTAATGCCGTGCGGCGTCGCAGAATAGTGGGGGTACCGCCCCTAAGAGCCGCGCATTTGCCGTGGAAGTGTACCTCCGCGAAATGAAGGAGTCCCGGACCGAAAATCAATTGTGTTGTGGGTCAAGAACTTCAGAGAAACTGGATCTGTTATCAAAAAAAGGAAGTGGACGGCCACGGACAGCTCGGACACCCGAAAACATCGAGACTGTGAGACGCTCATTTTTACGGTCACCTAGACGTTCTGCACAGAGACACGCAGCTGCCCTTCGTTTATCTGACCGCACTGTGCGAAGAATTCTTCACAAGGATCTTCGTTTTCATCCATACAAGATGGTTCTGGCACAGGAATTATCAGAGCGTGATTGGAATAATCGACGTGCTGCATGTGAAATTATGCTTCAAAATTTACCTCAGGGCGAAGTTTTTTTTAGTGACGAGGCACATTTTTACTTGTCTGGCTGGGTAAACAAGCAAAACTTTCGGTATTGGGCCGCTGATAATCCGAGAGATACATAGTGAGCATATATACACATCCGCTTCTACATAGTGAGAAAGTGACAGTTTGGTGCGCCGTGTCTTAAATGGGGATAATCGGCCCTTACTTCTTTGAAGAAGAAAATCACGCTGTTACTGTCAATTCGGAACGCTATATAGCGATGATTCACAATTTTTTCGCCCCAGCCTTTGCAGGACTCAATGTGCAAGATGCCTGGTTTCAGCAAGATGGAGCAACAGCTCACACATCTCGAGCTTCAATGCAAGTATTGAGAGAAATGTTCCCCGGACGTTTGTTCTCCCTGAGAGGCGATATTTTTTGGCCTGCACGCTCGCCCGACTTAACGCCCTGCGACTTCTTTCTGTGGGGTTACCTAAAAGCTGAAGTCTTCAAACATCGTCCAACGACTATTAGACAACTAAAGGATGCAATTCGCCTGGCAACTCGCAGAATACCCCAAGAAATGCTTGCAAGAGTTATGCGAAACTTCAGAAGTCGCTTGCACCAGTGCTTCGATAATGGTGGACGGCACTTGCCAGATATTCTCTTCAAAACCACATAGGACAAAAATGTTTTAGTTGTACTTTTAAAATAAAAAAATAAAATATTTGTATTTCAAATAACATTTCTTTTATTAAGCCTTAAAAACAGGGAGACAATTATGCCGCACCCTGTACCTACTAACTATAACTTAAACACATGGGTCTTAATCCTAAGAGTAATGATCCACCAACATATCGACAATCACATGAACCGGAGAGAAATTTATATCACACATGTGACAGATCCGATTAAATATAGGGCATATTGTATATAGTGGCGATTTCAACAGGATGTTAGTATGAGGCCTTGGCAGAAAGAATGTTAGGGGATGTCTAGCATTAAGCCTAGGCACCATGAAACGTACACCAGAAAGAAGTACAGGACTATCAATGAATCCATGCAGGAATTTTACAGAGAAGATCTTTCTTCTGAGATGTAATGGATGTAGATTGAAGCGTTCCAATAGTTGCCGATGATCAAACCCTCTAACTGGATATATGCCATCCTGCCTGAAGGCCAAAAACTTAGCAAATCTACGCTGAACAGATTCAAGGAGACCAACACGATTCCGATAGAGCGGGTTCCATATAATGCAGCCGAACTCCAGTTTTGATCTCACAAAGCAACAGAAAAGCAGTCTTAATGTAGATTCCAAGTAACACCCTGAGAACTTCTAATTATGAACCCAAGCCTTCTCAGGGCTGACTTGACTATGTTGTTGAAGTGTAGAACGAATGTATATTCAGAGTCAAAGGTGATACCAAGATCAGTAATTTGCTCTAATCTACTGAAAATAGTATCGTTAATAAAGTAATCAAAACTTAAGGGTGTTTTTGATCTGGAGTAACTGACCACCCTACATTTAGCCGCATTCAAGCCTAACCTGTTAACAGCGCTCCATACCTCTAATGTATTCAGGCAGTTCTGAAGAAAAACACAATCCTCCAAACCATATATATTTAAATATATCTTTAAATCATCGGCAAAAGCCAGCCTATGACAAGTGAGTGACTCAATCAAGTCATTTATGAAAAAACTAAACAGGAGCGGACCCAGGTTCGTTAAAAAGTTTCGATTTAAAGCCCTCATATTCGACATATTGATATCTACCAATCAAGTAGGGATGAAATAAATTAAATAATCTCCCTGAAAAACCATACTAGTTAATTAATGCAGCAAAATATAGTGATCTATCCGATCAAAGGCTTTTTGGAAGTCGGCATGAATAACATCGACTTGAGTATTAACATCAAGTGATTCACAGATGTGGCTAGACAGACAGGATAGTAACACAAGATCGCCCGCTAAAAAATCCATGCTGGTCTACAGAGATGAGTTCTTTTGCGTGACTAAATAGCGACCTATTCAGGATAATTTCGAAAATTTTTGAGAAGTTACAGAGTAAGAGATTGGCCTGTAGTTCACGATTTGATCAGAGTCCCCAGCTTTTAAAAAGAGTCATAAAGATTGCGGAATGGTATGGGGATAAAACTAAGGCTGGAGACTTACTCAGATCTGCACTTCAGCTGGTTCTGACGTTATCATTCCTAAAATGGTTCAAAAACTAGCAGAATAATTATTTTAAATTCAATTAAGTATATGGTTATGGCTTTTCAGTTTTAGTTATTATTTTCTATTTTGCTGGCTTCAACGTTGTATTGTACCGATTATTTCTTGGTTATGGTCATTTTAACTTTTTTTAAATTGCTCTACTCGATTTACATATTTGTCTAGAGCATACACAGAGAAAAGAGACCATCACATAGCGGGAACTGCCATTGTTTTCACCAACCAAGTGATGTTTCCAAAACGACTACAAGACTTACCACGAGTTAGTAACAACACTGTCGCTATCCGAATTAATCTCTGGAATAGATGGTTCTGGTTCTATAGGATGTGGAGCGCTTCTGTAGCAGGCAGATCTTGACATAAGAAACGGACTTTCCACCCAGTGGCTCTCCGGAATAGAGCGGCTCATCCGGGGGGTGAAATTGATGTCCACTTTTGGTTTCTGGCATTCTAGGTCCGAGAGTTTCACGAAATGGGGACCAGCCTGTAAGAAAATTAGTTTCATGTTATAGTAAATTTATCCCTGAGAAGAAGATACAGAAGCTCTTAATGTCAATATAATAACACTGTTAGAAAAAGTCAAACAGCGAAACTAAAATAAAAAAATTAAAAATCGAAAGCACATTGTTCTACTTTTGTATGTCAATCACCCGTACCTATCCATATCTAACTATAATAACTACTGTGTAGGTCCATGACCCGAACTTCTGCGAAATCGTTATTTTGGCTATTGAAAGGTTCAACTTATTAATTATAAACGTTTGTTCGGAAAAAAAATAGCACGTAGGCGAGTTGTGATGAAAGTCATGATTTTTTTTTCGTGAACTGGTATCTTGCCAATTTATCTCTTATAATGAGTGTCCAGGTATAGTAAATCTATGTGATCTATAGAAACCTATATATAGTTGGGTTATGAGTCATCTTGGTGAGGTGCCACCTGTGAATTTAGTTTGACCGCAAAAAAAGCTTATTTCTATTTTTGTGCTTCGCAAGAATTACTTAAATAATGATTAATTTCACTAAAAAAAACTGCTTTCTGTTTTAATGCTTATCAGGGGCTCCAAAAGTGACAACCAAAATTGTAACCTGTGATTTGTGAAAATTCAATACATCAGATCAATATTCTTGATCTATTGTTTTGAAATATTTAAAGCTAATAAAAACTAACCTTATCAGAAAATGCTAATAAAATAAATGTAAGTAAATATGTGCACTCATATCAGTAAAGATTAAAAGCCATTGTAAAGGGATTGGTAATCCATAGTTGGATCAAAAAAATCAACGAAAATTATTAAGGGAAAAATTTCCTAAAAACAGTGACAAAGAAAGGCGTCTACAACCATAGGAAGGGAGTACTACAGTGAAGAAAAATAAAACCGATAAAAAAATAATAGAAAAATACGGCGAGAACAAAAATAATGAAAGAAATATAAGGACGTTAACAAGAAACAGATGAAGAAAAAACAGTTTTCAGAGAGGGGTTTTTTGGTTTTATATACTCATTGCAAAACATCTCTAATATTTAAATAAAATAAATTAATACTATTAGTATTAATATTGATTCATGAAATTTAATTAGTAATAAATAGAAACTATACGGCAATCTCGAATTTAACGTCCAATGTTTCAAACTTAATGTCCTGTCCATTTAGGCTATTCTGACCATTAGCTTAGCTTAATGCAGTTGTATGACTAGTGATTTAATTATCTATAGTATGTCAAACAAGTTGTTTTTTAAATTAAACAAACTAATTTAGCGCTAATTAGCTTAACCACAAATTTTATAAATATTTTTTTTGTAAGTAACAAATCTTAATGAGATCTGTGTTATGTTATCTTAATTAACCAGTCAATATTTTGTTGTTCTTTTGGAGAGTATTTCTGTAATATTTTGACAAAGATATTATTTAATCTAATGGTTATTATTCATAATTTCCCCGGGCTAGCCAAATAAAAAGAAGCACACTTTCGTTTTCGTCTTGTGTAGAAAGTAATTTAATTACCACATAAAACAATTTATCCATCGTTCGTTTCTATTAAGCAACGATTCTGGTTATCTGTTTTCGAAAATCAATATTTACAGTAATTTAACAGTATGATTACGAAATAAAAAAAAACCAATCCGGTGAGACGTGATGTCTGAAAATTCTCCTTGCAACTTTTCTGATAATTATTTAAGTAAATTAAATGTGTAAATATTTTTAAATAAACAGCAACCAGGAATCAGTTCCCAGTAATGATGTTAAGTACATACAAGATAACTAGCATTTTTGGCGGCGAATTTACTGAAAATTAGTAGGATAATTTCTGATGATCACAATTGATAATTTCGAGGCATTTACAAACCTCCAAAATGTTATTCAGAGAAGGTTCTTTCATTTTCCTTTTCAGTTTTATTTTTCAGCATTTCTAAACATAAATCATTTTCATATATTTCGGCCTTTTTAAAATATATGTTATTATATATAAATGAAATAAGGCAACTCCTTTTAATGGTAGAAACGTTTATTTAAAAACCTGCGTGGATAAGTCAATTCTTTAAAATTAGGAATATCGAACAAGGCACTAGAATACCTGTCAAAATAAACATATGGAAGAAGTTATACTTCTGGTAATACTCGTACATAGTGAGGAAAACTTTTAATGAATCAAGAAATTTCGTTGATAACTCACTATTGTAAAATCAGAGCTGTGGGCAGGACACTCATAATTCTAAAACAAGTTAATAAATTAAACTTTGTATTATGCTATGAATTAAGTCTGAAGGGATGGTACTGGATATACAGCCGCATTTCCATTGGACTTTTGCCAGTACACTCGATTGATCCGCTTAAAGGACAATAAAGAAAAGAGGAAGGAAGTGGAGATAGATCATTATTGAACAATAATTTTTGTTTGTACAATAATATTTTCTTAACAGAATAAACAAGAAGTGACAAAAGTTTTTTATATATTTTTTTTTATAAACTGAAACTTCCGCTTTAAATGCTTGGGATACTATTTACCAAGAATGTCATAATCATTATGCCCCATGTATTGCATTTATAGTTAATTTGGCGAGAAAATTGTAATTGAAAAGAAGAACACTAGTACAGGCCTTGAAGCTCATACGAAAATTGGTCAATGTAGACGATGGAAAGTAAAAATTGAGAAAAAGAAAAACTACGTTTAAAGAGGTTGTGGATATACCAATTTGTGAGTTACCTTTTACACTTTTTGCCTGGTAGTCCGCATCTGTTTCACCCTTAAATGTATAACCTAAGGTTCATTCCCCATATATTGACCCCCCCTACAGGGGTAATGCAAAAAGAAAAAAAAAATTCATACAAAACTTTTGAATTTTACTTAAAATTTTTGAATCCGATGTCAAAATTTTTTTTTCGTTTAGAAACGTCAAATTTTGACAGATGATCAGTTTTTTCTTATGGAACACCCTATATATATATGACTTCATAGTTAAAAAGAGCCGAATTTTCTGATTTCAAATATATATAGTTTAACCGAGAGTTTAACTATGTTTTACTAAACCGTTTCGGAAATATCGGGCTCCAAACTTTAAAAAATAATATATTGAAGATCTTGGTAAGCGCTGCATTGTTATTGTTTGGCGTTTTTTTTAAGATAAATGAATTGAGTAGAAATAATAAAAACAGAAGATTTATTATTACTAAGGTGATATTTAGCATCTTTTTGTTGACAAGGATACATTATTTTAACAATTGTTAAACTTTAATTTACACGTAATTATAACTATAACTGCTCTATATGACCATTACCATTATAAATACAGCTTATATAATCCTGCTCAATTTTGTGTAGTGTATTCCTTATAAATTGTCTATGATTTTGATTGATATCATCTATTGCGGTAATAATTTTTCTGCGGAACTCCTCGACATTTTCAGTTCTCTGTTCGTAAACTTTATTTTGCAGGTAACCCCACAGAAATGAATCAAGAGGTGTCAGGTCTAGACTGTTTGGTGGCCAACGAATTGGCCCAGTTCTGCTAAAATATATGGACGATGTCAAATTTTTCTTCATCACTGTACGGTAGCACGGTACGGGTTAACTTTTCGCATTACCCCTGTTGGGGCGAGGGTCAATATATAGGGAGAGACCCTGTATCTGCAAGATACATATAAATGACTTTTGGATTTCCTAGTTTATACACTTAAAAACTTACTCGGTTTGATTCATTCAGTTTTCATTGTTCCCGGACTAATAATTATCGACTATAAGAATTTATTGAAATATAATATTCCACATCATTAAATTCAGGATGTCCCATAACTTACCTAGTACCTTAGTAGGCATAAAGTAACAGCATAGTCTGGTTGAAAATATTACGATTTGACCTGACAAAAAGAAACATCAGCACAAAATTTGGTAATAGAGAGTTTTTTGAGAGGGGAGAGCGCCCTCATTCCGATTAGATAAAAACGTCTGCAACTTTTTTGTGCCTCAGTGTATATGGATTTTTCATAGAAATCTTAAAATTTCAATCGATATTACTTAAGAAAGGTATCCCTTTGTCGAGTTGCTAAAAGCAACTGTTTGAGATTATTGAATTATGAATGTTTCAATTTTTTATTTTGTTCAATTAATGAATAGTATGGAAATAAGGTGTCATAGTTTTAGTCATACGTTTTGTAAAGGCATGATACTTTATTTAATTGTTAAATATGTTAAAATTATAATATGATTATATAGAAAAATATATATAAGAACAAAACAGTAATATCAACAGCAATGGAATTTTTTTTATCTTAAAACAAATGCTAAAAGTGGTCTCCGTTAAGTCTGGCACACTTAGCTACCCGTTATCGAAATAATTCTGCTGCATTCTGGTTTTTTCCCCATATCTCTTCCCAAGTTTTGATTCTATCTTGATAAATAACTGATTTCATGTATGCCAATATATAGGAAAGTCGAGGGGGTTAAAATCAGGGCTTCGGGGCGGCTAAGTAAGCTTTGTAATTGGGTCTCATGACCGATCCAGCGATTATGATAAACTTGATCGAGATATTCCCTGACATGAAAATCATTCGTCTCCGTAATTGCATTCGGAGATGTTCTAAAAGCAGGAAAAGCTTATTTCGTTAAAAAATCTAAATAGAGTTCGTCGTTTAAATTCGGTGGTAACTCTGTTGGTCTCGGAAAGTAATTACCATTAATAGCATACCATCAAAAATGTATTTTAAATTTATGCTCTAAGCGACGTTCTATTTTCAAATAAGGGTTTTCAATATCCCAAGCGTTTATTTTTAAAATTAAAAATTCCTCTTCTAGGAAAAGTGGCTTCGTCACTGAACAAAATCTTATTGAAGAAAACTGAGTCGGAAGTTTGCTGGTTGTGACAAAAACGAGCGAATTCAAGTCTCTTCTGTAAGTTGGAGTGGAGGGGAGGGGGTACATTTTGAACAGGACGGAAATGGTAAAGCTGCAGTTTTTCTTTAAAGAATATAATACAGACATAATTTTAACTTGGGGTGGCTGTTGGGTGGGTACAAACTCTTTACACTTTTAGATGTTTTAAACAATCTAACACATATTTTTTGTACAGATATGCAAACGTAGATTGAAACAACATATATCAGAATCAGGACATTAATAATAAAATTACCTTTTTAACTGAAAACTTAATCAATATTTTTAATTTTCACGCGCCTGTACGAACTGAAAGACTCAGCAGACCGCCAGCTCCTTGGCTTACGGGTATTTTGAAACTTTGAAAATTTTAAAACAGCCTGATATTGCTTTTAATAAATTGAAACGAAACAAAACCACGACTAATTGCAATAGCTCTAAAGAGCTTCGGAACTTTGCCCTAGCATCCGTAAGGTGAGAAAAAGCTGCTCACCTGAAATACGCCTCTAATCGGGATACCAGAACTATATGGAAACCTTTCAAGATAGCTGGAGTCATGACAGGCTCAAAGCCGGAATTGCCTATATATAGAGCTGCAAGATCCTGACAAGATAAATGACCATTTTCTATCAATATTTAAACAAAATAGAGCTGATCCGGATCTCATAGATTTTTTTGATCCAAATAGACGTGATTCCTCTGCTTTTGACTTTTCGTTACCTACTCAGGCAGAGATACGCAAAGACATTGACGAGTTAAAGTCAACTGCGCCGGGTATTGATGACATGATACTTTTTATGGTAAAGGTTAGCATCCCTATTCTATTGGATCATTTTACTCATATAATGTAGGCATACATATAATGTATGCCTTGAGGAGGGATGTTTTGCCTCAACTTGGAAGACTGCTATTATCTTTCCTTTATCTAAAATAACTTTACCACCTCGAATTACCGATTTAAGACCTGTGAGTCTCTTGCCTGTTTTGAGTAAGCTTCTTGAGAAAGTGGTGTACAGACAAATGTTTTCTTTTGTTGATAGTGCCGGTTTGCTGCCTTCCTCTCAGTCAGGTTTTCGTCCCGGTTTTAGTACGACAAGCACTTTAATGAATTTAAATGATTCAATAATTTCAGCCATGTATAAAAAGCTTGCTACTATACTAGTCTTACTCGATTATTCAAAAGACGGCTCGATTGTGTTGATCATAATCTTATGTGTGCTAAAGTATTTTGGATTTTCGGATAGAGTGGTTTGCTTTTTTAAATCGTATTTATGTGGTAGGCAGCAGGTTATACGTACACAGGTGGGAATATCGGCGATGGGCACTGTAAGATCTGGAGTCCCACAGGGGTCCATTTTGGGACCTTTGTTATTTCTATTATACACCTTTGATATGAATAAAACAACTAGATACTCCCAAATACAGTCTTATGCCGATGACACACAAGGGTTATACACCTTTAATCCTAAACATTATAATGATGCAGAAACCGAAATAAACAGTGACTTATTCAACATTTGTCTAGTATAGTAGAAAGCATGGACTGAGGTTAAATACTGATAAAACCAAGGTCTTGCTCTTTACATCAAGCCACAACTCAGAGTTTCTCAGGGGACACATTCATCTTGAGATGGAGGATCAGCAGCTTGTCTACTCGAACACAGCTAAAAACTTGGGAATTGTATATGAGACAAGGCTTAGGTTTGAGGATCATATTTCAACACTGAGTAAAAGGACACATGTAAATTTAAAAGTTTTATACGTAAGCAAATATTATATGAACTTTAAAGTGCGTAAAAAATTATATGAAACATATGCTTTATCAAAATTGACTTACGGTTTAACTCAGGTTGAAAAAATGAGGCTACAAAGGATGCAAAATAACTGCTGTCGATTTATTTATGGACTCAAGAAATTTGACCACATTTCATTAAAGATACAATAGTTGAATTTGCTGAATGTCGAGAATTTGTTTAAGTATCTTCTTTTAATGTTTATTTATAAAATTTTAGATACAAACTTGCCTTTATATTTAAGATCTAAATTAATATTTAGGGCTGAGACCCATCAGCGCTCTTTGAGAGTTAGAAACAAGTTAATTATGCCACAACATACTACTGCATTATTTCAGAGAAGTTTTTCGTTCATAGCTGTGTTATTATATAATAATTTTTATAATTTTTTCTCATACTTTTAATTCTATCTTAATTTTCCGAAAAAATATAAGGAATGTGTTGTTGTTTCATCAAAATGTGTAGTTAGCTTTTTTCCAGTTGGACTAAGATTACAGTTTTACATTGCATATTACAAAATTCATTGTTCAACTTTTAGTGGATTGTAGTAATAATTATATGTATAGGAGGACGTATTAGTATTTATATATATTTTTTTTATAGACATTTAATAAATGCTTGTATAATTTAAGGATTAATTTAAGAGTAGCGGTTTAGTGACTAAACAAGCTAGAATTCGCCCTTTAAAATTTCATAATGTAACAGTGTTATTATTCTTAATAAAGACATTATTTATTTATTTATTTATTTATTTAATATTCGAGAAATTGCTGAAGGACAAATAGAACCGCTTTCTCCAAGTCTGTCGTAAAAGTTTTTGAAAGTTTTGATATTAGGATGCCTTCTATTTGGAAACATATCCACACATCGCCGGCGCGCTCTTTGTGCCTTCAAATTTTCTTGGGCATATACGTATATCATGTTCTGCATTTGGAAGTTAGAAAAAAACGTCGTATCGTGGCCTTATTGACTTTCAAAAGAAATTTTTGCTTAGAACATTTTTTAAGAGCTGTAATGGTTCTAATCAAGCACCAAACTTTTGACAGAAATAATATCTGATCTAACCATATCGAGGTCCCTACATTAATTTGTTTTTATCAAAGACTGCTACAAAAATATTGAAAAATTTAAATGTATCCAAAAGTCACGGTTTCAATAATGCAGGGTGTAATGTGGCGCTTCCTTAATTTTTTTATATGGGTTAGTTCCGATAAGTACTGCTTAGCTCTGTATGTAGTTTTGAATAATTTATCCCTCGCTGAACGAAAAGCTGTATTTTCCTACAAAAAAATACAAATCGTAAAGACTCAATTATCTCGAAAACGGTCGCTCTAAGGTATAACTTTTTAGAGTAATATTTACTGAAAAGCTGAGATTTTTATAAGAAACTCTTATACACTGAGGCATAAAAAAGTTGTACACGTTTTTGTCATCTCGCGGAATGTCGCTGACAGCGTTCTCTAGGATGTCCAAAAAATTACCATTGAATTCGAATTTCTCACCCCTAAAAACCCCCAACCGCTAAATTTTGTGGTGATATACTTTTTGAAGGACTTATTACCAAATAATGAAAATAAAATTCAAACTTCAACACCCTGTATCTTGGTTATTATCCTTTTCCGGACTAGAAGAATTTGGTCAAATCGTAATATTTTTGAGCGAAGAATATGCTGTTGCATTATCACATATATTTCATCGTTAGTTTCATTCACTTGAGAAGGTCCGTGAATTTTTAGAATTGGGCCCGGTTTTTCTCTTGGCGGTCCTGCATCAACCTTTTGAAATACGGTTCTTGATTTTTATTCTGTGGTCGAAATTTTAATCGAAATAATAATATGCTGTCTTTAAGTCTCCTAAATCTATTTTCCGAGCTGAGTGAGTTAAACTCATGATGAGGAAGAAAACGTGATACAAATTGTTCCTCAATTAAACTTAAAAAAAAATATTTTTTTGAATAATTAATTTATTATTTATACTATCTAATAAATTAACAACAAACCTATAGCCAATATAATGGGCCAGACGAAGATGAGCATAAAATTATTTTAATTGTGGTTTCCATAAATCCCCAAATTGTTTTAACGACTGCCCCATGCTACGTATTATGGAGGTACATATTTGGAGGTAAAAAAAAAGAAAATTCAATTTTCAAAGAAGCCGTATTTAAAATAAAATAAATTGTTACTTATTATAATCTACATAGTGAATTTTTTTAATTCAATTTCGGAATAATTTTTTTTTTCAAATTTCAAAATGGAATTTATAATTTATTTTATCATCCCGTAACAACTTAAAAATACATCAAAATCGATATATTATTTTCGACAGATGCTTGAACCCTCCTTTTCTTAGTTTATTTTGTTGATTGACGTGCGTATACGATGTACTTTACGCCTAGTGTTCACTCATTTTGCATACAAATGTCAATTATATAGAAGCCGTTTTAAATATTTATATATAAGACCCCGTGCATATTTATTCTTATTAACATATTGTCTCGTCTTAAATAGCTTCTATATGTAAATTCCTAATTTTTATCCATGACCATAATGTTAATTAGCATCAAGCCAAAAATGTTTGTACTTAGGTTGAATTTAAGAATTTAGATTGAATGATTGCAAATAATTTTATTGCAAATAAGTTATTCCCTATCTAAATCCTTTAATTGCTTTTTAAACAGTTATGAAGCACTATATATAATTGGGCAGCCAGATAAAAATTATTTATATAATTATATATTTTTTTCATTAAATATTTTTAATCCCATGGGATTTTTATGACTAAAAATAGATTTTTAAGAAAATTATATTTTTTACCTAATGTAAATATTTACAGAATAGCTGTATACTACTTTAAATTCAATTGCTATTTACAATATATCTTATAGTATGGGTATATTTTGATCATCGGAGTTTATAAATGTAATTATCGGTTACATTTTCACTGAGAGAGACAGAAATTGATTCTTAGGTGTACTGTTGAATTTTAAATTAACATGGAAAAGTCACATTAATGAGCTACTATTTCTACAGTTTACGATAATTGAATATAGTACAGATCAGCAAAAAAAAACATTTTTTCTTAATTCAAAGATGTGTTTAAATAAATGCTTCTATAATGTATCATCTTCTATTTCAAGCATCCATAAAGTAAGCGACTAAGTGGCAATAAATTTCATTAAACCGCAAGCCGAAAGGTTTAAGGAATTATAAACATTTTCGCACTTTATTGGCAAAATTATAGCGAGGAAAAAGGAAGAAACGCCAATAATTTCCGTGGTAATACCTCTATACGTGCATTACATACTTGAAATTTCCAGAAAACTTACCGAATTTAAAATAGAACACTGCAAGGTCTTCTCCGCTTATTTTTAAAGTGTGGATATTCGATTTGTGGTATAGAATTTCGAAGGCATGCAATCAAAATTCTTTTGAAATTTCATTCAATGAATTTAATTTGGGCGAACGTGATTCTTCTCAAAGAAAGTCTTAGCCATTGATTTTGTTATTTTTAACAGACAACCCGAAGGCTACAATATATCATTATTTGATTATTATTATATACCCATATACAGAACAATGGCTAAAAATAAACAATGTAAGTGTAGGTAATTTATGGCGATTTACGTATGACTTTCCCAACATTATCTTCGGTACAGTAGGTTTATTATCTGTATTCAGTTGATTGATGGTGGGTAATGGTAATCCAATTTTTTTTCGGGGTAAACAATATTGTCTGTTTTTTTTTGCAAAGGCCTTCACTTTTTAGTATTAATACCCTTTGATGTCTGGCTTGCCATTAACGACAAGCGACCTCTTGAAAAAAGATCATTGAAGAATTCACTTACAGAATCTTTGAAATAATTTTAGACTTGAGAACCCGCAGAAGAAATTATAAGTTGTCAAGTTAGTTGAGCTACCTGGGCATTCAAAATGTCCTTCGAAACATTTAATTTATTAACAATTGAGTAGATTATTTACAAAATAGATGGGCATCTTTGAAAAGACTTGCGAGGGTCAAGATACTTTCGTCGCTAAAGCAAATATGAGCAATTATGAGTAGCATGATTTTTGTTCAATACATGCCATAATCTCAAAAAACCTGTCACGATTATCTTCTTTTATTTTTCATGGGAATTGAAGAAAATGACAAGCCTATTTATTAAATACGAAATAAAAATCTAATTTGAACCAACGTTCCATCGGATTATGTATTAACAAGGCCATATTCAATTTTTGCTAGTTTATTAGAAATAATTAAATTTATTTTGAAGATATTAAATTTGAAGAAGGAATAAAAGTTGGAATTGGAAAATTACTTTACTTTTAAATTACGAAAAAATGAAGTAAGACAGTTTGCCAATGAATAAACGAGTAACCAGAAGCACCTAACTGTACAGCTGATAGGTTTAATGGTTTTTTTTGTAAATGTTCCAAATCTATTATCAAATAATCGCAGCACTATATCTTTTATACCTGTTCCCTTGGATAATGCTTCAAATGTGCCTTTCGAAATTGAAGATTTTTCTTATAAATAAGGGATATATTTCGGGAAATAAAAATAGTAAATATTGTTTTGGACTCTGTGAATCTTTTAAAAGTGGTTATGAAAGTGCTTCTCATGCCTCACAAAATGAATAAATAAATGCCTTCAGGAATGCACTTTTCCACATATCTAGAAAAAGGCCCTGGACATTCCCATATTTAATAAAAGAGACGAGAACAATATGTTGAATAAATTATCGGGCTATTTCACTGTTACCAGGTTTCTCAAAGATTTTGAAAGGTGCATTTTTAGGAATCTCTGGAATATTTAGTATCTAAAGTATTAGTCACAGAGTTGATCCTAAGGGGCTTGGATGATGGAAAAAGAGTTTTGGCTATTTTCCTGGATCTAAAGAAACCATTCGACACTGTGGCGCATCACATACTACTGCAGAGACTGTATAAAATAGGTATTAGAGGTATTGCATATAAATTAATAGAAAGCTACTTAAATGATAGACAAACAACGCGTTAAGATTAGAGATACTGTAAGTGAGTCTCTAGCGGTGGTTTGTGGCGTTCCACAGAGGACAGTGCTGGGTCCACTCTTATTCAATATCTGCATAAATGATAATTTGTCTATTCTTAGCAACAATGAGGGTATAGTGTTTTGTTTTGTTGACGATACTACAATAATAGTGCAGGGTGAGTCCTGGAAAGCTGTAGTGAGGAATACAGAAGCTGCTATTATAAAAATTAAGTCTTGGTTAGATCACAGCCTATTGTCACTTAACATCGAAAAGACAAAGTTCATCACATTTGGGTTAGCTGCAAGAACTCTTCCTAGTGTGCAGACTCTTAGGATTTACAGCCCTCTAGCTGTTTAGATGTAATGCATTGTGCCTGTTCTGACAAAGTTGAAAATTTTAACTGGAAAACACATGTCACAAAAAAGATTAGAAAATTCATTTACGACTGTTTTCTTCTGGGTATGTTTTGATTCCTAATTTATAATATTTACATGTTCAAAACAAAAGTACAAATATTATTTATAAGATAAGATGTAACTTTAAATATAAGAAGAAATTAACTAGAATAGGTAGATAACCACCACGCACAGATTTTTAAAATCCATTGTGTTGGTAAATACTGTTAGTATATTGTATAAACGAGTTTTAGGTAGTGATTTAACCTTCAATTTGTAAACAAGATGTATTGTATACTAATAAATTTGAATAAGAATTATCAGCAATTTGGTTTCAAGGCAGGACTTCGACAGATGTAATGGATCTATCTTATATTTCTAATACCTGTGAGCGGAAGTGGCATGTTATCACCACCTTTTGTGATTTGACTAATGGCTTTGACTGTGTGTCGCATGATCTGCTAACTCATAAACTTAAATACTATTAATTTAGTGCCAATGCTATTGAAATCATACGGTTTTCCTTGAAAGGTAGCTCGCAGTGGCTTTCAAGAGTCGGTTGCCCTCTGAAAAACCTGTCACATATGGTGTGCGCCAGAGCTCCATCCCAAGGTGACTGCTATTTCTTATTCATGTGAATGTTCTGCCATATATTAATAGAGTAGCTAAATATACAGAGTGGCGCATCGAAAAAAAAAACAGAGGCATTTACTGATAGTTCAGGTTTGTTTGAAGAAAAATGCTCAGACTTCATCGATTTTGTGTTCGAGGGGGGCACAAGTTTGGTGAAAAATCACGGTAACACGTGCAACACTCTGGGCGGCAATGACATCACCCCTAAAATCTTAAATGAAAAGGAGGGTGGAGGGATACCTTATTTTAAAGGTCTTTCAATTATATGATGATAATGATGTAAAATTCAATTTTGAAAAGTTTTGGAGATTTATTGGTTTAAAGCTTAAAGTAGACTTTATGATAGGTAAATCAGATTGCTTTGTGCTAGTAAAAAAAATCGGAAAAATTGTTAATAAAAGCATTTACTTAAGTGCTTTTCTTCACTACGCCCATGATTTGTTTATAATTTTGTTGTTGAAAATAGCGATTGGAACGTTTTTTGTGGCAAAAAAAAGTGGTTTATTGAAGAATGGGAATTTAGTACGTAGTTGATTGATTCGACCAAACTTTGTTGCTAAAATACCCTTCAACGCTTTACACGCTTACCATGAGAGAAAGGGCTGAAATAATCCAAATATTTTGCGGAAATGATCAGTGCGCTAATAGAACAGCACAAATATTTATTGAACGACATGAAAACAGTAACGTGCACCGAAAACATATTCTAGAATTTGTAGCTAAAATTCAGGAAGCTGGATCAGTCGCCAATAAAAAACGCAACATTCTCCTATAAAATCCTATAAGCAACGAAGCAATAGAAGTGAAGGTTTTAAGTATCCTCGAATTAGATACTGTGTGTGGTGTTAGTCGACGTAGTATCCGACGGATTCCAGAGGCCCATAGTTTTTATCCATATAAATTCACCTTGTACAATAACTTAATGCGGACGATTTTCATCGACGATTACAATAGATATGAATAAACAAATTATAAACGATGAACATTTTCTATTTAACACTTGCTTTTTCGACGAATATTCCTTTTCTTAAATGGCGCAGTAAATCGTCAAAGCTGCCGATATTGGTTTGATTCTAATCCCAATATTTATATGTGGTACACGGACAACAGCTACAATAATTAAATGTTTGGGCTGGTATTTTTGGCGATCATTTAGGTGGTCTCTTTCTCTTACCTTGAAATTTGACCGGTGAAATGTATTTAGAATTACTGGAAGACGTCATAGATCCTGCATTAACTGCCATAATTGAAAACCAAAATGACCGAGGGTACCTTGCGAATACGTTGATGTTCCAACAGGATGGTGCCTCTCCACATTATGCATTAAGTGTTCGACAAACAACACTGGTAAAAGAGGCGCCATTGAATGACCCCCAAGACCGCCACATTTATCAGCTTTGGATTTCTTTTTGAAGGGTCACTTAAAAAGCAAAATCTAATAAAATAATTCAAATCTTAATAAGTCTTTAAATTACTTCTCAAATATTGCAAAATGTGCGGCAATGTTTTGATCGAAATCTTTATTACTGCATGAAGAGTCATGGTGGTCATTCTCAAACATTTACTTGCCTGACGGGTTATTTCATGCTTCATCTTAAATTACTTTCCAGCCAAATGTATTGATCTCCGCTAATGATGATATATTACTTTTATTTAAGCTTTAAATCAATGAATTTTACATAATTAAAGGGAAATACATAAATAAAGGGAATTGAAACATTTTTAAAATAAGGTATCTCTCCACCCCCGTTTTCATTTAAGATTCTAGGGGTGGTGTCACCCCCGCCCAGGAAGTTGCACGTGTTAACGTGATTTTTCACCAAACTTGTGCCCCTCTCGAAAGCAGGTAAAAATACCTGTCAATACCTCTGTTTCGTTTTCGATGCGCCACCCTGTATATTACTTGCTGATAACATCTCTGTGTCCAAGAGCGGCAACACTTTTGGAGAGACTATGGACCTGTTGTGCGGAGTCTTATTATGGCTGTTTATTCTTTTTCCGAAAGAGTTCAAATTGTCAAATGGTTTTATGGAGGCAATAAAATGTAGGGATTTGTTTTCAATTATATTTGAAAATAACCGATTCCTTGCGAAAAAAAATTTAAATGTGGTTTCAAATTTTGAGGTTATCATAAATGCCTTAAAAAAGTGCAAGAAACTTCTATCGAAAGAAGGAATGACTGGAAGAAGTAGTTTATAGTGTGCTAGAGGTGGATTGAATACGATCAACTTCACAACTAATCAAGGCAACACAACTTTTACCCGTATATGGAAACAACATCGGTAAAAATGTTTTAGAAATTTCAAAACTCGGGAGGTATTTCCCGAAAACCAGTTGCGAAGAGTTCAAAAGCAAGTGAATATGAAAATTTTTTATGAAATAATTCAGATGCATCTTCCATTACATGGGAAACACATTCCTTCTGTTGTTCGGTATTGGTCTCCGAAAAATTTAATTTGGCCACCAGGGCCATTTTTTATTAATAACACTTTAAACGCCCAAAAAATACTTTAAGGTGTTGCAAAACCAAGTTCTTCCTGCCATTCACATCCTCCCTAATTTAGACTTGGGATGGGTCTATCTTCAAGAAGACGGCTGTCCTGTTCAGAATGCGCTAAATGGTAAATTAATTTTTAATAAATAAAATAATTTTTAATAAATACTTTTCCTAACCGTCTTATTAGTGGGACAGCCGATAGTAAATGGCCTCCTGGATCGCCCCAAATTGCTTTTTTTTTGTTATCTTAAAGAGACCATTTAGAAACACGAATTTAATAGGTCAAAAAATGTAGAGGAGTTTCTAGAGAAAATTGAATAAGGCAATTTCCTTTTAACAGAAACTCTTTTGGAAGTACGAAATACGAGGTGCGTTTGAGCTTTTATTTAAAGAATTTTATTTTACGTTTATTTTTATTTTTGAATAGCTTTTACATTTTTTCCAGTTTTATCACAGTCTATATTTTATTTATATTAGAAAAACGCCTTAATTTTCTTTATGCAATATACGGCATAATCATAAACATGTTGAGATTAGGATTCTATGTAGGTTGTACACTGCTGCATGTAAAGCCTGCATCAAAAAAAATATTTGAGAAATGCCTGAATTCGAGTAATATTTTGCAAAATTTTATTTCAAGTAGGATACAGGGTGTATCATAAGTGAGATTCCTTGCAATTTTTTAAGTAAAAAAGTTCATATAAACGGATATCCGGACACGCTTCGTTTTCAAAATACAGGGTTGTTAAACTTTTTTAAAATCGATTTTTGATTTATTTCTAAAAAACGCGTTTACCGAATTCGTTGAAATTTTTACAGTTTATTAATTATTTTTTTAAGGTATCTCGTGGATTTTTGTAAATTCTCACTGCCTAAATTAAGCCGAAAATCTTTTTGTTAATGAATGTTATTTCTTCAAATAAAACAACTAAAAATCCACTTTTTCTCGCTTGATTTTTATACGTGTCTTGTTCTTTGTTGTCATATCATTTCATTAATATCTCAGCACGTATCTCACCTCCATAAAAAAATAAAATGCCTCAAAACTACCTGAAAAATAACCTTTTAAAAACCGAAAAAACTTTTCATAAACTAATTAATAAGATGCTACTTTTGGTGTTTCAATTTTAAATAATAATTGCAATAGCGTCGCAAATGGTTATCTGATTCAAATGTATTTGTTTTGTGAGTACGCCACCATTTTTTCTGCGTTTGATATTTGTATTAAACTAAGCAATTAAACATTAAAAAACGTTTTTCACATATTAATACAAAAGTCGATAAAAAAAAATTTAACATCCTCTATCGCGAGAATAATGCGTCTCCGGACATACGTTTATATGAACTTTTACTTAAAAAATTACAAGGAATCCCCCCTTAAAATCATCACTTACGTTACACCCTGTATTTACCCCCATCAAACTCAGGCCCTTACTAAGGTCGTACTCAAAATCAACACCGTCGCAGATCGACGAAATGCATTATGCTTATTTATGCTTGTGAATGATCGATTCGCCAACCCGTATATGCATTAAGAAATCTTGCTGGTATTGTTTGTTACAGGGCTGACTATAGAGGACGATGACTACGGATTCCGCGCCCTGGAAATCCTCAGGTTTCATTGTATACTGAATAAGTGAGAGAATGGTCGGGGTTTCTTTTTGAAGTTTTTTCATAAGTTACCCAGGTTGGTCGGGGCTCTTGATTTTTAGAATTTTAAAAGTATAGTACGCGACCTATTTGCATATTACACATTACTGAGTCCTTGGAGGATCGCAGCACAGTTTAAATACTATAATAATAGTAAGTAAACATTTTATGTATTGACATGACAGGAAGAATAAATAAACAAATCAGTAGTGGCTCAAGTTTTGCTTAATTAATTAATAATATTTGAGGGAAGTGAAATTAATAAAACTCGAATAAATTCTTTGCGCCGATATTCGAAACGAAAAAAAACGCATCCGTAAAAAAAAATAGTATATAGATTGGGTAAATAAAAAAGAAAAAAAATTATTGCTTTTTTTTAATAACTGGATTAAGAGTAGCTGAACGTAAGGCAACGATTATTTTCTCGTGCATACTATGTTTAATTTTTAAACCATGAATTAATAAAGTAAGGTTTAAGAATTACCTACCCATTTTTCTATTATGAGATACTACTTATATACAGATTAATAGTAGATAATTTCTTCTTCCCAAGATCAAATTACTTTATATAAACCTCGAAAGCTCAAATTTCCTGGTGCGAAAACGTCTTTATTATTACATTAATTATCAACAAGTTATAAAAAAACCAACGATCTTGAACAAATTACGCTTTCAGAGTGTGAACCGCAATTACTTCAAACTAATATTGACTTAATAATAAAAATACTTTTAATTGATCGAGCAGACATTTCAGTGTTGCCATCCAATAAAGTGAGCAATTATAAAACCAAAAACGGTGAAGTGAAATTAAACGAATTAATCGACATTTTAATGGAATATATGTGGCAAAAAGTAAACGTTACCATTTATAGCCATAAACGCGGGCACACTTCTGCAAATATGGCCGCTTAATTTTTTTTTGCATCAAATGGAAAATATATGTAAGTCGCCATAGTACGTGCAAAATAAATAAACTTTCGATTTTTCCTATGAAAGTGAGTTTATATCGGATTGAAGATTTTAGGATTTTAAGTTCTTATTGTTCATTTAAACTGAAGAATTTCTTTACCTGGATAAAAATAACATTATTTCTCCTAATTTGTTTCTACTGTGTTAAGGGTATTTAGAACAGGAGACTATAAATAAATAGTATATTCTCATAAAGCTGAAAATATTTTAGCAAACAATTCATGCCCTAGCAATGCACGTAGAAAATCCATAATTTACATTTGTACTTTCAATATACTCGACCCATTTAAAAATTTACAACCCATATAAGTTTTAAACCAATTTATGTCTAGGCTAAGTAATATCCGACTAAGGGTAAGTAATAGATTGAAAAGAAAGGGAATTAAATAAGGGAGTTTAATGAAACTAAGATATATGGGCAATCAACAAGAACATGTAGAACTGTATTAAATAAAAGTGAATTTAGATATAATAATATATAGGATGGTTCACGTAGAACGGTAATCATTTACTAATGTAAACTAAAAAAAACTTTCTCAAGAAACTTTGTTAAAAAAAGCGGTAAAGTTTTCGGTGAAAGCTGGTTTGCTCATTATCACATTTAAGCAACTCGATCAACTACTTACAAATAAAATTTTTAATTTGGATTTATTTCTGAGATTCTCTGGAATCAACACTTTTGATTGAACTATTGCCAACATGTGTAATAATACGGATTAGGGATATGTTATGATTAATTCTATAGAAGCAAGGTGCAGCAGCAAAACACTTTCTTTTATACTTCAAAGAATATATAATTGTTATTTGTTTTATTAGTTTGTTTGATTTTTGCAACATTATTGCGCCCTCTATTGATGTTGTTGGCCGTAATTTTACTAATAAGTTACAGATATTTTAAATGATTGTTTTGTATATCCCACCATCTATCACATATGAAATTTTGGAGCAATTTCTGGATCAGTTTACACTTTTAATATGAAAGCTTAACCATAATGTAATAATAGTGGGCGATTTTAACTGATTTCTTTATTAACTGACCTACAAGTAATCATTGCAGTCAAAAGTCTAATGTTCAATGTAATCAAACAACAACATCTCAAACTATAATAACATACTATTGGAAAGATAAAATAGTTTTATTTAACTTCACCTGTACTGTTTCTCGTAGTGACGTGCCTTTTGTCCGGGAGGATTTGCATCACCCTACACTGGAAATTGATTTTACTGTCTCATGCCAACGTGTCGATCATTTTCAGCTTAATAAGAACTTATCTCATTCTTTTAACTTTAGAAAGGCTAACTTCCATCTCCATTACGACTCGATCTTTGAAGCTGACTGGTCTACTGCGTATTTGTCCTCTAACGTTATTGATGCATGTGAAGCCCTATATGATATATTAAATGGCATACTTGGCGCATACATTCCTCTTAAGCAGCAACGTAAAAGAAGATTTCCAAATTATTATTCTCGAGAATTGATAAGTAATATTTATAGGAAGGAAAAGGCCCTCAAGGAATTTAAAATGTACAATTCTTCATTCTTTCGAAATAAATTTCATTCTTTTAGACGCCTTATTAAACTACAAATACGCAATGAATATAAATTATATATATCAAACACTGAAAAAAATATTTCTGCGGATCCATCTTTTAGAATTTTATTGGTTCTAAGAAGGGTGGGACCACGATTTCTGGTATGAAGCTGCCCAATGACGTAGTAACTAAAGACCCACAAGACATGCATGATGCATTGTTCTTTGGTGAGACATTTATACAAATTTCATTAAACATTCGTCGATGCCTGGTAATGTACCCCACTTTGACATTTCCAATGTTGATGCTCCCAGATTATTTTGGCTAGTAAAGAACTGAAAATAAGTGAACATCTGGTGTAGACGGTATGTGTTTGGTGTCCTGGCTGATCCGCTGACCTACATTTTCAACTTAAACTGTCAAATCGTGAACAACAGGACAATCTCATTACTTTGTAACTTCTCAAAAATTTTTAAAATTATCCTAAATCGGTCGCTATTTAGTCACGCAAAAGAGGCCATCTCTGTAGATCAGCATGGATTTTTTAGCGGGCGATCTTGTGTTACTAACTTGTCCTGTCTGCCTAGCAATCTGTGAATCACTTGATGTTAATACTCAAGTCGATGTTATTTATATCGATTTCTAAAAAGCCTTTGATCGGATAGACTATATTTTGCTGCATAAATTAGGTCTGTATGGTTTTTCAGGGAGATTATTTAATTTATTTCATACCTTGATTGGTAGATCTCAATATGTCGAATAGAGTTTAAATCGAAACTTTTTAACGCAATGTCGGGTATGCCACAGGGCTCGAACCTGGGTCTGCTCCTGTTTAGTTTTTTTATAAATGACTTGATTGGGTCACTCACTTGTCATAGGCTGGCTTTTGCCGATGATTTGAGCTATATTTGAATGTATATGGTTTGGAGGATTGTCTTCTTCTTCAAAGCTACCTAAATACATTGGTTAGGCTTGAATGCGGCTAAATATAGTGTGGACAGTTACTCTAGATCAAAAACACCCTTAAATTTTAATTACTTCATTAATGATACTATTTTGAGTAGATTAGAGCAAACTACTGATTTTGGTATCACCTTTCACATTTTCTGAATTTACATTCGTGCCACACTTCAACAACATAGTCAAGTCAGCTCTGAGAAGGCTTGGGGTCATAATTATAAATTCTTAGAGTTTTACTTTGGAATCTACAGAACCACTTTGGTTTCCTTGAATTCATTGTAGATTTCTTCTTTTCCTTGAATTCATTGTAGATTTGCTAAGAATTTGCAAATAAAGTATTTGCAAAGGATGGAATATATCCAGTTAGAGGGTTTGGTCATCGGCAACTTTTGGATTGTTCAATCTACATTCATTACATCTCAGAAGAATGATCTTCTCTGTAAAATTCCTGCATGGGTTACTGAATGGATTAATTGATAGTCCTGTATTTCTTTCTGGTGTACGTTTCATGGTGCCTAGGCTTAATGCTAGCTAGACATCCCCTAACTTTCGTTCTGTCAAGGCCTCATACTAATATCCTATTGAAATCGCTACTATATGCAATATGCGCTATATTTAATCGGATCTGTCACATGTGTGATATAAATTTCTCCCCGGTTATGCCAGGGCAGTTAGCTCAAAAAATGGCCTTTAGGAGAACTTTTTGCAATCAAGCTGAATTTTTCACAGATGGTAGTACCCATCACTAGTACTTTGTAAAAAAAAGTTACACCTTCTAGAAGGCTTGCTTTTTCCGCCATGTTGAATTAAAGATGGCGGATGGTACTATTTTTTAAAATATTGTAACTTTCTTATTTATTAACGGATTTTTGTCAAGTAAAAAACATTATATTTGCTTCTCACTAAAGAATGAAATAGAAATATAAAACTATTTTGACAGGTTATATTTCTGTCAAAAAAAGTTTTAAAAAAATTACACTTTTCTTTTATCATCTTATTTTACAGGCTCTAAATTTTTCTCCAAAAATTTAGGTGGCAAAAAACTACAGCAAAATACAAAGTAAAAAAATCCAGTTGACGTAAATCCCCAACAGTTCTTTAATAGAGTTTTGCTCACTATGAGAAACGAAAATGATTTGAAGACGTTTTTCGAACATGAACTAAGTACCTATCCTCCGTATTTCTTTAGCCAAGGAAAACTCCGCAAAGGGAATAAGTCTGTTCTGATTTCCCATCTTTGTAAAGATAATTTTGAATTTGAGAAACCCGACACACTAAAAAATCCACTTTCAGTCATTGATGGTGGTTGCTTACTACATAAAATTGTCTGGCCCAAATTAGTAACATTTGGCGATATATTTAAAATCTATTGCCATTATGTTATTGAAAATTTTGGTTTCAACTCTTGGGTAGTTTTTGATGGTTATAGTGAAAAGTCCACCAAGGACGAGGAACATCGTAGACGTCAATCAAAAATTACACCTAGGGTTGAGTTTCAGGAAAACACATCGCTGGTCTTCTCGCAAGCAGACTTCCTATCAAATTCTTCGAACAAAGAAAGGTTTATTTCTTGCCTAGCCGAGAAGTTGAAAGAGAAGGGTATAAAAGTCACACATACGAAATCTGATTGTGACAGAGTTGTTGCCTTAACCGCAATAACAGAATTTCAATCGCAAGATGTAGTAGTCTTTGGTAATGATACAGATCTAATAGTAATTTTAATTTCCTTAGCAAATAAGTCTAACCCCCAGCTATATGTTTGGACAACCAGCACGAGTAAAGCTCTTGATAAATTTCTAAATATTTGTAAAATTCAAACTTTGCTCTCAGAACAGATCCGTGAAAATCTTTTATTCATTCATGCATTTACAGGATGTGATACTACCTCGTATCCATATAAAATGGGCAAAAAAAGAATATTTGACGTATTAAAAAATAATCCTGAAATGTATGATTTTACCAAAAGTTTTAATGCCCCTTATAGGAATAAGGCTGTCCTAAGTGAAGTTGGACAAAAACTTATATTAAAATTTTTTCCCGTCCAAAACTGTGAAAATCTTAATCAGTCAAGACTTCATTGCTATAAACAAATCACCTCTACACAAGGTTTAGGATCTAATTTTGATTTGGCAAATCTTCCTCCCACAGAAGACTTCTGTAAGCAACATGTATTTAGAGTGTATTTACAGTTACAAAGCTGGAGAGGAAACGAGTTGGACTCACTTGAGTGGGGGTGGTTTTCCAATGGCAATGAGCTTTTCCCAGTAACATACACAAAACCCCCGGGGCCCGAACACCTAATGACTACTTTTTTTTGCAAATGCAAAGATCTATGCACAGCAAACTGTATTTGTGCTTCGTATAATCGAAAATGCGGCATTTTATGAAAAAAATTCAATTTAGCTTGCATGAATGCACCCAGAATTGATTTGGATGAAGTGGAAAGAGATGATGAAGTTTAAGTAAAATGTAACCAAATAAGTCGTTATAACTTTTAACGATAAATAGTTATATATTATCGTGAAAGCTATTAAAAGCTTCGTTTGTAATTTCTTGACACAAAAAAGAATATCTACCAATATATAATGTTCCTTATTATTCCTTATTATAAGAATAACAATGTTTTTTTTTAATTTTTTTTTTAATGTTTATATTTCTTTTATATGTTAAAACCAAACTGTTTTTGTTATAAACATATTTTTGTTTTTAGTGTATTTGTTACAAAATATTTTGGTACATAAATCAAACAAAAAGTAAAGTTACATCCTGCATAAGTTTTATTATTTTATTTTTGGTATTTTGTAAGCGCTTTTAAACTCTATCTCCTAAAGTACCTATCATAAATTTGGCGACTGTTTTAAAATTAAAACAAAAACGCATAAAAGACTCCACATATTTTAACTTTTTTTGGTTTAAAGAGTACGGTTGGCTAAAAGTTGAAGAAAAGCTTTTCGATTTTTTTATTTCCTTATTTTAGCAGAAATATGACCTGTCAAAGTAGTTTTATATTTTTGTCTTATTCTCTAGTTAAAAATAAAGATAATGTTTTTTACTTGACGAAAATCTGGTAATAAATAAGAAAGTTACGATTTTTTAAGAATAGCACTAGCCGCCATCTTTAATTTAACATGGCGGAAAAAGCAAGCCTCCGAGACGGTGTAACTTTTTTTTACAAAGTACTCTTGATGAGTACTAGCATCTGTAAAAAATTCAGCTTGATTGCAAAAACTTCTCCTATTTTTGCTAACTGCCCTGGCGTAGGTTCATGTTTCTTTAAACTATATATTTTTAATTATTTTGGAACTGTTTCCTGATGTTATTGGGCAAGTTGCCTGTTGGAAATAAAGGCGTATTATTATTATTTTGGCACACTCGGACCTAACGAGCAGGGACTTCGATAAATGAAAATAATAAATATCACTGAAATAGCTTGACAGAAATCCGACTACAATTTCTTGCAATCCGTACAATTTCTTATTCTCTTTATATATTTAAAAAAAATTAAAATTCAACGTAATTACGCAATTTTAATCAAAAACAAGATTCTAAATTTAAACTGTTCAAGATCGGTAAGTCTGCTGGAAAAAATACGAAACGGTTGAACGACGAAAGACAGGGCCTAGACATGAAAGGTGCAATGTTAAAACGTGAGATGAAGGTAAACATGCGATAAAATTAGCGAAACTCAACAGGCTATTCGGCGAGGATCTCTCATCGACTTGATTTGAAAGGATGACTGAAATTTTTAAAAATCGATTTAGTACATCGAGAAAATAGAGTTTGTTCTCTTTTTTTTTGTATTTTAAAGCAATTCGTCGTCAATATCACGAAGTGGCGTAACTAATTTTTTGTCATTTTTCAGGAGATGCTTTTAAAGTTTTTCACGATCTTTGCTTCAATGCTAACGAAAATTCATTACAGCCACGGTGTTTCGTTTTGGACAGTAGTTATATATGTATAAGTACTTTTCATTTATTCATGATAACCAAAACGCATATTAGATTTTATACTTTAAGTTATTTAGCAAAAAAATAGATACGCCAGTTTGTGAAATTGATAAATATAATTTGATAAGACAAAACTTGAGTTACGCCTCTGAACATCTAGGTACGTTACCATAGATAAAAGAGACACCGCATAATTAAAATGACAAATATACTTTATTTTATTAATCAATTTATATGAAAACATAAAAAGCGACAAAATAAGTAAACATTGTGCTTAAAGAAACTAAACCAAAATGTTTAATAAAGGTATTATTATAAAAATAAATGAGAAAAAGTAATTTTTAGATCTAAATACAAACATAACATAAAAAAACATTATAAACTCAGGTTTATAATGTTTTTTTATGTTAAGAAATTATATATTAGCAACTGCATACAAAAGCATTGCAGCAACGACAGAATTTTTATTTTGCCCACTGCATTCATCTGAAAACAAGGCTACTGACTTAATAGTTTTTTTAGAGTCGTATTTTGTAGAACACACATGAACTGATTTCCGACGCACCTCTTTGGCTACTTAGCCAACACCACCGAAATAAAGATTCTTTATTTCGGTGGTGTTGACTTAGCTCACTCCAAATGAAACAATGACATTCCTTTGAAGCGATATCGTAAAAAGTAAAGTTATAGTTTGCTAAACGTCGTTTATAAAATAGAGCACTTTCTTTTGACTGTGGAAATTAAATTACCTGCTGAAGTATATAATAGTGCTATCTCCAGCTAACACCTTCTCTTTAATAATCTTTTTAAGTTCCCTTACTTTAGTCTTTTCTGCAACATGTCTATTGAACTTATCCATTATCTTCTCTTTTAAAGCTGGATGTCCTTTTCTGTAGGACAAACATAACGAGCAGTGGTCCTTTTTTGGCCGGTGGAAAGACAAATTTAAAGATCTAAACACCTTACGATACAAATCAATTGAAGGTTTTTCTTCATTTGGACTTAATTCTTTAAGAAGCATATTGTACATCTTTGATACCGTTAATTCGGGGTGGAGATATTCCCTGCTAGAACTAGCACGAACATAGTGAGCTTCTACCTTGGGAAATCTTTGGATGTGATTTAAAATTGCAGTTCGAAGGATATTATCACGTTCAATTACCCTGACTGCCTGTCTACCACCTCTTCTTTCCCCTTCTAGTACCCCACCTGAAGTTACCTTTGTCAGCAAAGTTCTCATTGTTTTTTCGGATATCCCCAACGTATGCAAAAAGAATGTTTTACACACCAAGTATTTTTTGTGATTCAATGTCAAAAAATATTTGTGACTTTTTTGTCTTCGAGACTGCTCTTTCTTGGTAGTTTTGGTAGCCGTTTCCAGAACTTCAATATGGCGAACAATAAATTCACGTTTGCCAAATTCCATTCCAAATTTCGATCACTCCTAGGAAAACAAAAATATGCAAGTATTGGCAAGAAAATTCTGAGATAAGCCGAATAGTGTAAGTCGACACCGACATTTAATCAATTTCACAAAGTGGCGCTTAACTGAGATACGCCTTAGAATGACTAGTGATATGGAGAATTCTAAATTTTACAAAGAGGCGTAACTTAAGTTAAGTCTGTTTGTAAAATTGTACCTTATAATAAATCTAGATACGCCTGTCAGTTAATATGCTGTAAGTCAGAACGTAGAAAGGATCGAGTTACGCGACTTCGTGATATTGTGCGCCATGTAATGTGGTATGTAAAAACGGGCTTAACTCAATTTCGCGTTTTTTCGAGTTACGCAACTTCGTGATATTGACGACGAATTGTCTTATAAAGCAAATAGCAAAAAGGCTTTTTTAATCAATTTTATATTGCGCAGGTAGTTTTTCTTAAATATACTGGGAATGTTTAAGTTTAATATTTCTGCAATTTAATTTGCAATTTGGTTCCGTTTGTTGATGGGTCTTCATCACAGTTTACATTTGATCGATTTTGAACTAGAAGAAGAATATTAAATAGTATTTTTAACAAAATTTCTATATTTTAATTTGTTAATTACGTAAATTGTAGAATCCTGAGGATGATCTTGTAGAAATGAAAACATCGATTAAATATAAATTATTAAGAAAAGTACAGGGGCACACTGGGAAGAGATCTTATTAAATGTACGCAAGACTTTTCTAAACTTTTATATTCATCTGTGCATAAAGCAACTAAAAATAGGACTTTTTTTCATTTCTTCTTATATTATGTTTTATTTTCGAGTAAAAACTATTATCCTATCCCTTGCACAACATAAAAAGTACCTAAATATTTCACTAGCAAGCCTGTTGTAATGTAAAAAAATGTATTTTTTCAAAAATGTATAACAGAACATAATTTTTTTATATATAATTTTAATGTATCAAGAAGCTAAATGAAGGGTACAGGGAAAAAACCAGATATGTCACTTTTTATTGAAAATCTCGGTAGAGGCGCCATTGAATTCTTCGAATGAAGACGCTTATTTTAGAGTACTAAAATCGGGAAACAACCACCGTAGTCTTGCGTAAATTAGTATCTAAAATATAGCGTACCGAATAAAAACCAGCTTAGTCCAAACGTCCAGGGAAAAAACCAGCGATGTCATGTAAACAAACCGGCTGATTCATTTTTAGAAAACGTGCCAGTATTATTGTAACCGCAAAAGTGTGACTTCTTGTTTGTCTGTACGATTAATAATAAACCATTATGGCTAATAGTAATTCGGAGGGATCCGTTGAGAACAAAATTATGCCTTCAAAAAAAAAGAAAGAGAACCGGTCGGATGTCAAAGGTCTTGAAAATGTTGAAGTTATCCACTCATGAAGCTGGAAAGCCTTGTAATTGCTCAAGATTAAAGTGCTTTGAGGTACTTAATGAGGCGCAAAGAGCAGAAATATTGAGATATTTTAATGCTCTGAGCTCTCACGTTGAGCAAAATTATTATTTAGCTGGTTTAATTACAGTCTTACCTGTCCAGCAAAGAAGACCTCATCAAAACGAGAATACTACCAGTTTCCATGATGCAAGTTATGCGTATCGAGTTCGAGTTCGCGATGGTGATATTCCGGTGTGTGCCAAAGCTTTTTGTTCCATTCATGGGATTACAAAAAATAAAATAAATTATATAAAGGAAAGCCTTAAACGAAGTGGTGCAGCTCCTAAGGACAGACGTGGAAAGCATAGTGCAACTCATAGGAAGCTGGACGACTTAACAAAAGGTTTGGTATGTGACCACATCAAAAGTTTTAAGGGTCGTCAGAGCCACTATAGTCTAAAAGATACAAAAAAGACCTCTTTACCAGAAGAACTTACAATCAAAAAGATGTTTAACCTCTTTAAGGAAAAGTATCTAAATGCTAAAGTCTCGTATGAAACGCACAGAACAATCTTTAATAAAAAATTCAATAATGCTTTTGGATACCCTAGAAGTGACACATGCGCAACGTGTGATGAATTTCAAATTAAGCTTAAAAGTTTGATACTGATGAAATTAGAGAATTAACCGTTATGAACGAGTTGCATAAAAGAAAGGCTGAGGCATTTTATTCAAGGAAAAGGCAAGCCAAAAAAGCTGCAAAAAAAGCAACAAAAAGGAAGCCATCTGCATTGATTTTGCAAAACATATTTCAATTCCTAAAATTGCCACTAACGACGTGTATTATAAAAGCCAATTGTCTATGTACGCCTTTATAGTTCAGGCAGTAGGGCTTTTTACCTTGCAAAAGGTGGGGTAGAAGTTATTTTGGAATATGTTAGTTACGGGTAGACTGTGGCCAAAAATACAAAATTAAAAAATACTTAATTAGAAAATAGTTATTTATGTAAAGTGTGTAAAATGGTTCTTTTTTGTGAATGGGAAATTTTCATTCCCATGAATAAAAAAAGACGTTTTTTCTATAATCCATGAAAATATTTTTTAAAAAATCTAAAATATCAAATTACTTCACGCACTAATGCATAAAAAAAACGTAAAAAAAAATTGACAAATTATATATTGAATGTCAAACGTCAATACACTTTTTACGCACTAGTGTCTGAAAAAGTCTTTTTATGCACTACTGCGTAACTGAAATTTTACAAACCCTGGGAAGTGTGCAAAGCAAGTATTTTATATAAGAGCAGCACAGTGGTAGAAAAAGATATTTAAAATATTCATAATAAAACATATGCAAAACTGACATTTTCTGACATTTCTCTGACACTTTTGAACAGTTTTCGTCTCATTTAATATTTTAATTCCAATTGATTATAATTCTTTGTTTTTTTTTTTTGAATAAATGCTTTTAGATCCTCCATATTCAAAACAGGATATCAGGAAACAATAAATGTTTTATACCTAAATATGAAAACCAGAACACACTGAACAGAACCAACCACTCTCAAAATATAGCTTCAAAATTCAATTCTTCATGTATGTAAATTTCTGCATATCTGAGTAAGGTATATTGAATTATAGAAATGAATAATGTCCAACAATAAAACAATACATAATATATATATGGCCTATAAATACAGAGATATACAGTGAAATACATTCAAATATGAAATGAGGAATATTTGACAGGTTCAAAATAAACAATTAATTTAAATACCCTGCATCTTAACACTTTTTAACCTATATTGTGCATTAATTTGAAGTTCGAAGTATTAAATTAAGTAAATGCATTAACTTGAACCAACAAAAATCAATAAATATAATATAATGATTTTTAACACAGTTTAATATTTTTTAAACGATAAAAACATAAATAAATACGAATGAATGACTAATCACTGATGTAAAACTTTTAATATTTTTCTTGGTGTCATTCTGATTGAAGCAATTTAAAAAGAGTAAACATAATCTAATAAAATAAGGTCAAGCTGTCAAAATCTCATACCAATCAGTTCTATAAAGCCCTAAGCACATATTTCCTACTACGAATTGTATCAATTACCACCTATTATGAAGCTCATAAAGACACGCCTTCTACTCAACCCTAATTAAATTAAGTCCACTCTGGTTATCAAATTATACTTCGTTAAAAATACAGCGGCTTACCATGCAGACACGAAAACCAAAAAAAAAAGAACTTAAACTAATAACTCACTAAAATTCCATTTTATTAAACAAATAAAATGAAGCAGTAAATCATCAACACATAATATCCACTTTCAGACTGCAACAAGGCGCAAAAAAGTGGTACGAACCATTAAATAATTAATTAATATTCTCGACGCATTTATACGCACTATATATGAAGAATTATTACTTCTTATTGCATTCCTATTGTTTAAACAAACGCGAAATATTTTATTCAACGGTTTTAATGTACCGAGACACTATCTGAGAGAATTCATTTAATATACTAACAGCTAAAACAATGGTGTGTTTTATTTTGATTTAAAACCTAAAAGTTGCCATTTGTTATTGTAATTTCTTACTAATATCTATAAATATTTACATAATTTATCAGGGTTCTTGGTTTAGTTGTCAATAAGTGATGTAATCGACATATATTATTTAAATACAGTGTATTGCTCCTCACTGTTAGAATTAGCTGTAATAATGGATTTATAAACTTTCAAATTATTGGTATACAGGAGAAATTGACAACTTGGTTATTATATGATGGATAAAAAACAGTGAAAAGAAGAGATGCAAGGTAATTACCCAGAGCTGACATCAACATCAATAAACTGATTAGCTTATCCAACTGACGTATGGATAAGCTAATCAGTTATGTAATGGTACCAGGGCCCTATAACACAAACACTACAATTGTTACAAGTTTACAAGTTACAATTAATTTACCGTACCTACAAGTCGTGATGAATTCAGTAACACATCAGAAACAACTACTATTGTAATTTTTTTACAATTGTAGGACTACGCGTACATATGTATAACAGACTTGTTAAAACGAGTTTAAGCTGTTTAGAATTAAAAGTTATGGGTTGTTTGTTAGTTTGTTCGTTCGTATAAGCGATACAGTGAGAAGGCTGATTTCGGTTAGTAAAAATGTCGTCTAAACAAATTATTTTCGAAAGAAAAATGCAGTTTTTGACAAAAATTAAAGAAAACAAGGAAATTCTATTTGGTGCTTTCTCAGATAGACTTAAAAAGCAAGACAAAGTCGAGATATGGTAGGAAATAGCCCAAGTAGCCCAAAGTATATGCTTAGTTTCAGTAGAGAAGGATTGGACCTACGTAAGAGATACTGTCTGGCAGAATTTGAAAAAATCTGCAATGGTGAGTCTTTCGTTATTGAGCAATCAACATAATTTATTTACAAGTAATTTTGACATTAGGTACTAAACCCATTATAGATAAAATATACACCATGACATAATATACTATTTCACATTTTAGCTTAAAATAGACAACTCGAAAAAAACAGGGACTGGTGGGAAAGGCATGTTAACGGAAATAGATAAGATGATTTTGGATATTGTTGGAAAGGAATCTCCAAGTCAATCATCAAAAAGACTCAGTCAACAGAAACGCCTGTACCAAATGGGACTGTCCACCCAAGCGGACATGAATGTGGACCATCTACTTCAAGGAAAGCCAGTAAGTCATTCGTTATTATCAACTCGTATAGACTAGTATATGGGTTTTATGTGTCTTTTGAAATAAAAAGTACAGCAAAATGCAAAATTTTATAACAAATCCATTTCCAATCCATCCATCTATCCATTTCTAATTTCCACTTTTCAATTGTAGGAAAGAGAAAAGTTGTCGAAAGCACGGGTGAAAGTGACGATAAAAATGAAATGCTGAAACTACAAATTGAACATCCTTCGTTAATAAAAGTTGTTAATAAATGAAATAAATATTTTCATCTTTATTTTGTAGATGTATATTTTTGAACTTTAGTACAGAAATGAAACACGTTTTTAATAAATTTTAGAGCACCCTATATACATATTTTACTACTAGTCTGTTGTTTCTGTTAAAATAATTAATCAGTTCGCCTAATCTAGCTTGCGCTCCAACAGGTGATTGTCATCGAGATGTTCATAATTTTCTTCATTGTCTGATAACTCTTCACCATCGTCTACCATGAAATCATCCGCGTCTCCATCACCTTTTGAGATGTTGCATAAAGTGGCACAGCATTTGAAAACATTTGCAGCAAAAACAGGGCTCACGCGTAGGTAGTTCAAACAAATTTTTCTTTTAAAATCCCAAACGCATTTTCTATTACTCTTCTTCTTCGTTTGTGAGCTCTGTTGAAATCCTGTTGGGCTTGATTTAGTGGATTTTCATATGTTGGTAGAATCAACCATTGTTTTAGCGGATAAGCTGAGTGTCCCAGAACCACCGAATTAGGATGGGGTCTCCAACCATTTTCCATTCTTCGAAATAAATGACTGTTACGAAGTACTCTTGCGTCATGAACGCTACCGGGCCAGTTAGCACTAACATAATAAAAGTTTAGGTCAGGACCACAAACAGCCATGCAATTAATTGAATGTTTACCATGGCGATCTACAAAGGCTGGCTCGTCTATAGTCGGGGCATCTATATTTATCAGTGTTCCATCGACAGCACCACATACTTCGGGAAAACCGGCTATGCCATGAAGTATTTGAATAATATCCAATGTATTATGTGGCCATGACACGATTTCGTCAAATTTTATATCATTTACCGCATTAACAGTGTCATGTACGCATTGGCACACAGTCATTTTTGAAACTCCATGCATATCGCAAACGCCATGCTACTGACCTCCATTTCCTAGCCAATGTAGAGCAATTAATATCTTCTGCTGTGGAGTCAATCCATACCACCGAATTGTGTTATTATTTAGCGCGGTTTCAATATCCCGAACAAGCCTTTAACATTGCTGTCTAAGACGGAACCTTTCCTTGAACTCGCCATCGCTAAGAAAATTAAAGTCTGTTCTTATGTTGAATCGGTATTCCCTGTGGGGGGCACCTTCATTGTCACTTTCCGAGTCACTTGACCACCTACCGAGAACGAAAACTAATGTTCACAGTGAGAAAGTTGATATTAAAATACTGCGTTTACCGAATTTACCCACTGATATAAATCGGTAGAACATTATTTACAATTGTGGGAAATAATTTAATACAAATATACAAGTGCTGAAGTTGTGTTACAGAATACGTCTACATATGTAAAAAATCTTCCGTGATTACTAGAACCGCACAGGTGATTACAAGATTGTCCTGTTACGGAAAAATTACAAGTGTAGAAAATATTTTTACAATTGTATAACTTGTAGTGGTTGTGCTACAGGGCCCAGGAGATCAAGCACCATAAGCCTGTAATCTCAGTTAAAAATTATGGTTGACTTTGTCAAATGCTTTGGAAAAGATCAGTGTAAATCCAGTCTACTAGACAATCATTCACACAGGCAATTAAGTTAGTGGTTGACAAACCATAAGTCTTGTTAGGGAATCATGACATTTTTGAATTTTAAAGACAAACATTTAGTCACAACTGCTTTAAAGAAAGTGCATTCATTTTAGTTTTTGTGATTATTTTAAAAATACGTGGGTATTTACGCATAGCTACAATGTTTCTTTCTATGCATGAAAAAGTTGCCCCATCTATTAATTATTAATTTGACAGTACCTATATACTTCAATTCAGAATCTAGAGTAGTTTAGATTTCTTAGGATAATGTGTTACCTGTTACCTAAGACATAAACAATCAACTTTACACAACTACATTTTAAATATACATTTCATGGATCAACACTGTTGAATTTCTTAGACTTATTACAATACCTGAATTAATACAGACATAATTCATTGTTTAGTGAATCTTAAGTAAGGAGCAATGAAACTCGAAAATAGCACTGTTTGACTCAGTAAGGATTGATTATGCTTTCATTCAAGCTTACGCTTGGCAGAGAACAGAAATTTTTTTCTCTTACAATCAGATTTAATACTGATGTTATAGATTATGATCCATTACCCATTAGCGCTTTCAATAGTGTTATATAATCTCCAAAATTAAAAAAAAAGTAATCAATTGAGAGTGTGAAGGAAATTTCTTAAAAAACCAGAACATTATAAATACCTACAAGCTAAAAGATCACAAATAGATTTGAGCTTAAAAATACTACACGGCATGATTTAAATATAAAATAAATTCTGAGAAATTTGGAGAATTTAAGAAATATGGTTCTTAAAAAATATTATTTTCATGAAAAATAATACTTTGCATAGGGTGAAGTCTTGGTTAAACCATACAATAAATTGCCAATAAAAAATTTTTTATGACAGAAATTATCTCAACTTATTACCGTCGTAACTTATTTTCAAAACTGCAATAGGGTTAACGCTTAAACATGCACTTAATTATTTGATTATAATTATTTAACTATATGATTTAAAAATAATTAAAAATCAACCTTGCATAGTCAATGTTGTTTGACAAAATTGATTTTTAAGATTAGATTATGTTTACTTTAACAAGTTAACTAAAATATTTAAAAAAAGGATAGGTTATAGCGTACTATTAACCTCGAGAACAAATTACCATACCTCATCCCACACTTGATATTTTGCATTAAGTTAATTAATCCGTAAAACCTTATTGTTGTAGTCGATATATCATGAGGGTCACGGCTGTTACAAAAAAACCGAAACCTTATAGATTAAAAAAATATCCATGTAATGTAAAACAGCCGGCAACAAGAGCCGCCGTCTAGTTTTGTACAGTTACCAAATAGGGTAATGTGATGTCATAGTGGAATTACAGGGCTAATTTGTACACGTCTAGAGCTTAACTTGTGTGTTTCCTTGTAAAGTTAATTGCGTAACCTCGCCAATTTAATTGTTTTTTCAATCAGTTTTAGTTTCAAAAAATCGATGAAAAAATAACAATGCAACATTTATCTTAAAATACAACCGACCTTGTTTGGCCTTTGAAGCGTGTAATTTATGTCTATTAATTAAGTGCCTTACGTTTTTTTCTTTAAATTTACCTCTTTTTATTTCTTGGCATCCTAGAGGGGTGTCACTAAGTTTGTTTTTTGGGTTTTTAAAGAAAAATAGAATTTTTAGGTTATAAGAGAAAGGAACGCAGGTTTAATTTCAACATATATAATAACTTTACTTAAAAAGATATAGTATACCATGAATCCAACACAATAATATCAACTTTTATGCAAGAATAAGAGCAAATCCTTTGAGTGTGCTTTCTTTCAGACTTTTTCATAATGTGCAGATTACTGCATGCTTTGCATTTGATTTTATTTTAATTTAAAATAATTAAAAAGATTCTTCTAGGCTTGTAACCAGATTCCTTTAAGTCTGGTTTCAAGCAATCTTTTTAGAAGAAGTAATATGCAATTGATTTATATTATTTTTAGAAAATTATTTTCTCTATTATTAGTATATTGGTTTTATTTTTTCCAATTATTTTTATTTCTTTTATTAAATAAGTAAAAATGGGTTGAAGGATACATGGAATATCATGTCCAATGTTTAGGAAAGTAATTTCAATAGAAAAATGTACCTTTTCAAATAAAATTATTTTTAGAATGATTTTTTAATTAGTTTTTTCGTGATAAATTTTTCAATTAAAATGTGTACGTCGTTTTCGCGATGTCAGCGAGTGCACAGTGCTCGTTGCGCCGATAATTTTATCGTGAATTCAAAGTTAGTTACTTGCAAATTTTGTAGTCAGAATTACCATTTTCAATGCGTGCAGTTGAAAGACCATTTGTATAAAACAATTAATGAGTGTGCCAATTCATTTTGGTATTGTAATGAATGTGTTATATTGGTTGATCCTAGACTAAACATTGAAAAAAGAATGGCAAACTTAGAACGGCAGATCAGATTTTGAAGATCCCAAACATAGAGTTTGGGCACACTGTTTTTGATAGGGACTGCGTGTGTTATCAACGGGCACAGGAAAAAGCTAAATCTAAAACTCAGTACATATAGCCACTAAAGAACACGCCCAAAGCTTCTTTGTCAATAGATAGTGTGTTGATGCGTAATAAGGCTTACAAAATGTTGGGTTTTATTAAGAGGCACACTCATGATTTCAGCAGTATTGATTCCATCAAACTTCTGTATTTTTCATTGGTTCGCAGTCAACTTGAGTTGAATTCATGTATATGGTCACCTTATTATGCTAAATATATAATGTGTCTAGAAAAAGTTCAACGTAAATTCATAAGATACATTGCTTACAAGCTTAATATTCCTTGTATTGATATTAATTACAGTGAAATGTATAGATTGCTGAACATTGAAAAGTTGGAGACTCGACGTAAAAACTGCGATATTGTCACAACATACAAGATTCTTAACAATGTAATACAGTCTCCTGAGTTGTTGTGTCAGCTTAATTTAAATGTTCCTCCTTACAGTGTTCAGACAGACTAGATTATTCTACCTTGAACAACATCGTACACTGTATGGTGAAAACTGTGCAATAGGTAGAATGATAGTGATGATTAACTCAAATAGTGTCAGTATAGATTTGTTTCATTGTTCTCTGAGTTCACTTTAACGAGTTTTAGAATCTGCTTAAGTGCAATATAATTTTATATCTTGACTTTGCTTAAAGTGTGTCTTCTTTTCTAATGCAGTTACTCTGTTTTAAACCATTGTTGTCCTTATATTTTATTTAATTTTATTGATGTTACCTGTTACCTGTTATTTATGCTAGATATTTAATGATAGTACTAATACTTCAAGTGCTTTATTGCAATATAAAATCTTATTTTGTTCAATATTTTATATACTATATTTATTTTGTAAATTGGTTAATTACCGTAATATATACTGAATCTGATTCTACAGATAAACATCCAAGGGCTCACATTTTAGAGGTGAAACAATTGTTGCAGAGTCGAAACCCATTGATTGTGTAAGTGAAACCCATATTACCCCAGAAATTGCTGATACAGAAGTATATAGATAGTATAGAAGTATCTGTACCTGGTTATCATGTATAGTGATTTGCTACTCAAACAGCAGACACACTGGTGGTACCCTTATTTACATAAAAAATGGCCTAAACTTTAGAATAGCTTGCAATGAGGCAGTTGATTACAGCTATTGGGCACTGTTTACAAGGTTGCATATAAAAAGGGAACTTACTTAAGACATAAAACTTAATGATGACATTTTTCATAACATAAAGACTGTGATTTTGGGAGATTTGAATATAGACCTCATAAAAAACGACAGTGACACAAAAAAATTAATAAAAATTATAGAAGCAGCTGGACTTACACAAATTGTAAAAAAAGAAACAAGAATTACTAATAAGTCGTCCACACAATTTATAATATACTTATGATTTTAATGCCAGCGAAGTTCCAAGAGATTTTCCATTATTAAGTGACCAAGAAATAATTGGTATTAAATTAGAATTAGTGAACACCCCTGTTAAAAATGAATTTATTTACAAGAGAAGTTGGTGATGCCATCTCTAGCGTATTAATAGGAGCAAACTGGAATTACACCTCTACTAATATAAACACCATATACTTGGATTTTATAAATATCATTTAAAAGGCAGTAAATAAAATAGCTCCCGTACAGACATCTCAACCTCAACAAAATATCTGTGGATTACAAGAGCAGTCACAGAGGCACCAAGTAATAGATACAGAGCATATACAAAATTTATATTGAAAAGAAATAATGAAGATTGGAGAGAATACCAAACTCAACGTAATGGAGTTACTTCATGATTACACACTGAAACAACAAAATATTATGATCAAAACATTGACAAGTGTAAAGGAGATGGAAAAAAGATGTGGAGAACACTAAAAGACATAGTGGGAAATAACAGTGGATAAATAGATTTCACTGATATAGCCTGCGAAAAATATGATGGACCAATGGAAGAAAATTTTAATAATTTTTATGTTGATAGTGTAAGTGAAATTTTAAATAGTATAGACAAAATTGACTGGAATATAGAAAAAAATTGTGCTTAAAGCTTTGGTAACTTTAAACCTATTAGTTTCTTGGAAATTAAAAAGACTGTGTATGGTTTTAAGAATAAAAATACTAGTGATGAATTGCTAAATATCAAATTAGTAAAGAACCACTTTTAGGCTGTCCTGTTCTTTATATTGTAAATACTTCTTTAAAAACAGGAAAGTTAACGTTTGAATTAAAAACCAGTGTTATAGTTCTCATACCTAAGGTTTCCAAACCCCTAAGACTTAAGCCGAATTTAGGCCAATTAATTTACTACCTGTTGTTGATAAAATTATTTAAACTATTGTATGCCAACAACTAAGAGATTATTTTGAGAGTAATCAACTATTATTTGTGGGACAGTCTGGATTTAGGAGTAAACATTCTTGTGAATTGGCTCTACAATATGTGTGTGCAATGTAACATAAGGAGAAAAATGAGGATAAAGTGGTACTTAGCGTGTTTGTCGACTTGCAGGGTGCCTTTGAAACAATTGATTGTGGTATCCATATAAGAAAATTAGAATTGTATGGTGTAAGTTATGTAAGTAGCAGTGCATTGGATTGGATAAAGGATTACCTAAGTGACAGGTATCAAATGACCAAAGTGGGCGAAAAGCTTTCAAGTAAAAGGGAAAACGAATGGGGTGTCCCGCAAGGGAGGGTGTGTGCTGGGTCCTCTACTCTTTATTGCTTATCTTAATGACATTTATGTAGCATTAAAAAATTTATTTGCAGATGATACCCTTATTTGTGAAGCAGGCAATAATTTTAGGGAAATATCAAATAAAAAACAAAATCATCAAATCAAAAAAAAAAAAAAACAATGAGTTGAAAATCATGTATGACTGGCTTTGCTAAAATAAATTAAAACTGACCACATCAAAAACAAAATGCATGGTAATAAGTTCAAAGACAAATTGTAAAAAATATGCCGAGTTGGGATTAGTCCTCAATATAAATGGCTCTAAAATTGATTTTGTTTCTGAAATAAAATATTTAGGTATTTTCTTGGATCCCCAGCTTAGTTTTTCTAATCAGGTAGATTATCTATGTAAGAAACTCAGTAAAAAAATTGGGTTTTTTCGTCGCATTTCAAAATATTTGTCACAATGGACAAAAACACAATAGACTGCAAATGCAGCCAAATAAGATAATGCGCATTATCCTTAATTGTAATAAATATACCCCAATAGTACGCATGTTACAGGCATTAAACTGGTTGTCTGTCGGGCAGGGCATTAAAAAGACGAACTTGGTTTTAAGATATAAAATAGAGCATGAACAATCACCAAGATATTTTAACAATTTTCTAAAAAAAAGATCAGGTCTTCATGACTAATAATATTCATTTGAGGCAAAACTATAACATACAGTCAGTTAAAACGACAGCCTTACAAAAATCTTTATTTTGTAAGGGAGTTCACATCTTTAATGCCCTTCCAGAAATAATAAAGAATGCACCTAATTTAAAAATTTTTTTAGTATTTATACATTTTTAAAGGACATATAATAATAAGATAATGTTTATTTTTTGTAACTAACAATATGTTTATTGTTTATTATTATTTATTTACCAACTTAAATACTCACCTTTCAAATTTGTTAAACTAATAAAGCATTTATACCTTTTTTACCACCTACCATGATGATTATAAATTAATATTTCCATGTATATATATTTTAACATAGAAATAAATTATATATAATCTTGGAGTAATCTGGTAATAATTATATATTCTGAATAATTGATATAGGTATACATATTTACAGGCAAATATTAACAAATACTTAAAAAAGAATTAGGGGAGTACTTATTTAAGTATTCATTATTTTTTGAGTATTAAGCAATGAAGTTTTATCAAAAGAAGAATTAGGTTAATTTAAGCCTACTCTATTAAAAACATGTTTGCTATTAAAATTTGAGAATGTATATATATTTTATTCTAAATTAGCTCTCACAAAACCCATGCAAAATTATATACCTAGGAAAAGTAGGTATGACAAAATTTGGCAAGGTAAGAGAGGCTTGGGAGTAATATATATTGAATTTCCACAACAAACCAGAATACTTTATATTTTTATTCAACTTTATTTTAAATGTCTAATGCAACCCTGAACATGCAACATACAGCAATGAAAGTCTCAAGGTAAGACAAGATTTGGCAAGGTAAGACAGACCTTGGTGTCCATTTCCAAACATCAATGTTTCCATAAGAAACCCGAATTCTGCATATTTTTATTAAATTTTATTTTAACTGTATCATGCAATTCACCAACCTCTAAAAGAAAATTTTGTAATAATAAAGATTCAACTGGACTAATGCGCCCACATTCCTTTAAGCCAGATTTTGAGAAATTTTCTACAGTATAGTGAAATTATCTGTTGAAGCAATTTTTTTTCCATCAAAGATGCAATAATATCCCGATACACCTGTTAGGAAAATATATATTCCTTTTTATAAGAGAACTTTTTCAATATTAATTTCTTTATTTTAATATTCAGTTTTCATAGCGACTTACCTGAATTTGCTCCTCGCACTTTGAATCATCTACATGCACTTGGCCTCTGTCACCTTCTTGACTATGACTCTTTTCCGTGGTTTCATATCTAACATTGTCCTTAAAATTATTTTCATCTGCAGTTTTAATATTTAATTCATTTGTAGACACACATCCTTCATCCTCACAGTCTTGTAATAAAAGTGACTCTCCAAGAGGTTCATCTTCACTTTTTTCAATAACATTTCTATCACTTGATTCATCACTTGATGATTTAGAGGATATAGAGAGATTTTTAACTAGAGAGGCACTGAGGACTGTTATGCTTGAGATATTAGGTCTTGGGTCTTGCTCCTCACTTTGCCTACTTGTGCTGGCCATACACATTGAATTTACTGAGCTGACACTTGAAGAGAGACTACCACTACCATTACACTTGCTTAAAAGGTTCGGTTTTGGCTTTGATTTCTTGTGAGAGACAAATGAAGAGCTTAGTTTAACTGGTTTATCTTTCTTGGGTCCTTCAAAATCAATCACCATTGAAAAAATGTTTTTTTTGGTGGTGGCTGAAGGTGGTGTTTTAGGAGTATCCAGCACTTGACTTAAATCCACATAAAACCCTAAAGGGGACTTATTTCTTGCTTGTTCTTGTTCCTCTGTGTTGTTTAGCTGCACTATTGAATTAAAAGGGGTTGAAGTGTCTGGAAAGATTCCCGCACAACTACTAGAAGGAAACTCAACTGTTCTTTCTGTTGAGTCAGACATTTGGAGCATTGAAAACTGAGGTATAGAGGACTGGAATACCAAAGCACCTTGACGCCTTTCATCGTTTCTCCGCTGGTCTACCATTTCTGCTTCGTCTGAAAGGGATGCAGCATCAATGAAGCATCCACTGAGGAGTTGTTGATTATGCAGTTGTTTCTCTTCTTTGGTTCGTGAGCCTCTACGGTCCTCGTCACTTCCCAAACCGGAGTCCATGTCACTATTCACGTATTTTCTATTCATTTTGCAATAGTTATTCTGATATTAAGCCACTTGCACTATATTTTGAAAAAAATTACATGACCACAGCAGGAGTTTAATTACATTATTAACACGAAACAAGATACCGCGTACCGGTATACCACAACATTTTTTATATTGTATTCAGGCTACATTGTTAAATTTCATTGAATTATCCTTATACACCTACGGAGATCGAGCAAAACAAATTGATTTTAAATTTTCACACTAAACAACTCGCTTTCTGTCAGTGTCAAAAAATGAATGAACTGGCAGCAAGTGCGAGCCGTGCACACATTTGCGCTAAAATAATTAAGAGAGGGGAATAGGACTCCACGTGCTCGTGACAGAGAAGGAGTGAAATAGACATTGCGCAGAGTGGTATAAATGATGACGCGATGTTGCTAAGTTGTTTAAAATTTTTTCCGATTTTTTAAAATGGTTAACTGTTTATTGATTTTACATGTATGCATTTTGCAGTTTATATTTCTCAGTGGCATGGTTGAAGCTAAAACTTTTCATTTAGTAGGATAAAGATAAATCATAATTTAACTTACTTATCTGTTTTTAGTCGCAAGTTTCCATAAAAACGCTCTATTTACATGCCAAACCTTTCTATTTTTAAAATAAACTGAATGTTTTATGACGGCTAATATACTAACTCTCATTTATTTTGTTTAAATATGTAATTCAGTCAATGCCCACTAATATTATAAAATAATATTTTCTGTGAAACTAGAATTATATATATTTTTTTAAATTTATTATAATTATTATACTGCTAGAGCCATCTACTGTGATTAATAAGAGACAAGACGCATGAAGACAGTAAGTAAGTACATTTCTCTCGTAGCTCTGCTAAATTGATTGCAGGTGGCGCAAGTGATTGTAAAAAGTTAACTTTTAACTTTGCTAGAATATTCTTATTAAATATACCTAGACTGCTAATGCCATATATGTATAAATTACATATATATAATAATATAATAATAATAATAAATGTCTTTTATTCAAAATTTACAGATGTAGTACAATAATAATATTCTATAATTAAGTACCCGAGAAGCAGGGCGCAGTCTAGCTAAGACAGCTACTCTACTGATATGGACTATGGTATTTATACATATATGGCTAATGCATATGCTCCATATATCGACGTGTTTAAGGCAGAACGACACAAATGCCAAATTACAAATTTTTCAGGAGACACAAAAAACCGTGTAACATTCGTATTTATTTTTTTAAAGCATTATGGTTGTTACTAAAAAAAGGTTTTTTTTGTTCATAATTTTTTTTATAAATTTTAATGGGTTAATGGGTATGTAAATTAGCGCTTATCTGGAGATGTGCCAAATCACTTTTTTAGCACAAATATTTTTTTTTTGGTTTTTATGCCAATTAAAAATACAAATTACTTTTGAATATAATTTATAAAAGAACATTGTTGTATCATAAAATACATATTTATTTTAAAAAATTGTAACATAATTACAAGTATTTCTTAAAAAAATTAAAAAAAAACAGTTTTTTAGAAAATAATTTGGTTTATATACATACATAGTTTAATAATAATAATACTCGTATTTTGTAATGCACGTAAAATCTAATTGACTAGTTAAAAAAAATAAACAGATTCTTAAAATATAAAAACAATTTTTTTTTCCTATACATTAAGTAGAAAAATTAATTAGATAGCTATTAGATATTATGTACGTTAATAATAAATAAATAGATGACATTGATGATGAATACGATGAATATTTAATCTTATTCATCATCAATGTTAGTCTCATTAAGTACATCAGGTACTGATCCAGAACATTTTAAGGTTAAATACTCTGAGTGATACTCAGGCCTTATAACTAACTCAGTGCAGAGTTTTTTTAAATCATTACATTTTTTTAAATTAATTGGTATTTCCTCCTTATAGGCTGCCTTAAGAATACTTTCAAAACGACTAGTTCTTCTTTGTTTTCTTTAAAAGAGTGAAAAACCCTAGCATTATAATCATTTTTAGAAAAAACTGCTTTTTTAATTTCCGATATTTTTAGTTTACTTGCTTTTTCAAAATTAATGCTTTTAAAGTCCGGAAAATCTGAGAATTTTTGCTTGATAATTATATAAGGTTCTGGATTATTTCTGGCATTACGAATAATAGTGGGCCATTCAGATGGCGCTTGTACTATTTTATTTTTTATATTCTTTTCAATGACTGCATGTATTGAATCTACAGGCATGTAGGTGTGGCCTGCAATTAAATAAGTAACAGACACTTCTTCGACGGTAATAGAATGATTTAAAAAATATCTAATCAATATAGCAATTGTTGCAGTACATTGATATTTTTTTATATTTAGCAGTGCTATCTACGTATTTTAAATAGTGTAACATGTTTGAGCAAAGTTCGTTACTACCCCTTTTTGCATCTTTTTCTTCCTATAAGTAACAATAGCCTTTTTTTGTAGTCGATTCATAAACAGACAAGTTATAAACTGCAAATTTTCGGGAAAAACCTAATAGCATATTATCCCCATGAGGAGTAGCTAATACCTTCTGGAGATCAAAACTTACTACTAAATATGAGTTTTCTTCTCCTGACATTTTTTGTTCCTCTAGGAAAGTTTGATTAATTGTATCCTTTTCCTCGATATGCTCCTTATAATTTTTGGTCTCTGCTTCAGTCTTTAACTACTCGCTTAGATTCTTAAATCTCTCGCATTTTAGGCATTTATCTTTTTTTGGGACTTTTTTAAAAACTGGTGATTATTTTTTTGTTCAGTAAAAACATACATTTTGTAAAGGTTATTATAGCTTTTTATATCAGCAGGAAGATATGTTTTTGAAGATGAACTTCGGCAATAATGCGAGGGCATCGCTGGCAAAGAATTAACAAATTCCTTAAAGTGTTGAACAAGTTCGGTTTTAGTCTTGTTAGACGGTACATGGATTCCTCGCTAATCAGGCTGTGGACATTTTTCATACTCCTTATTATTTAAAACAGTTCTCAATAATCGCACGGTCACAGATAATATTGCAAGTAAAAACTGCGAACGCGTGTTGCTATACCATTTTTTAGTATACTATATTCCACAGTCATTTTTCTATTTTTTAAATTTTTTGATTTACGCCGCCTCTTAATTGAACAAACCGAAGTACAATCACTAATAAATCGTTTCTGCTTGTCACTACTTTCCAAGCCCCAAAAAAATCAAATATAGATTTTCTTTCTTCTTCAGAAAATAAATTACAATCATTTTTGCAGCTATTTTTATTTATTTCTTTCATTTATTTCTTTCTGAAAGTCACTGCTATTTTCTTTATCATTTTCGTCTGGAAAATATTGGACTCTTCTTTTCTTATTAGGTTTTTCAAAGTCTTCTTCTTCATTTTCGGAACTGCTCGTATTTTCCTCAATTTCATAGTCTTCATCAGAATCTGTAGTAAAATCAGTCTCAATTCTGGCACTGGTTGTGGCATTAATATTGCTTAAACTGTTTATACTAGGTATAGTGCCACTTAAACTTTTATCAACAGTAAGAAAGTCTAATGGAAAGTCCAAGATATCTAACTCGTTATGAAATATCATTTCAGAAGGAATTTGATAACTAGTTTCCGCACTGGCATTTTTTTCCACAATAACTTTTGGGCTTGGTCCCAAACTATTTATAATTTCATTGGTGTTTTCCAAAATTATCACATCCTCTTTCAAAGCTGCGTCGAGGGGACAAACTTCATCGAGGACCTCTACCAGCATGCTATTATCCAATTCAACATATGACGGTCTCCCAAGACCGCTAATAAACTCGATATGTCAAAGTCAAAGGGAAGCTATACAAACAATAATAAACAATAAATATTTATATCAATTTTTTGATATTTTTTTAGAGTAGAAGCATTATATTTCTTAGTATTAGTTTTATATATTTTATATTAATGTCTCATATATATTAACAGTTAAGACATCCAAACCAAATAAAAATGCAGAAAATAATAAATAATCAAAAGAGCGAATGGATTTGCAAAAAAATACAGTGAAGAACGTAAAGGTGAGGTTGCGGGTATTTTTTTTAAATTGATTTTTGATTAGTTTGGGTTTATTTCTGTGTGAAAAAAAATATGAGTGAGGTTATGTTTAAGCCAGTAACTTTTTTGTTTATTGTATTTCCTCTTGATCTGATCCTTAAAATGTATGAGATCGGATTTAGTTAGTGTAGTATTTAGACTAAAAACGTTCTGAAAACTTAGTAAAATGGGTGTTTTCATGGTTTAGGTCAGTCTCCAAAGCGAATGCAATACCGATGAAAGGTATAGCTAATATTTACTAATATTTAGACTGACAGCTATTAGACATGACGTCATTCGAGCGCAACCATATAATGACGTAACGCTTAAGACATTGTAAGGCGACCCAGTAAGACGCTTAGTCGCTAAAATATGGCTTAAATCTTATTGGGCAGCTCATCACGTTTATCGATCGATGCGGTTCTTCGTTCTTGCTTGTCTTGTTGACAAACGCAAACCAGTCTAGCTCTGGAGATTTAGCCATTATTGTTTTTTTTGTTTGTGCTGTTTGGTTTTTCTTTAGAGTAACTATTCAATTTATTGTTTTGACTTCTTTGGAAACTTCCAGTTATCTGTGTAGCGTTGTTATTGTTTATGAACTATTTTTGAACCGTTTTAAAAGAATATATCCCGATATGTCCAGCCGTCAGCGTTGTTTTTTGTGCAACAAAATAAAAGGACCGGAGTGGGCTTTCATAGCTTTGAATTTCTGTAATTTTCATTACAATCTTAATGATTAGAGGAATATACCTATAACATCCAAGTTTATAAATATATGATTAAAGGCATAAAATAGATTTGACAGATTCTATTATTTATTTCTAGATTTCCCAAAGATCCTATTACCAGGACAGCTTGGATTTCCTTTTGTAAGCTAGACGAAACTGTGGATAATGTTTCAACTCTGCCTATATGTTCAGAACATTTTACTGTAAATGATTATATAGGAGATGAAAAAAAAGTGCCAGGACAGAAGATGATTTTAAAAAGAGGAAGTGTCCCATCAATTTTCAAACCACAATCCTCAGTACAATCTGTCACCACATCCGCAAGTATAATTACCCTTTTATACCAGTGATTCTCACGAAATGCCAATTATATTTGAGATCGAGACAGAACTTGCAACATGTAAGTGCATACTTTAATCCTATATATTATACTGATGTTTAATTTAATATAACAATAGGCATATTTTGGTGAGCATACACCAAAACAGGATTATGGTAACCTGAACATGCAGCAGTTTATGTTGGATTATGGCCGTTTTATTTTAAATCTTTAAAGTTTAAATTTTCTATTTTTATAATATTAAAAAAAGGTAACTTTATTTCAACTTCTTTAACCTACCTATTTGACTATAGTTCATTTTGTTTTTTTTTTGTCAATTTTAGTGCCAAAAACTGTGTCAACTCCAAAAAGACCCAGATATGCTGAGCCAAGATATGTTAGTGAGGTTGGAACTCCAAATTTTGCTTCTCCAAGACAGGCAAATGCAAAAATGCTTTAAATTAGCCAAAAGAAAAATCTTTAAACAAAAAGAACAAATTCGAGATCTCCAACAAAAACATAGAAGGCTGTTGAAGAAGATTAAATCATTGGAGAGCTTAGTTTCTCATCTGAAGAATAAAAATGAAATATTTCAAAATATTTGTTGAATTGGTGCAATATCACAATGATGCATGGGACTTTTGAATCTTACTTTCCTGAAGCACAGACTACAAAACTGAAAATAAACTCATGGATTCAAAACCCATTTTCATCTAAATTGCAGAAGCCTGAAAATATGTCAAATCAGATCTATGAATCATTTCTAGAAATGACATCGGATGGAAAAGAAGGATTTAACTTAGCATGCATCTGAACATATTTTACTGACCATATTAATATTAGCAAATAGTACTTTCTCGGCTACCGAATAATTCATTTCATTAGGATTTAGTGTTCTACTGGCATAAGATACAGGTTCCCATTTTGTCTAAGCACACTTCCTATTGCATATTTGCTTGCGTCAGTAAATAAATTCTTGAGTATGTTCTGCTTTCCTTTCTTTTCTTAGATAAACAGTTAGGAGATTTTTCAATTTTGCTAGATTATTAATCAACCTTCCATAAAAACCTAAATCCCTATAAAGCTTGGCTTTTTAATGAGTTTTAGGGAAAGGAGCATGAATCTTTTTTGAGTTAGGTCTAATACCTCCAGTCTTAATTGCATGTTCTAAAAGTTCTTCTCTTTTAAATTCTACATTTAAGCTGATGATCTGATTCTTTATCAGATCACTAGCACGCTACGCAAAGTTTGATAGAAGCATCATTACGATGATAGATAAGCATAGATAAGCAGTTGACAAAAAAGATCAAATGCAAGAAAATACTTGGAGTTGCTACTCTCGAACTGATAATGTCTATTGTGTTCTTTTCAATAATTTACTGTTTAGAGGAAGCTCTAGGTGTAACACGCTTTTTGAGTTTAATTTAACTACTTGGCAAATTTTCATGTCAGAGTTTTGGCAATAAAAAGACTAATATTTGTTATTATGACAAACGAATCTAAAAAGAGTTCCACCTAAAAATCTTTCCACTAATCAGTCAATTTAAAAATCATTAGAAATGTTGGTTAACAGTTCTCTTTCCACTGCAAGTCTAAAGTATCACGAATAAAGAACTTAAAGTCCTTAGAGAGACACGAAAAGGCCATGATATACTGTCAATAGAGTGGGAAAGATTCCGAGCGAGGTAAGTCGATATCTTAAAACAATTTTGTGATTTGTTTCTTTTTCTTCTTATGTACTTGATCTTAATTTTGAATTCCAAATAACTTCCCAAAAACCTAACATATTTTTAACAAAGGACTAAGTACTGAATACTGAGGCACTGCGTGTTTAATTAACTAGATACATTATTGTCGACACAAATATATTAAAGTAAGTTACAAGTATATTTAAAGCAAGATGCAAACAATTTTTAAGACTATCCATATTGGTAGGGCTGCAACTTATCCAGAAAGATTTTATGTGAAACACAATCGAAGGCCTTATTAGTACGCCGTAGTATAATAAAATCGCTGCGTTGTGGAGCAGATATTGCAGCTTTTATTGTGCCATATCATTTGTTTCATTAAACCATTCTACTATAAAGTGATTTAAATTGGGAACTAGGGACAAGACGGGATCATGAGGTAAGATGGGGTACCCCGATTACATCAAAACCTAAAAGTGTGTGACCACCTTTATTGCCTAAAGTCACATGTCCGGACAATACCCGCCTATATTTGTGTTCTGTGATACCCGCGCTCAGTGCATCCGAGACATTCGTTCGGTGCGCGCCTGCTCGAGTTACAGCCAATTTACCAATTTGACCTTCGTTGATCTTATTTTATGCCATATTATATCGCTTGCGATAAGTTAAAGTGAAACTTATTATTCCTACTGCAGTGTACCTGTATAGAAGCATCTTTTCACAAAAAAATTTGTTGGTTATATTCGCCTATAAAAGGTAAGAAAATACCTTTTGAAAAACACGTGCTTTGGGGCAAGATGGGATACCCTATTTGAGGCAAGATGTACCAAGTACCTCATCTTGCCCCAATATATTTTTTCATGAAAAATTCAACGGAAAAATTGATTAGTTAAATATTGGTCAATAAAAAAATATTATTTTATTTGCAGCAGAATGGTTCGCAATTATAAAAAGAAAACAACGAGAGGAGAGTGGTCCAAGGAAAGCATGAAACAAGCGATTGAAAAAGTTTTGACCAAAGAAATGGGTTATCGTAAAGCTGCGTCGCAATACTCTGTGCCACAAACAAGGTTGGAGAGACATGTCAACGCTACTACTTAATTGGATCTACCTTTAGGGCCAATTACAACTGTTTTCACTGAAAAGGAAGAAAATGAATTGGTCGGATATTTGAAAGAAATGGAAGCAAGATTATTTGGACTTAGCATAATGGAACTGAGTCCTGGTGTTGACTGGGTTCAAGGATTTTTAAAGCGTCACAGTGATTTATCTATAAGAAAGCCTGAGGCAGCCTCAGCTGCTAGGGCTATGGGCTTTAATAAAATTTCCGTCGCAATATTTTATAAGCTTTTGGGTGATGTTTAAGATAACTATAAACTAGGACAAGATAGGATTTATAACTGTGATGAAACGGGAGTCTCTTCAGTTTCAAAAACAAAGTCAAAGATAATTTCACGCAAGGGTAGGAAGCAAGTTATTTCGCTATCCTCAGCTGAACGAGGATAAACAGTTACGGTCAAGATTTTTGTTAGCGCAGCAGCATGCCCCCGATGCTAATCTTTCCTCGGAATGAATTAATGAAATAACTCGGTACCAGGAACAACTTTTCATTGCAATGCCAGTGGATGGATGACAACAGACATATTTGTCTCATGGTTCAAAGCTTTCGTCCAATTCAGTGGAGCAACTAAAGACAACCCGGTGCTACTTTTACTCGACGCCCACTCTTCCCACATAAAGAACATCGAACTTATAGACGTTGCTAGAGAAAACGGTGTGATTATAATCTGCTTCCCACCTCACTGCACTCATCTGTTATTGGCTGTTTCTATCTAATCCAGGTAGAGTTATTAGTATATTCCAAATTAGCGAAATTTTTGGTAAAGCTTTCATACAAGCTGCCACTATGTCTACAGCGATTAACGGATTTCGGAAATGCGGCATATCCATTCAACTCTGAGAACTTTACAGATGCCGATTTTCTTGCTGCAGAAACAACAAACTTAAGCCTAACGGAGGATGAGCAAGTTCCTCAATCACAAGCAAATGCAAATAAAGATGGTCTTCCCTCTATAATCCCTGAAAAAAATCAGCCCAACTTAACTAAGAATGTAATTCCGGTTGCTATTCCTAGTAATCACTCAAACATAGGTTCTAGTGATGATGTTCAGCCATCTACCAGCTATCAGGCTCATACAGATCATCATCTCACATCTCCCGACTACCAAAGCTCAGATGATGAAGATAATTGCTCTTTCAGTAAGCTTGCCACATCATCTCATAGTCCATTACATAAAACCCCAGAGGCAAGTGGGTCACCACCTAAAAGAGTTTGCTCGAATTTTACAGAAAATGTTTGCCGTGACTTACACCTTTGAACCTGTACTCCAGCTCAGATAATGCCTGTTCCTACTGTAGAAATAAAAGCCAGAAAAAATAATTGCCGTCGAGGCAAGACGGCCATCCTTACGTCAACGCCGTATAAAAGAGAACTTGAAGATCTAAAAACTTCTAGTTCCGAAGGAAAAACAAAGCAAAAAGTGGTTAAAAAGAAAACTAAAGGAACAAATGGTGGCTCAGAGAATACAGCCGAAGACGACACCGAATGTTTATACTGTGGTGATAGGTATGTGGGGTCCACTGAAGGATGGATAGCTTGTCAAATATGTCAAAAGTGGTCCCACAATTCTTGCGCCGGAGTAGAAGAAGATGACTGTTTAGATATCTGCCATATATGTGATGTTTGTAAATAAACTCGTTACCCCCATCTCACCCCGAGGGCTGTCCCATCTTGCCCCGTGCCCGGGGTAAGATGGGATTTTTCCTTTGTGAAGAAAATTGTATTTTATTTGTTTTTTTGGCGTAAGATAAGTTAATTGTTTTTATGCCAAGACAGTTATGGATGTTATTGAAAGAGATTTTAGACTAAACGTTATTTTTTTATTGTCATGTAACATTTTTATTGATATAAATACTTAGCGTCCCCGTCTTTCCCCATGTTCCCCTATACTAATCTAAACCGATCTTCTTTAAAAAAAAATGGTTTTTTATTGTCAGCAATTAATAAGTACTTTCTAGAAAGCAGTGTTAAAACTTGCACCAATTACATTAACTAACATAATAATTGAATAACACCTGATTCTCCGTAATTTATTAATTATTTGAAAGTAAGCTGATAACTTTGCTCCAGTAGGTCTGAACCAGTGGCGTCGTAATGGCGGTATCAGCAATATATATTTATGTTGACACTACCGGCTCAAAATGAGTTTGGCAATACGAATATCGCAAATACATGTTAAATAAGACAGCACCCAGAGCATACCTCTGAGTGGTTTAGGAACTGTTTTATTCAGTTATTTCGTTATTCTACTTATCATAAATTGGTTTTCGTTACTGTAAGCATATTTACACACGAAAGTGAAATTATACCTGCGCTCAAAAAAAAACTTGTCACAGAACCCACGGAGTCTTATAAGTTTTAATATATCTGACATTTCCTGTGTACATAATCCTGAGATGTCTTAAAGCATTCTATATCCTGAGATATTCTATAATGGAAATAAAAATCATCATTGAACAATAGTTTTTTGCGATTTGACAGTATTTTTTGGTCAATAATTTTAATGCAATATAATCACTTAAAAAACATTCTAAAGTCCTTCGCTGGAATACCAAGGATTGGCTGTATAAGATCAAACGCTGAACAAAATGTTTCATAATAAAAATAGATCGCAGACTTATGTGTGTAATGGCCAGTGATAGATCGGAAATCACCATAAAAAATATTGGGATCTTCTAAAAATATTTACAAAATTCTTATAAGTTAGATAAAAAACTTTTCCCAATACCCATGGACCCTTTTAGGATGTTTGTAATAACTAAAATACCCTGTGTATATTCCTGGACGATATCCTTATAAATTCAATACAAATAAGAATTACTGTATAAGATTAATAGCTGCACAGACTCAAAGCTGTACAATGTATAATACAGACATTAAATGAATAAAAAAAAACAATATTTTTTGATTAAATTTTATTGCGTTAAATATACACATATGTTATAGTTTTTATAAGTTTAACTTAACAAATTTTTATACTGAGAGAACCAGAGTTAAAATAAAACTACCAGTTCTAGAATTGCTTGCAGTGCCTTTCATATTTACTTGTTAGATTATAGATTAAGTTCATAAAATCCGTAACCAGAAACCAAAATATCACAGGTAATAATTATTTATTTATTATTTTAGAACATTATTATCATCTCTAATTTTCGATAGGCGCTTCTATAATAAATTAAAAGTTGTTTTAAGAATTTATTTCTATATAGGGAGTTATTATATTTTATAATAGAATAATGTAAAATACTTTTAAAACATTAACATATTTTACAATAAATATACAACTAAACTCTAAACAGCAATTAGGTCCTAATAAGCATTAATCTAGCTGCAGATATATTAGTTACAATATAATTACTAATAATTAATTAACTTAACTCGTTGTTCAAAAAAACAAAACAATAAGGACACATTCTTACAAATAAAAGTTAAAGCTGCACTTAATAAATACAGTTTACAGGACGTGTAAAATTACTGAGGAATTTGCGGAGTTTTTCCCGTAGCTATTTCGATAATTATTTAATTTTTTATCATAAAGAAACTTCTCTCGCTACGAACGAAGTCCCATCCCGTTAATCATAATGTTTGCTAACGCATTTCTTCTTTTCCTCCAAGCGCCCATTCCTTGGGCGTGGTATTGCAGCTTCCGGTACCATACATGGGTTTGATCTTCATCCTCGGCCTAAAGAATATCATAAGAAAATCTTAATTATATGTATAAAAGTGATTTCTTCCTAACTATTAAAGCATAATGTAAAAGTCATACATTTAACTAATATTACAATGCAAATTATACCACTATGAATCTGAATTACTGATGACAGTGCTTCTTTCGACCGGAAGCCAAGAGGAAGAAAAATAGAAAAAAATCAATCCCTTAGTGAAAACCAAATCCACTAGGCCACACTAGGCGAAAAAAGTAAAGAATCATGCTGCCCATTCTTTGAAAAGGCGTCGTTTTTGGAAGTATGGAAACATTGGCCTAAATTTTATTCCTGAATTACAAGTATGTTTCTTTTGTAATCTTCTAAAAGATTCTAGATAGTTGTTAATCTACGTTTGAAATAGATAAAACAACAATATTCAAAAGAACCTTTTGTTTTAAAGCCTTTAATGATAGGTCAAAAGCATTTGAAGGTTTTGTAGTGAAGTTTTCCTGGTTTAAACCGCCTGTGTAACTCAGTGGAATAAAAAAAGAATAATTTTACTTGTTTGGAATAAGTATGAATTAACTGTAAAAGATTGGAAAAAAACTTAACTTGTAACCTGTAAAATTAAGTAGTTAAAAAACTAGTGCCGTCTGAAATAATTCAGTTCAGTTAGATGAAATTTTTCCATTTCTTGAGTATATCTGAACCAACTGAAAAACTCCAAGTGAACTATTAATATTCGTCTCTTTACCGCGTCACCGTTATAGGAAATTCATACATAAAGTATGTTTAGAATATAAAAACAAATATTAAGTACCTTAAAAATAAACGTATCCTTGCTAAGTAGTTCTTGAACTTCAAAGTAGCTTTGCCAGGCTGGATCTGCAGCAATAACGCATCGATCCAAGTACAGCGGTTCCCTTAGTAGTGAATAACGTCCGTTTTTGTCTCTTACTAATAATAATGCCGCCTCTCTTACACCCACGTTTTTCATAGAAAATACTAGGCCACTTTCATCAAGCTTATCTGTTGGTGCTTTTACTGAGGGAGTCTAGAAAAATCATGATTGGTTTAGTATAGTGATTTTAAGAGCTATTATAACCTTACCTTTCCATTTATAACCAACATAGCATTAACAGGAATTAACTTGATAGTTCGGCCTTTTCTCCAATTGTTGTCCGTTGGTTGTGTGAATAGCAGTTTACCTTCTAAAATAAATCTTGCTTCTTCGTGGTTCCATTCCAGAACATCCACAGCAATTTTCCTTAGTTTTATATTGACCAGATCCATTTCTGTACTTGGTCGCCTTCCTGAACTCCCTACGAATAAAAAAAAATATATTTGAAGCAGAGATTGACTGCTTAACATATACCTATTCTTCGCCATAATTTGCTAGGAACATCCTTGGTCTCCGAATTCATATGATTTAAGTGTAGCTCAATTTTATGTTGAGCTTCTTTTAATAGCTCCTTCGTATCATGGTGGGTAGGGGTCACCTTAAACAACCTCGCCAAAAGTAATGGATACTTTGTAACCCTTTGCACGGGTACCATTAGAAAAGAATTTAGGTTCATTCTTCTAAGCATCGTGTTCTCCATTTGAGATACTCTTAAGAATATTCGCAATAATTCTTTTTCTTTTTCTAGGCTGGCTAATAATAGGCTGGCAGTGCCTGGAAATAATGAGAAGTATAAATGCAATATAATTACGAGAAAACGAATTTACCTTGGCGAATACAATAAGTTTCAAAAGCATGAAGCATAGGAGCAGCTTCTAGGAACAGTTTACCGATATTTACAGTTAAAAGATCATCGTCTCCTTGCTCCAAAGCAATTTCTACCGCATCTCTTAGCCTTTCGGCTAGAGCTTGGCTATTTTCCAGCAGTTCCTCCACATTAAGGAATATCGCTGAAAGCTGATCCGGCGTAAGAAGACCTGCTACTAACATCGGCTGATAAAACTCCTCCAAAATTATCTGCAGGTCTCTACTGTATTTCTCTTCAGTCTCCACAATCTCTGTTATTATTTCTTTTCGTTCCGATCGCTTCTTAACACATTTTCGACAAAGCAATGGTTCGTTTTCTGTTTTGCTGTCCAACACAGTATCACAGTCTTCACAAGTAATAAATATTTCCGGCTTAGTACGGTATTTGCTTAGGCTAGATTTGCTTGTTTCCGATCCAACTCCAGAGTCATGCCGTTCAACTTCTGCAGGTTTTTGAAAGGTTGCTTTCTCATCTATCAATGCTCCTGAAAATTTAGTAGAAAATATTAAGAAAAAAAGTACGTAAGTAAGAATTACCTGATATTATCAACGAGTTGTCTTCACTGGAATCACTCACGGTGCTCAGGTGAGATGCTCTATTGAATTCTTTGGTATCATCGTCGTGACTGGTGTTTGGAGGATAAGCGTAAGTATACCCATCTTCTTGTACTACACCCCGTTCCTTTGCGTCTACTAAGTAGCTTAGAATATCGTATTTAGATGCTCCTTCAAAGATTGATCTAAAATATTCAAAAGTATAAATAATCATCAGCAACTTAAGTATTTAAATTTTAACTAACCTGGTGGTATATTCTTTATCTAAATGAAGATCATCCAAAATAGTGGTAGGAGGAGGATTTGAAGGTAACGGTGGCGGAACATCGATTTCTTCATAAATTGGGTCATTATTGGCCTTAATGCTTTCATAGTGATGATCATCCGTTTCAGACACTTCAATGTTAACCCGTTCAGCTAAAAGTTCATAAAACTTATTTCTGTTTTCCAGTTCCTCTTCAGTAACAGAGCTTCTGTTACTATGATCTGTATAGCATTCCGAACCCTGGTCCATAAGCTCATATTGGCTGGAATTAGAGCAGGCATCATCGGGAATTTGCTCATAATCCCGAAGTCTCAAGATGGAGTCTTCTACAGAGGAAGACAGATTCTTCTCTTCTAAAGGAGACTCTAAAAGAGTTTGCGGTTTGCTCAGTGGCGATCGGTGCCTTGGGAACTTGGTATCTCGTTGTCTCCTGACCATATCTGACTTTCCACAGACATGGGGGACTAGATTATGGCGAACAGCTTCTACTGGGTCTCGGAGAAGTTCTTTAAGAAGCTCAGATTGAGAAGCTAGTAATTCTGCTTTTGGTTCTGGTATAGGTGGTGGTTCAGTGTCTTTATCTGTAGTTAGAGTGCTGAGTTGTTCAGACACTTGTTTCAGCACTTTCTCTGTATCGGTATTTGTACTAATTTCTCCTGTTATATAAATTTTGCTGCTGTTATTTCTTGCATTCTTTATAAGTGGGGTGACTTCGTCATTGACGACTACTGAGGAGTGGTATAATGGGACGTCATCATTTACGTTTACTGTGGAATAACAGTCATCTCCGTTGATCAAAATTGATGTTTTTCTTTGAGCATTTTCGAATATTGACACGCTCGATTGGCCAATAATGATTGGCGAATATTCAGAAGGCTCATTTTTAATTTGGATTTTATGTATATCACTTAGAGGCGAGCTTATTTGAACCACTGTTTTATTGCTAGGACTTTCTACAATAGGAGACTCAATTTTGACTGTAGAAGTTGAAATACTATGAGTAACTATGTTGACTATTGGTTGCTTATTATTGCTTCGTTTCCTTGGTGGTGCCGATGGTGGAGTACTTAATAAATTAGTTGCTTCATCGGAAGAAGTACTTGATATTGATATTTTGTGCTTGTGCTCTTCCTTTTTACCTTCAGAAGTATGTTTTGCACTTGTTTCATTCGTAATATGTCCATCATTTACATGAGTTGCATGCAAAGGCTTATCTTCTTTTTTATCTGTCAAAAAGTCTATCTCCTTTTCCTTAGGAGGATCCACAGTTGGTGGAGGTGGAGGTGGACTTGTAGGTCTAGGGCTAATCTTCCTGATCCTCGCAGTTAAACCATCTAATTTCTCCAAATCCTGCTCAGTAAATACAATTCTGCAATCGTTTCGTTTACGAGTTCTTAAAGCTGTAGTATCAAAGAAATTGACATAACTTTCTTTTTTGTTTCTTCGATCGCTATTACTGCGGTTTACTTTACATGGGCGTTTTATTAACGAAGCTAAAAATAAGAAATGTGATATAAAAAGTATAATAATAATATTTCTTGGTTACCTTCTGTCTTATTTGGTTCATTTTCAGGTTCGGGATTTTCTAGTGCATCTTCAAATACTTCCTCATCTTCGTCTTCGTTTTGAATTTCGATTGTTTTCATTTTACGGTCTTCTTTAATACTTATTGGATCTTCATAATACCCCAGAAGATTCTCATTATTGCTTTTATCTGAGATAAATCTATCTTCATCTTCACTAGTATCGGATTTAGCTTCAGAAGGAAATGAACCATTCGTTTAATAAAATATGAGATAAAATATATTGCCACTTACCTGCATCCAGGAATTGCACCTTTTTTCTGGGAGTTACCGGTAGAGGTACAGGGAGGTAAAATTTGGAACCTGATTTCCTTGGAGAAGTTGGACTTACAGCATCTTCAAGATCTGAGTAAGCAGAAGAATCTCCGTTATAATTCGGCTTCTTTAATATCGATTTAAAACGATTTTGATGTTCGGGATCTTTATCTACTGGAGAGACTGGTGACTGCACAGGTGGGATCTAAACATTTTTTTTAAATATATAAGTGCTTTTAGTCAAAAATTAAACCTTACCAATTTTACTGATGTTTGTTTTTTTTGTATTAATTTTCCTTGTGTAACTTGCGACTGAAGAACTTTAGCATTAGAGTGTTTAGGAACTTCTTCACGATTTTGGTGAGTATCTAAAACAGGCCGAACCCGGATTCGTTGTCCGTTAACTGAAGTAACATTTTTGGGCTTCACTTCTTTAGAATGTTTGGATTCAGCTAATTTTTCACCTGTCATTAAATCGTATGGATTGACATTGCATTCTAAAATAGAACGACGGCCATAGGTTGAATTATATGAAGATTCTTGCTTGGTACCTAAATAGAACATTTAATAATAAACTGAAACTGATGACTTATGAAGGCAAAAAGCTTACTTTTGCCAGAACTATTCTTTTGACAATCTTTATTGACTGGTGCAGGCAAGTCTCTAAACGGAGAGGTATTCAAACTGGTCTCAGGAACTGATAGACGCGATCTTCTCATAAGATCATAAGGATCAGCGGTCGGGAGGATCGATGGTCTCGAGGAGGATGTTACCCGTACTGTACCTGCCCGCAAGGGAGTACTCGGACTGATCTGCTGAGACGTGGGATAACATCGTACCGTTCCGAACTTGGAATCGACAGGGGATATGGGGAATCTAGTTCCTTTGCACTTTTTGCACGCGTGTGGGGATTTTTTTGAGCTTGACCTGCGACTTCCGGTCAAGTATTCGGGACACTGGCAGAGAACTAGAGCAGGGGCGAGTAGCAGTCCGCCTGAAGCTCTGACGCTACCGTAAAGCCACGGATCTGCGTACCTCATGGAACGTGATAGAGCACCGGTGGTACCTGAGGGACTTGAGGTATTGGAGACGTCACCAGGGTGCCGGTTAGTGCTTTCACTCTAGAATAAAATATTGTCATTAAAAAAATTGAGAGTTAAAAAGTGGAGAGATTTAAGTTATGAAATTGGAGTTTTGTATATCTTACCCTTAAGCCGTAAGAGGAGTATACGGCGTCCGGAGGTGACGTTGGAAACCGATGCATCGCATGGCTAACCAAAGCAGCCATAAGGGTGGGAGTTCGATGTTAGCATCTCACTGAAACAATAAATTTATAGTTAGCTTATACATTATAGATTTAAAATATTAAAGACAAAAACTACATCACAAGAAAAATACTATTTATTATTATCTTAAATTTGGAATAATAATTGCATTGTTTTATTGAAAAATTAGGATGTCAAATACCATTTTCTGTCCATGGATGTTCATAATAGAGTTGAGGATTTACAGGGGCATAGAGAAAATTCCTCATTCTTCAAGAAAATAGTACGATACATCGGTTTTATTCTAATAAAAAAATATATAAAAGTATGCTGCACAGTCAATTATTTTAACTGGTTGTAGGACTCGTCAAAAGAGGTTGATAAACCAAAAATCACCCATATAAGAGTGGCATTATAAAAGAGATAGTAGAACATTCCAAATTTGAAAACATAAAAATGTAAATAAATAACAAGTTTTTGATATTCTCGTATATTTAGTTATTAGACTTCGTGACATCATTTAAAATAACAATGGAGAGGCTCTGCTGAAAGAGCTGCCCAACTTAAAATGTTACAAATTGAGGAAGACTTTTAGAAATGGTCGAAGACGACCCAACAATTAGTGCTATAGCTTCTCAAGGTAAAGTTTCTCATAGTATGGAAGACAATACGACAAGAATAGTATTATCCTTATCATTGTCAACGAGTACAAGCGTGATAACCTAAAGATCATCCTACAAGTATTATACTTCCACAGTGGCTTTTAGAACAGTTTGGTAGAAATAAGGATTTTAGGAAACTAATTTTGTGTACAGAGGAGGTCACATTTACACGAGCGCACAATTTTCACAACAATCATGCTAGGACAGTAGGATATTCGCACGCTGAAAAAAAGATCTAATTTTTATATACAGAGGTCGGCATAAGTCAGTTAACCAATTTGCATACCAAACAAAAAGAAAAAAAACTATACAGAAAAATAGTTTATTGCTTTGAGTATTTTTATACAAAAGTAATTATGATTTAAAAATTACATTTTGTATTCAAATTGCAGACCGCCTTCCTCAATGCAGATATGACACCGCTTATTTACGCTTTTGCAGGTTTTATCAAAGAATTCTGGGTTGTTGCGAAGCGCATCAAATTCCTCTTGAATTCTCATTTTCAAGTGTTCAATGTCACGTAATGGGGTGGCGAACACTTTGTTTTTGAGTACTCCCCACAGAGAAAAATCACATGGCGTTAGGTCGGGTGACCGTGCTGGCCACTCAATTCTTCCTCTTCTTCCTATCCACATACCAATCTCGGCATTCAGGTATTCGCGAACTTTAAGTCCGAAGTGCGGCGGACCGCCGTCTTATTGAAAATAGCGAAATACGGTGACCCACAATCGTAAACTAACAACAAGTAGTGACAAGTACCATACTCCCCACCTCTAATCGCACAAATTCGGTAAGGCAAGCACCGTTGCCGCGTTCGCACTATTTTTGAATAAGCGCAGGACAGCGTTAACTGACTTATGCCGACCCCTGTAGATGTTTGGGTTGGCGTGGTAAATGTCATTCTTATTGGACCCTACTCTTTTCTCCTCCTCGACTCACCGGTGAAATTTATTTAGATTTTCTTTCGACGCAATCTGTCACAATTATTAGATGATGTTTTTCTAAATGTAAGACTAAATATGTGGTTCCTACCACATGTTACTACCACATCTAAATAACGAGTTTTCAAATAGATGGATAGGGCACAATTGACCCATTTCTTGACCTACTAAGAGTTAACGTCTTGCGATGTTTGCCTGTGGAGCAGTAAATACTCCGGAAAAACTTTAAGAGCGCATTCAAATTCTTGTTATTTCATTCGTTGATTTAATTTTCGAAGCTTGCAAAGAGTCGTGTATTCGCTGGGCAAGATTGTGTGTTAATCGAATAATTCGGGAATATATTATATAGGTAATTTTTGGTCTATTAATTTCTTTAACCATTTCTTCTTTACCGTGTTAAAATAAATGATTCAACTTTAAAAACGTTCTGTATAATCTAGAACTAATAAAAAAGGTATAATTATCTATATGCGTAATCTATATCTAAAAATAATTTTAACGAAAAATAAAGTTTCTACATTGTAAAGCCAATTTTACAATTACAACCCTAATCAACATACTAGCAATGCCTAGAAAACCTAACAATATAAATGCGAAAGTGTTTATATGCCATATCCTTAATGATATGAATCAGTATTTAAAAATTATTATCTATGAAACCAATTTCAAAAAATAAAAATTAACTTTCCTTTAATAAAATAGGACTTTTTATAATGCGATAAATATCATATACAGTGACCGCCTAAAGTTCCGCATAAAATCGATAAAAATTAGAGACATGATTTTTTGAGAAAACGCTCGGATCCGTTGATTTTTATTTTATACCTAACCCCAATATTTATTAAGAAATTTGCGATTAATTTTTTTATAAACAACCATGCACTTTTAAAACAGTTTATAAAAAAAAATAAAATAAATGTTCAAATTGTTGACCATTAACTTCCTGACAGTAACCAAGTCGATATTCAAATTCTTGTAATTACTTATTGTTTAAGGCCGAATTTGTTGTATTTCGGCTCTAATTCTATTTTTTAATTTTTCTAAGCTTTCAGGTTTATCAAAATAAACGTTAGATTTTAGATAACCCCATACATAAAAATCCAATGGGGTTAAATCTGGTGACCTTGCTAGCCATTCAATAAAGCTCCACCTTCCAATCCATCTATTTGGGGAAAATTTTGTTAAGGTAATCTCGTACTGATCGCGAATAGTGTGGGAGGGCGCTATCCTGTTGGAACCATATCAAATCTGCCGATATAAATGGGTTTTCACCATTTGGATAAAGTGCTATTAAACCATGCTATTAAACGTACTATCTGATTTTAAAGCAACTCTAAATATTTTTCATCCTCAATAAAATAGGGACCAACAATTGACGTGCCTACAATTCCTGCCCATACATTTAACTTCTTGCGAAATTGTGTGTGACTTTCCATACTCCAGTGTGGATTTTCTGGTGCCCGATAACGAAAATTTTGCCTATTTACAAAACCGTTAAAAAAAAACTTGCTTCGTCGACAAAAACAATCTCAAAAATTTTATATTTATTCACTTTACATTTATTCATCATTATTTCGCAAAACTCTATTCTGCGGATGTGATCATTTTTAATAAGCTCCTGAATTAAATGAATTTTATATGGACGCCATTTATTCCTATGCAAATATTTTAGACAAGATTTACTAACCGACTGATCTGCAGCAACTTGTCGAGTTGATTTATGTGGATTTTCTTGTAAATCGAGCAAAATTGTCTGTTTCGTAGGACGGTCCAGGTCACATTTGTCTCTAACATGACCAAAATCTTTTTCAATTTTGCTTACTACCAAACGTGTAATAGGCCTCTCCGGGTACTTATTGTTAAACAGATCGCAAACTGCGGCCTCGTCGAGTCTTGTCGCCATATCTTTTCATCATCAAAATTTCAATGCTTTGATTTTCAAATAAACGAGCCATACTTTTAAAAACTTTGCAACTGCACTTGACACTTACTGACATTTACGTAACGTAATACATACTGTTTCCATTCGATTAAATGGTGACAAGGTCTCAACAATCAAATATAACTGTTAAAAAACACGTTTCAATATTTGGTATATAAAATACACTTAAAATTCTATGCAGAATTCAAAAATAGATTAAAAAATAGGTGTTTGCATTTAAAAAATTGAAGTTGATGGTCGTTGCTTATTTTTGGTTCACCATGTATACATGAATTCATCTTAAAAAAAATCGCGACAAAAAATAAAAATCGACGTGTCGGAGCGTTTTTTTTCGAACAAACCCCTAAATTTTAAATGAATTTGTTCCAACTTGGACGTCCTCACTGTATGTTGGTAGCGTCACGGTAGGGCATATTTAGTAGCATTAAAGAGATTGTCACTTTAAAATTATTCATTTAAAAATCATAAAACTATTTTACTACATACATTCTAACTATGTGCTAATATTAGTTTAGTCAATAATTTATATCTAAACGGATTTATTCAAAAAAACCAAAAATTATTTCTTCAGTTAGTCTAGTAACATAATATTCTACTTTCGTACGATGGGAAAATGATTACCTTGCAGCTGGCGGACAGCTATATGCAAAAGCGATTTTTTGTTATTAAAAGCCGCTATAGCACGTATTTATTTTATTACCTTTAATCACTTTTTGAATCACAAAGTACCTACCTACACTTTGTAGATTACAAGAGCAGACGAATTTTTTTTCCAGTCATAAAAGAGCTTTTTGCACATAAACGTTATGCATGTAAGCTTATAATTTCCCCATAAGTCCTTGAATAATACATTCGCTACACGATTAATCTCTGCTATAAAAATGTAAATTTGACATAACATCCACATTTCAATATGTACGAGCTCCGGAAAGATAAACCGTTTTATTGTACCTTAACTTTACTAAATATATTCCTTTGGTATCCTTTAAATGAATCTTCTCAGTACATCACAGTCTTTTTTACTTTGTCTGGGCTATTACGATGTATATCTATATTATCTGGATTAGGAACGCTTATGCATCTTGTTATGATTATAAAAAGTAGTAACAGCTTATTCTTATATGATTTAGTGGTTCAATAAATATTACCGACTTTGTAGATAATATCGATATTGAAATAAGTGAAGATATAGGTGACCTTACAGGCTTTGTTGGATGCATGGTTGTCTGTTTAACATTTCTTTTTCATCATTCAAGATGGTCTCATCTTTTTAATAATATACTGGACTTTAAGCACTTTGGAACTCCTCCAGACTATGGAAAGATTGTCAAAAGGGGAAATTTTATTTCTTTGATATGTTTGCTTTACACAATACCCGGTTAGCATATCGAATAAATCGTAAGTTTTTGGTCAAAACATATTTATTGTTATAGGAATGCTATGGTATTGCTTTGTATCCTATATGCAAGTACCGGAATGTAAGGAGCTAAATGTCCAAAAACATCTAAATGAGCCATGTGGCATGGTAAATCCAACTTGGCTCCCCATAAAGGATGTGAGTGGCACCTCTTTCATAGTCTGCTATCTCTTTCAAGTAATCGGGATTTTCGTGTATCTTCCTTCCGCATTTGCTATTTGCATCATCCCATGGGAAGCTGTTGAGGTTATTGTAGCAAGGATTAATCATTTAAAGGGCATTTTTAAAGAAGCTTTTGAATCTGATGATATAGAATATTCTAGGAAGAAGCTGGGTTATTGTATCAGTTATCATCAGGATATTTTAACGTAGGATATAAATATTTTATAGATGTGTAAAAACGTTATTTATAAATGGGTTTTAGAATGTCTAAAGAGTTAAGTGAGCTAGTAAGGATTACTATTGGAAGCACTTTTTTAACTGCGGCTATTGTGATTGGTTCTTTAGGCAGTCAGTTGTTGAGAGTAAGTGTTATTTACGCCCAAATGCACCATATCCATATAACCTCACGTCATTTATCTGCAACTGTATGAATTTTTATTATTTACTCAAGATTGAATTAATCCCAGAAGCGAATTTAATTTTTTTTGTTGTTTTAAGAATAATTTTCAACCTTAATTCTATCATCAGAATAACTATTTTGTGCATAATTTTTGTGCACCGACTCTTTTACTCTGGCTTCATAATTGAAGGGCTAATCTGTATCATCAATATCTTAATCGATATTTGCTATTCGCATGATTGCTGAAAAGCTGCTGAAATTATTGTTTTAAGAATTCATTATTTAAAAAGCATTTGAGTTTTTTTAATTTAAAACATTCTAGAAGGAAGTTGGGTTATTGTATGAGTTACCATCAGAATATGAAATTAAGAAAGTAATTTTTCCTGGATTTTACAATTTCGAAAGAGCTATATCAGTGATTACTATTGAAAGCCTGTTTTCCTAACTGCAGTTATTGTAGAAGTAATTTTTATTTTGAAAAATTGATAGATAAAAAGTGGAAGAAAACGTCACTTGAACATACTTAGAACAACCCAAGGTTAGTTAAGCACTATTCTTCTTTTATAAGATGTTGTGAACAGTTTCTTGTTCATTCTTTTGTACGACGTGATATATATATTTTTTTATTCCTTCAGTGATTGTAATACTATTCTCCTTTTTCGCGAGACAATAAGTGACACTTTTTTGTTTTAATCAGCTGGTTGAAAACTACTTTCTTTCCGTAAAACGTATTTATTTTGACAGTGATTTTATTGGTTTTAATCATTAGCTCAACCTCTAACCTATTTCAATAAAAAACATCATAATGCTGATTTCAGAAATTGATTTTCTGATCCCATGGCAAGTGCACCAACATTCCAATTTAATTTCATCAAAAGTTTCATCTAGGAGTTAGTCATCAAAACCCAAACTTATTGTGATATATCTTAGGAATCAACACCAAAGGCAATCAGTTTTGTCATGGGCTATATAAGTGCAACCTTTTTCGTCTGCCATGCTGGTCAAAGACTAATTGATGAGGTAATTTCCAATTTCAATACTACTGGCTTTAACTATAATTATTTCAATTTATATAGAGCTTAAACTTGGCCAATTTTGTGTATGACTCAAGGTGGTATGAGGTGTCTCCAAAGTTAAGAAAAGAGTTAGTTTTTGTTTTAACCAGATGCCAAAAAGCGATGTGCTTAGCAGCATCAGCTTATATGGGAAGCGCTGGATACGTTCTGTTTTGCATTGTAAGTACTTTTATTTAGTATTTTTTATAATAGTTATTTTGGATTTTTAGATGATAAAAACGTCATATTCATACTTAACATTACTGAATCAAATGGTATAATATATTAAAATGGCGGCTTTGATCAGAAATCTAACAAATTTGTAACTGACATTGGATTTTCTATATTTATTTCATATCAAGAATAGGAAATAGTTTACCAGACACAACAAATAAATACGGCATTGCAGGGAATACTGGATCTAAGGGGTTAGACCTCTTTAGATTTTCAACCATGAGCACTTCATCAATATCAATTAGAAAAGATGTATTAAAGATATTTGAACGGCTATCAGGAATATAAAGAAGTATGACCACCTCCACTATTTCAATTCGTTTCTTTAAAAACCTTATTCAATACATTCATCATTGAGACTTAAGCCAAACACTCTTCCGAAATAATATACGGTTAGCGTTGAATGGCATTGGCAATGAATCGAGAAAGGCTTTCACGTAATGTCAACGTCCTATCTTGATATGGCCCGAGAAAGTCATCGTTTTTGTCGTTGGTTTTTAACATCAGAATATTGCCACGAATTTAATTAAAAAATAAAAAAAGGAAGGAAGGAAGATATCAGTGAAGTTAATGTATAGTGGATGTAAATAAATTATGATGAATGGAACGAAAATATGAACAATTTGCTTATTTGCTGCATATGCAATAATTGTTTTCATTGTATCTACTAGTAAGATGTTTTTTCCACTGAAGCGCGTTTTTTAGTGAATAGGTGAGGATTCTTGATGTTATTTAAACTCATAAACTAATGTTTTTCTAAGAGTACGCCTCTGTAATTTGGACGATAAGGAGCTTTTTCTTATCGAACACTTACTAATACTCGAAGATAACATTTAGAAGTGTAATGTTATCGTCGCCAAAAGTGTTGAACCTGTCTTAAATTGAGAGATTCGCCACATAATTGATCTACTTGGTGTTGGATAAAATGCTTTTTACTAAGATTTTTTTCCTAAATTTCTTAATTGTTAACAAATTGACACATCAATTACAATTTTCTGAACATCGCGAAGTTGGAAATAGAAAGATCACATACGGTTAAAGCTTTAAAAATCCACTGTCTACTTTTTCCTGCTTTATTTATCATTAAAACTTTTTTTAAAACTAAAACTTTTTATTTTGTATTAAAGATACCATAGATATTGGTGTATTTATAACACTCAATTAAAATGAAACACCGCCTTCTCTTGAAAAAACACACTTTCCTTCTTATTCTAGTAAATCTTTTATACCAATTGTGCCGGACAGTTAGATAAATGGTTTAATGATATCGTAGGTTGATTTAATGCTGCTGAGCTGTCGGATTACAGATAATTCGATTAACGTTTAGGGAAAGGCGGACAATTATAGTTGGTATACCTCGAGCTACTACACGTAAGCTTTTACCTAACAAATCGGTATAATCATATTAATATTTGTTAATTTTTGGTAATTTTTTATACAATAAATCTTTGTCATCACTTAACCAACGACATCACACGATATTGCCATTGACCCTCGCAGAAAGAATAAAAGTGAGCCATACGAACGAGAAATTTACCTAATCTTTATTTTCCCAGAGGCTAATTCAACTAAAAATAAATTAAGGTTTGGTGGTCGAGGAGATGATCTTGGTAATGCAGCACGGTTTCACTTTCGCTGAAGATCTCTTCGATGAAAGTAAAATATATATTTATCATTTGTGGACTATTTGTTTGAACTTTTTCATTATTAGATTTAATATTGTTTAGTAGTTATTAGGGTTTCACTATTATACAGTGTGTCCCAGGATGAGCGCATTTATACGTAGAAATGACAAAAAATTTTCTAGTTGAAATTTGACCGTTTGACCAGCTTGATTAAAAAATAAAATTTAGCATATTTTTATTAATTTTTTTTATTCATATTTAATTATTAGAGAAAAACTAACTAATTTATTTATCTAATAGATAAATTACTGATCTAAGAGTTACAAACCATCCTTAAAAATATGTTTGTAATAGAATGTACATAGTACGTCAAATTTAACAAGAAAATTTATTTTATTTACTTATTTTAAATTTATTCAATGTAGCTACCTTCATTATCGAAACATTTTTCAATATCTTTCCTAAACATTTTAAAAGAATTTCTAATTTTTTCAATGCAAATTAAATTACAAGCATCTCTAATTTTTTGTTTTAGTAATTCCCTGTCATTTGCTAATGGCTCGGAATAAACAATTTGCTTGAGCCGGCCCCATAAATAGAAATCAAAAATTGTTAAATCAGGTGACCTTGGCGGCCACTCAATTGGGCCGCGTCTTCCAATCCATTGATTCGGAAAAGTTCTATTCAACCATTCTGCTACTGGAATACTGGAGTGCGCTGAACAGCCGTCGTGTTGAAAATAAAGATTTATTCTTTGATCAACTGCTAAAGGTTCTAAGTATTCTTGAAAAAATATTTCCAAAATTTGAAGATACGTTTCCTGATTAAGAGATCCTTCAATAAAGTATGGTCCAATAATACCTAAATGGTATGATATGGCGCACCATACGTTGACTTTTTGAAAATGTTGCCTCTTGCCATGGATTACAAAGTTTGGCGTTTCATTGGACCAAAACCGATAATTTTGAGATGAAATTACACCATTTGTCGTGAAAGAAGATTCGTCCGAGAATATTATTTCTTTATGAAAATCCCTGTTCTCTAAAACTTTATCGCCTAACCAAGCAGAAAATAATAAATTGACTCCAAAGCAAGGATTGTAGCAGCATCGTTGTCATCGTATCTCTTTTTCTGCTTTTTTTTAATCTTAAAACTACCCGTGGCCTCAAAAAGTTTAATTAGTCGTCTCGCAGAAGATATTGTTACTTCGACTTGCGGATATTTTTCACGAAAAAGATTCAAAACGCACTTTAACGATATACTATTTCCACTACCATACGATTGCACAATGAAAATTTTCTGCTCCAAATTTAACATTTTTCTCTAAATTCTGATAATATTATTAATAACTTTTATAAACTTTACAATAAGATAATGACATACAGTATTGTGCAAAAAGATAACAACATTAAACTTTCCTGTTATATATCTTTTAGTATCTATTTCATAAGTAAGGTTATTTACAAGAATAGTTAGAGCTTGTTTATATTTTCATATTATCATATTTTTTGTATCATAATAAATAAAACACCAATTTGTTTTATGCTTTAAATTTGCAAAAAATAGTTTTGATTCTAAAAAAAAATATAACCCAACTAAATTAAAATCAATTCAATATTTCGTGTAGTACCCCTTCTCCTCTATAACATCTGCACATCGTCTTGGCATGGACTCAATTAATTTCATAATATAGTTAGTTAGTCATTGTTCACTTCTTTCCAAGCCTTTCAAAGAGAATATTTGTATTAGAGCATGTTAGGTGCCTGATTTTGGTGTCAATGTAATGCCATAAATTCTCTATAGGGTTTAGGTCTGGCGATTGAGATGGCCAGACCATTACATTTATTTTTTCATCGAATAGCCACCTCTTAACAAATTGAGAAGCATGTTTTGGATCGTTGTCATGCTGAAATATGGCTGTTACTGGCATGACTTCATCCATATATGGCACTAAATGTGTTTGCAGAATGTCTTTGTACATGAAACGATCCATTTTGCCCACTATTCTTACTATGGGTCCCATGCTACGAGCCGAGAAACATCCCCATACAAGAATATTTCCCCCTCCATATTTAACTGTGGGGCAAATGTACTTTTTGTTTAATCTTTGTTCACTGGGGCATCTGACGTACATCACTCCATCAGTCCTGAATAAATTATATTCAGATTCATCACTAAATACAACTTTCTTCCAATCAACTACAGACCAGTGGACATGAGATTGGGCAAAGTGAAAACGAGCCTTGACGTTTTTCTTTGAGAGTAACGGTTTTTTGGCGGGTCGACGAGCAGGTAAGTTGGCATCAAGTAATCTTCTTCTTACGGTACTGGAACTGAGGTTTACTCCAGCTCTTTTAATTTTGCCAAAATTTGGGAAGAAGACAAAAAAGGATTTTCTTTGGAAAATTCGTAGCAGCTGCCTATCCATCCTCAAATTTGTTTTTCTGGGTCTACCAGGAATATCTAAGGCCGAAGAATAAATACCAGAATAATACCAGAAGCAGCTGTTCCAGTAAGGCGCATTTTTTGCAAACTCTGGATACGATTGACCTGTGAAGCCGTAAGCTTCTTGCAATGTCACTCTGCCTAACACCATTTTCGTAATGCTCCACAAACGGTTTTTGAGCGACCCATTTAAAGTTAATTCTGAGATTCAAAAATAACAACTTTACAGCAGGTAAATCGATATTTAACTGATAAAATAAACGCGAAACAAGAATGTTGCTATATTTATGAACATTGTCTAAATAAACAAACATGAAGTTCCTTATTCTGCATTGGCGTTTTTATGATATCTCGGTATATTTATAAATAATACAGAGGCGTGTACTTAAAAGTAAAGAAATAATATGGAATAAATAAAGGAGCAAATAATATTTTTGAAAACATCGCTTGTTGCTATATTTATGCACAATACTGTATGTACGTTTTTGGTGCATAACTTTGACAGTGACAATGTTTTATAGTAGCTGCCACATTTTATTGAGAATGTTTACATTTTAAAAAGTTCGACAAAAAAGTAAAATAAAAAGTTCGATCGTAAAAAGTAAAATATTTTTATTTATTTGGTTTTTGTTAATTAATAAATAATTTAAACGTAAAAATCATATGGTTATGAAATTTGGTATTCGGGGATAATTTTGCAGTCTAGCAACTTTTTTTTAAAAACTATTTTTATATCTTGCCTAGAAATACTACTTTACCTACTCATAAAATTTAAAAAATGCTAAAAAAAATAAAAATATGCTAAATTTTATTTTTTAACCAAGCAGGGCTGGATGCCAAACGGTCAAATTTCAACTACGAAATTTTTTGTCATTTTTACGTATAAATTCGCTCATTCTGGGACACACTGTATGTTTCTATTCTTCTTCGTTTTCTCCTTTTACATACCTTCACAGGTTTTTAATCATTGTTTTAGTAATAATACATTTCTTCGTTTTATTTTCTTGACACTTCGTTACAGACGTATTTAGAAACGAAGTAAGCAAGTAGTCATAAGTAAAGCGCGGACTTATAAGCATAAAAAATTGCATAAAAACTAAAAAATGGATTATAGGAATACAATATGAATTTTTTCTAAAACTGAAATATGTACTAGGCAAAAAATAAGACAATAAAAATTTTCGGTAGTTCTTATTTAACTTTGATAATATAAACTAACGGATCATTAATAATCATCTTTTTTACAAAAGAAATATCAGCTCATATTATTCATGCTTGAATGATGCAATAATTAAATGTTTTTCTAAATTATCCACTGAAAATCCCATTCTTCTATTACTCAAAACAAGTTTTAAATGGGAGAAACTTCTTTCAACATCTACGCTGGTAATTGGAGCATACTTAAATTTCGGAATTAAAGCAGCATCAGTTATGGCAAGGTCTTAAACAAAATATCCTTTAATTACATTTGAAATTTGTTTTAAAATTTCATACCCTGTATTTTTGTTTAAAACTTCATTAAGCTTATTATAAATTATTTTTCCAGGTCTACCATGTACTTTTAGGCAATCATTTTTAAAATTTTTAATCTATATATATAAATAGTTTGTCCTGACTGACCAACTCATCATCGCAGAGCCCAAACTACAATAGCTAGAAACGTGAAATTTTGCCAACGGGTTCCTTTTATAATGTAGGCACTGGATACGAACGCATTTTTCGAAATTCCACTGATAAGGGGTGAAAAATGGGAAAATTGTTACGCGTGACCTCAAAAACTAAGGGGGCGTGGCTTCGGAGTTTGAACGGAGACTGCCCGCGCCAACGAGTCGCAGGCATCAACTTAAGAAAAAAAAATGAACTGCAACAATGTTTTTTTATAATGTAGGCTCCGGATATGAACGAATTTTTTGAAATTCCACCGATAAAGGGTGTTAGCGATATGATAAACTTTTCGATAAAATATGATTCGACTAGAGCAAGACCCTTTTCTTCAAGTTGCGTGATGGCCTTGCTTACAAAGTTATAGTTTGTGTTAATAAACGCCAAATTCTGCTTAAGTTCTTCATTTTTGACTATCCTTTGGCACTTTAAAATTGATTCGGAGGAGGATTCAGAAAGATCTAATATGATTTAGTTCACATTGCACATAGGATAGTTCACATATGTTTTCCTTTATAAGGAGCATGTGAAGCGGTTTTTTTATAATCGATGAACTGTCCTTTTTGTCATACTTTTTTTTCATAAAATGTATTCTTTTTTTTTCTTATTTTGACAAATAAACGATTTTGTATTGTATTGTATTGTATTGATTTGCTTGAAAGATTCAAAATGGTTAGCATAATAGTAAGCAGCGTCCAGCCAAGTACCCCACCTTGTAATAATGGGTTCAGGGGGTAGTGGTACACCTGGCATCCTTTCTCGAAATAATTGAGCTCTTAATGGTGCTTTTACAAAAATCTTTTTTCCTATATTTACCAAACTATTTACCAATGGGAACTAGGCACGAATAGTTTCAGCTACCCGATTCAATCCATGTGCTAGACATGTACAATGGACTAGATGTTGATACAAAACTGTTAAATTAGAATATGCCTTTACCATGTATGCAGCTGCATCAGAGAGCATTAGTAATATTTTTTTCACTAGGAACAGGGTCTGGCAAAAAGAATGTTGTTAGCTCATCATGAACAAATCTAGTAATGGTATTATTATTTGTTTTGTCCAGCTGCTTTGAGCTAATTAAAAAAGCACGACTTGAGCTATCTTCGCTCAATATTCCAATCATTAAATGAGCCATGTATCGACCACATGAATCCGTCGTTTCATCTACGCAAAACCTAAACTATGTAGTTGCATCCTATTTTTGTTTTAATTTCTTGTATTATATTATTGTAAACTAGATCAATATAGTTTTTGCGCAAAGTTGATTCGGCTGGAATATGTCTACCAGTGTATTTCTGCAGAAAGTGGAATATTGCAGGAAACTAGAACTTTACACAAATCAAAATAAAATTGTTTTGGCTCATCCTGTGTAGATGAGCTGGACATTGATTCCAATAAAGTTTGTTGTTGAGTTGATTTATCTTACACAAAATAAATAAAAAACTTACCGTTTTATACAAGCCCTGCGAAACAATTTATTGTTTTCATACTTTAATTCTGAATGGCCTCTTATCCATTCCTTCACAGTTGGTTTTACTTTTGGCATTATTTTTGTTAAATGTTAAGTAATAACTCACTTTAAAAGCTAATTCTGCAATTTAATATCTTACGTCGACAAGTAAATTCGCAATACGAACGAAACTCCTACACGATAAACAATATTTACACGCACTGACCTGACTAACAAAATATAAACTACGAATTTCTCTCCTTTTCTCTCCTTCAGGGATTCCCGAACTGATCCCGAACTGATCCAAAACAGAACGCGCGATACGATGCGACGTAATGGCCGCAGAAGGATAGCAAGCTCTACTAGATATTTGCGTGCGTTGGGCATTTATTAAGGAAGGAAAATAAGCTTTGTGATGGGGATTTGTTGCTTAATATTTCCCTGTTAATAAAATAAGATATCAGATTATTTATCAAAAAAAAAAAATATATTGGCGCATAAAGTGCAAAATATGCATGAAAATAAGCACAAATAAAAAATATGCATAAAAACTAAAAAAAGGCAAAATGGCACGAAAATTACCAAAGGGCTTTATTTCTTGTAATTCATATGTATGTATGTTCAAATTAGCTTAGCCATCAGAAATTACGTATAGCATTATTTCTATAAATCCGCGCTTTGGTCATAAGTCATCTTTTATTCACCTTTTCTCTTCTTGCTTTTCATCTTATTCTCTTTTCCAATTGCTTGCTACTTAGGGCAGCAAGCCAAAATCCGCATTATAATATCTTTTTTTTTTCTAAACTACCTTAAACAGTTCTTTGTAGCAATTTTTTTTTCTATATTTAAAACAACATTCTTATGATACAAAAGCTCTAGTCAATCAATTTTGAGATGAGAGTGCAACATTTTAGCTCAATTCACTTCTAAGTAACATAAGTTAAGGTCTTAAAATATTTACCTAAAAAACATATGTTAATATACATATATACCGGTCTGCCATTAAGATGGTGACTCACGTCAGTAATTTGCAGCTCTTGGACGCCTTCGCCTTGACATTAAGACATTTCACTTAAAACATGTTGGAGAGGCAGCTCATAACAGCCTAATAAATAAAACCGCATCATACAACCCTGAAAGTGTTGTATTTAGTTTTATGGTACTTTACTGCTCGGTACTAAATGTTATTGTCTTTTTCCAAGAAAAAGGTGATTTTGTTAGGAAGGAAACATTAAACAAATATACTCTAACATGACTTTTGATAACATAACTTAAAATATTTATTTTAAATTAGTTTTAAATAACGAAAGAAAATGCAAGTGCAATCTGATTTTGAGCAGGTGCAATGTATCCATACAGCTGTTTATAATCAACACTTGAAGATGCCGTGCAATCTCTCTTTATTTCTCTTGACATACTTTCCTATAAGTTTATAAATTTGATAACGCTTAGAGAGGAGGTAATATGTAATTGTTATTATGCAATACAAATTAATTATATTTCATTTGAAATTTACATAAATAATCTTATAGATTTGATTTTATACTGTCTACTTAATATCTCGGTGCTCAATTGCGGCTAAATCTTCTAAAAAGGGAAAAATATTTAATATGGCGAATGTTAATTGCCGTGTTATTTGGAGGAGCTACTTTTTAAAGTTAGTTTGGTTGATGCAGGGTGTGTGTATTAATTAATGTGTATCAATTTGATTGATTGATCATGATTGTGTATCAATTTGATTTTTTTTAAAATGGAACCACCTATATTTTTTCTTCGAAATGGACTCTTATTTGATTCTCTTTAACCCTAAAACTACTTTATCCTTAAATGCGACATTGCCTAGTTATTATACGAAAATCAACGTATCACTTACATTTTAATATTTACCACCGACGTTTTTTATTTTTTTGAAAAATCTGTGTAGAGTCTTTGACTAAGTTCATTTTATCTATAATTCCAAAATTAATTTTTGTTTATACGGGGTGATCAAAATCAATCGTTACTCAAACAATGATATTTTCAATTAAATTATACGTTTTTTTTTTAACGGAACATCCTGTATCTAGTAACTGGTTTTGATAGAGCATTCTTTTATCTTCAATTTGATACTAACAAGTTGCCCTTTTTTGCAAAATTTGTTCTTAACCCTTATGTGACTGGGAAAAAAAACACCTTCTCAGGACGGCGTGGGTACCCGGGTACCTACTATGTATTTTATATTTTTATATAGAGCCGTGGCTTTTTCTCTGAATTTCTACCCTTAACTATAAACATGCACATCTGTATGGGTTAGTAAGTTAATACAGAGTACAAACGGAGGTAAATTAAATAATAATAGGAATATTATAATAGGTTGACCTATTCGGAATTAGAAGAAGCCTTAGAACACCTAAGTGATGAAGAAGAAGAGCCATTTATTGCTTCTGATGAAGAGGAGTATATTCCACAACTGTCAGATGGAGAGGGCGAGGATTCTGATGTTGAAAACGATCCTGTTGTAGAGCTAGAAGATTCGGAGTCTGATAATGATGATGATGACGTTCATCCAGATTTAGCTTCACAATTCCATTGGACTAGTAAAGATGGCACTCAGTGGAATGACTCACCTACACCACAACGACAAACGGTAGGTCGAAATATTTTGCGTGAAAAAAGTGGTGCACCAGCCTTAAGTCGTTTATATACGCCCAAAGACATTTTCAAAACTATTATATCCCCAGAAATGTGTACCCTGATTTTAAAATATAGCAATAAAAAAGGGAATAGAGTTACGGAGGAATATAACCAAAGGTTATTGGCAATAACTAAGCCGCCGAAAACATTTTCTCCAAAAGTATTTATTCCGTTTACTGATGTAGAACTAGATGCATTTTTCGGAATTCTAATTACTGCTGGTTTACATAGGTTCAATAAAGAACATATTTCTGAAATGTGGAAGATGGATTCGCTCCCTTTGTTTCGCGCAGCTATGCCTCGTGATCGCTTCAAAATGTTTCTAAGATTTATTCGGTTTGATGATTAGAATGCGCGTATAGAACGTGCAAAGACAGATAAAGCAGCTCCAATTCGAGATATCTGGATTATGCTGAATTCAAATTTGGCAAAAAATTATCGGCCAACAGAGTGTATTACAGTAGATGAACAATTATTTCCATATAGAGGACACACTAAGTTTACCCAGTACATTCCCTCGAAACCAGCGAAATATGGAATAAAGGTTTTTTGGGCTTGTGATGCGATAAATATCCTCTAAAGGGTCAGCTATATACCGGAAAACCACCAGGTGGTGAACGTCAGGCAAATATTGGTGAGAGGATAGTATTGGACTTAGTTGCACATTATAAGGGATCAGGAAGAAATATCACAACAGACAATTTTTTTACTAAGTTTGCAACTTGCTCGTACTTTAAATTCATGGAATATGACTTTAGTAGGAACAGTTAGAAAAATTAAACGTTTTTACCTTCCAATATGCAAGCACAAAAAGATAGAGCCATAAATTCAACCATTTTTGCATTCAACAAAGATGCTACATTGTGCTCTTATGTTCCAAAAAAAAACAAGGCAGTGATTTTTTTCTCAACTATGCACACAACAGGCGAAGTAGACAATACTTCTGTTGCAAAGCCTGAAATTAACAGATATTAAAACAAAACTAAAGGCGGTGTTGACACTATTGACCAAATGCTATGTGAATATACTGTCAAACGTAGAAATCGCTGGCCATTAGCATTTTTTTTCAGCATAATTGACGTTGCTAGTTTAGCTTATTATTGTATATGCAAGGAACCTAATCCTTCTTTCAAAGCTACTGATCAACGTCGGCGATTTTTAAAAGATCTTGGTAATGAGCTGTGTTTGTCAAGTATATCCAAATAAGATCCCAAATTCCAAAAGTTGCTGGTAATCATTTTACTCGTCAGGCTATAGAAATGGTACTTCACCGACGAATGCCTGTTCCTTTAGATAATCCAGTTAGAAAACAAGCAGTTTGTGAACGAGATGCATCTGGACGTGTAAAGGTGATTGGTAGTTGCCAAATATGCTGAGAGCGAACCCATAAACGGAGAAAAACTCGTAAAGCCTGTAAATCGTGCTCCAAACCAGTTTGCAATGAGAATTCAGTGGCTCAAACTATTTGTCGAAACTGTAATTCATAAGTAATGTTTTTTAGTGTTTTTAAGTATTTGTTTGCTATGTTGCGTTAATTTGTACCTCACTGTAATTTTCTATGACTTCTTATTACTGTATATATAATAAAACATATTAATTTAACTCTTAAAAATTTTATTAGTATTATAAACATAGTATAGGTACCCGGGTAACCATCCAGTCAACTATGGGTAAAAATTTTTTACACCTTATTTACTTTGAAAATAAAAAAAATAATTTCAAATTTTAACAATAACTTAAAAAAACCAAATTAAGAAATGTCACAAAAGGACAAGCTTCATCGAAGGTGAGTTAAAAAGATATTCATATCTGAAAACTGAAAAGGTACCCGGGTACCTTTCCAGTCACATAAGGGTTAAAGGACGAACACATTTTTCCATAGAGATTAAGACACACAGACGAAAAACAATTTATACCTATTTTATGGAATCAGAGTGACGAGCATTTTTTCACTTTGTTCAATTCTATTTCGAATACTTTTTAGTAAGAAAAAAATCAATAGGTATTACAACCTTAATAAAATAATAGTAGTAAAGACAAGTAATATTAATCCCTGATGCTTATCTCATTTAAAAATAAGAATATTTTTCTTACAAGTAAAAAGTTGTCCATGATTCATTTATTCTTTGTTGTGTAATGTATGTCAATTGAGGGGGTCAGAAGCCAAGGGGTCCAAGTGACATTTTTTCAAAAATCGATCTAAGTGTAAAAACTGAATGGTGAAACATTATTTTATATCATGGCAAAGAGAACTAAGTGCGTTTCAATACTAGTGCTGCTCTCTATGAACTGTTGAAAAAATCAGCAGATTTGCCCGTATTGTTAATTGGCATAGGGAACTAAGTGCGCTTGAACCCCTTTGCCACTCAAGCATCAGTCATTTAGTAGATTACGCGCGAAGTGGAAGAGGTTAAGTTTTGCAAGTTTTTACATTTTTTAAGTTGTTTTGAAGTTTTTTTTTAATCAAAATGGTTACTTCTGATGAAGACCAAAATGGTAAGTTCTCAAAGTGCTATATAATTTGTTGAAATATGTTTTCCTTGACGTTATTTTAAAAAAAAATTTAGATCCGTTTAGTGATAATTCCGATGTTGATATGGACGTCCCAAATCAAAACTAAAGCGTAACTTTGGCCAAAGGTACGTTGGACGGTGGGGTGAAGTTCATGAAGCAAAATCAGTTAAACCGTACAATCACATTTGTAGATACAAATGTAATGAACATTTCACCGAAGAAGTGCGCATGTCTATATTTTTAGAATTCTGGGATCTCGGAAAGAAACAAAATGGTTGGGACTTGCAAACTTCATTCATTGTTTTATGTGTTTCTAAGCATATTCCTAAACGACCCAATCGACTTGCAGTTTCTCAAAAAAAAACGTCAGCACAATCATAACGTTGAAAAATTATTGCGTTTGTAAGCAGTTTTTTTTGTGTACGTTGGATATTTCTCAGAAGAGGTTCTATAACGCTGTCAGTAAACATAAAGAAACAGGAATCGCCCATACAGATCAAAAAGGTCGTCATACTCCTGGAAATAAACTAAGCGAGGACACTATCAATTTAGTGAAAGAGCATATAAATTTCTTTCCTAAGTTTATTAGCCATTATACAAGAAAGGATAACCCAAACCGTAAATATCGATCTCCAGAATTAAATATTTCAAAAATGTACAGTTTGTATAAAGACTTTTGATCACAACTCAACCAACTCAGTTCAACCTTAGTTTTCACCGGCCTTACACCGACACTTGCTCAACCTGCGATATTTTAAAAATCAAAATGGATGCCCTAGATCCAGTTTCTAAAGAAAAGAGAGCCTTACTCCGCCACCACGAGATTCATTTAAGGAAAGTGTCTTCTGTTAAATCCTTGAAGAATCAGGCCACTACCTTAGCTAAAGAATCCCCCCAAACTCGTAGTGCCATATGCAAAAAACTCTACCCACTCCATTTGTTACATGCAGCAAGGTGTACTATTTACGTCAACTTTGCACATACAACCTTGGAATACATGATCTAGCTACTGGTACTAACAACATGTGTATGTGGCATGAGGGAATGGCAGCGAAAGGGTCTCAGGAGATTTTATCATGTCTAATCAAATATATTGAATGTCTGCCACCAACTATTACCCATATAGACGCTTTCAGTGACAACTGCGGCGGACAAAATAAAAATAAAAATATAGTGAAATTCTGGACCTATATTGTGCAACATATCCACATTAAAAGCGTAGATCATCAATTTCTTGTCTCGGGCCATTCGTTCATGGAGTGCGACCAGGATTTTGCCCTTATAGAAAAATCAAAAAGGAAGTTTACAAACACTTTAAGTCAATATCTTCAATGGATGGCTACATGAAACCAAACATTGTAGGCCTTGCAATGGTTGCATTTTGAAAAAGCCGAACCTTACAAGATGTTTTATAAAAAAGTCTACAACCAAGAAATCGCATTTAATATAATGAACCTAAAACAAAAAAATATTACCGGACGCCCAAGGAATCAGCCAACCACTGTAGCATTGCCAAATTTGCATGTTACCCCACCAAAAATCAAACTGGCCAAGTATCAGAATCTCTTGCAGCTACTACCTTTTGTTCCGCCTGTCCATCAAAAATTTTTCAAGGATCTGTTATATGAAGGAAAAACCTCAAGGCTTCAACAACAACAAATTAATCTCACCCAAGAAGAGGATACAGACACTTTGAATCCGAAATTTGGACACAGAAATTTTGAATCCGATGATGATTAATATGTTTTTCTTTATATTGAGTTCATGTTAATTTCTCTATTAGAATAAAAATTTCTTTATTTTGGGAAATTGTTATATATTTTATTTTTAAGGGAAAGAGGTTTAAGTGACTGGCCTATGAGTTTTAACTCGCAAAAAAGCCTTACATAAATCATAAAAAATTATGTCTAGAATTTATGATATGCATTTTGAAACATTAAAATTACAATATTTAATAAAAACAGAAATATAACATATCACCGAATATTTTTTAATGACCTAAAACTTTAAATCAAACATTCTCAAAACTCTTAATTTGTTACTTTGACTCCTTGGCTTCTGACCCCCTCAATTATAATGTTTACGTATCATTCATGTTGTGTTAAAATTTGTGTCAAAATTTACTCTCAGAGAAAATTAGTAAATATGATTTACGTTATCGGTGAATGCCTTGGTAACTGTTTTTTGGCTTTAAGAGTTTATGCGGAAAATTTTCTTAATAACCGACATCCTGATGATAGAATGTTAAAGAAATTAAAAGAACGATTTGAGCATAGTCGAAGCGTAGAGTACCAAAAGCAAACAGTTTTAAATGAAGCAAACACATTAAAAATTGGCAACAGATTAGAAGGCTAGGTTAGTTATTAAAATTAACTTTTATATACATACTTATTAAACTTTATATTGGATAGGTCCCACTGAATCGCCTCCTAGATCACCGGATTTACCGCCTCTGGATTTCTTCTTGTGGGGAGAGTTAAATGCGAAGATGTAGTATTGGACCCGCAACCAGATAGATAAAAGATATGGTGGAGCTCATACAAGAGTCTTTTATAGACGTATTACGCCTGCTACGCTTCGTGCCGTTAAAAGTTATTTAGGGTTGATTTGTGTTTGAAGCAAAAAGGTAGACATTTTGAGCAATTTTTGTGACAGATCTTTTTTTATAATGTTTTTAACTAATATTGCTATAATGTTCTTGATGAATTTGTGACTGAAATGTAACTGAACTTGATGAAAATGATATTGATTTTTCTTTTAGTACCTTTTTCCTATGGATGATTTCAGTATTGTTTAAGTCTTACTTATTTGTCTTACTCTAATTTTCGGATTTGCTATAACCGACTTGGTGGATGCCAATTTGATTTCTTCATCTAAAACTGTTTTTGTTCTAGTTTGCTTTTTGTACTTTATGCTTCCAGTATACTCTTATCATTCCCAACTAAAAATAAACGTTGTAATGCCTATGAAAAAATGTGTCATTCTTCCGTTAATAACAAATTTTGAGAAAACAGTTAGATAAAGGCAAACTTGTTGGTATCAAATTAAAGATAAAAGAATGCTCTATCAAAACACGTTACCTGATAGAGGTTGTTCTATTTACAAGAAATAGCTCAGAATTGAATTGAAAATACCATTACTTGAGTAACAATTTTGATCACCCCGGATAAAAAAATGTTAGAATTTCGAAAGAAAAAATGAACTTTAAAGCCAAGAATTCTATAAATATTTTTCAAAAAGATAAAAAGCGTCGGTGGTAAATATTAAAATTTAAGTGGTACATTGATTTTCGTGAAGGTGTCTTTAAATTGTTAATAGCTAGGTAACGTCGCATTTTAGGGCAAAACAGTTTTACAGTTAAATAGTGGTTCCATTAAAAAAATTAAAAAAAAATTAAATTACGCGATATTTTTTTTGGGACACCCTGAATCAACTAAACTAATTTTAAAAAGTAGCGCCTATAACTCAATTAACATTCCCCCTATTAAAGATTTTTTCCATTTCAACATCCAGCTATCGAACACCGCGATATTAAATGAACACCTTTTATATGTATATCATAATATCAATTAATATTTATGTAATCATAATAGTGAGATTTCTGTCAAAATGCTTTACTCTTAAATAGTATTTGCAGTGATTTTTGACCCATGTTACCATCTAGCATCTTTAAAGTTGGAATATATACGTTAGGTGTTTACAGACATTTAAAATTGAAGTGGTGCATTACTTTGTTGTGGCAAACCCCTAGAATTGAAGATTTACAAAAACCTGTAATGTTAACAAGTAGCGTCTCTGTGCGACAAATGGTGTGCTGTGAAAGCTTTTTATGAAAGAAGTAGCTTGTGAAACTATTATTTTCGCTTATATATTTCACCATCAAAAGATATAATTTACTTTATTTTAACGCTATCAGAGATGTCCTAAAAATACTAAGTAAATCATCAAAGCACGAGTAGCAAAAGCAGCCTCACCTACCTCAAAGAGAGTAGAATAATACTAACGTAGCTGTAAATATTCTCTCGCCAAAATCCGCGCTTATCTCCAATAATGGTATGATGTCAATTTCAAAGATTCTTGGAAGGCTACAATCTCAATGTTCTCCTAATTCAAGAAACGTTCTGGAAGCCTCAACACCACTTCTCGCTGGTCAAGTATAATATTAATAAATCTGACAGGCTGAGGAAGGCTGAGGCTCTGAGGAAGAGGTTGTGGGACTTAATTAGAATTCAAAAATTCGGTCGCTTACTTTTATTTCCTAAGCCTCTTATATTACTCTTGAATCCACCTTCGTCATAGTTCAAATTAGCAGTAGCTCTATTCTGCTACGTTCTCTAAAGAAGTAAACCTAAGTAGTCCAGATAAAAAACAGATTTATTTTCCCCTGATACACCATCTTGGTCCATTACCCAAGAGGTCTCCTCCTACAAGAAATGGCAGAAGCCATTCATTTAAATTATAACCCTTTCAAGAACTAACTCATATTGCAACGCGTGATTCTTGTTTTTCTTCAAAAATACCCCTATGCGGACAATAATTCCGTGTACTGCATAAACTTTCCTCAGACCACTTTTTCATTTAAATGGAATTTGGTTACCACATAAATAACCGCACTCCTTCCCGTCCAAGAGCTTATATAAACTGGGCGGCATACAGGAATATACAATCTTGCCTCCCCATTCCTTTCAATAAATGACCTTCAGCCCTGGACGAGGCTATAAACACGCTGACCCAGAAAATCTTGAAAGAATTTCAATAAAAATCATTCTAGACGATATAAGAGACGAAATAAAACACCGGAACCGTCTTAGAAAACATAGGAATATACGATCCTTTTATAAAACTGCAGTTTTATCGTGCTTCATCTTTTTAATTGAATATTTTTTAGATTCTAGGGGCATTTTTTTAGGATTCTATACTTTTACAGACCATTTTGCTATTTTTATAAATTTTTATTTAAAAAAAGGCATAGCATGGCCATTTAAGTTATGCATTTTTTAACACTAAAAAATTAATCACTTTGAATGGTTTGATCACTTGGACCTTGGAAGAGCTGTCAATTTAATATTTATACCAGCTCTTCGAGAGCCAAGGTCTGAAGTTCCATCCTTTTTTGTTTGAGTTTAAACTTACGAACCATTAAAAGGTCCTAAGAGACTATATTAGTTATGGTTATACATATTACTTGTGAATGCTTAAGAAATATGAAACATTAAGTCAATTTAAGTTAATATAAAATTAGGCATTCCATATAGGCTATGTATATATAGAATGAGACACGCAATTCCTTCTCCTATGTTCTGCAATTTAGACAAAATAGTAGACTCCTTGCGTTCGCAAGGTAGACGTCCATTCTTATTTCGGTGATTTCTTCTTAATTATTTGTATAATATATAATCGTTGCTTTAGAGCCATCGCGGTCTAATATTTCCTTGGCTTCTCTATATGAGATCTTTCAATTTTTTAATTTTGCATCAGATCTGAATATTTGCTTTTTGCTGAGACCAAGACATAGTTCTAAACCTGAGAACGAGAGTACTTATAGAGTCTTACCTGTTACTAGAATCTTACCAGTTCATCTGAGTACTAGTTATTCTCAATTCCATTATGTCCTGGAATTAATTAATCTGTTGTCTGAATAGAATTTTGATTTTTAATCGTGTGAGATTCTTATTAAGATAAAAAGCTCATATCAACATGGATTTATTTACAATGGCTTTGCTTCCAAGTTAGATATTATAGCACTAAAAGAAATAATGATATTGTCCTAAAAAATTGTAAAGGAATTAAATACCTATATTTTATTTTAATTACGTGTGCTCTGTGAGAAATAGCTCATGGCTTACAGCTTACAGTTGCATTTAAGCCCTCCAAGACTTCAAATATTTTAGTGATAGTAATAAAAGTTTTGGTGATTACGAAATCAACTTCTAAACTTGTACAACTCAGCAACTTGTAAAACTTGTAGAACTTGGACAGTTATACAGGGTGTTTCAGAACTATGGGATCAAACTTCTAGGGGTTGTTCAGTGCAACAGTAGAATCCATTTTAATATAGGAACCCATGTCCGGAAATGTGTCACTACGCCACTACGGCCCTAAGAAGCGTTTAAATTTAGAAAAAATATTAATTACCTAAATAGGATCTGATGCATTTATTTTTACCTTTTGTATATGATACCATCACAACAATTGTTCAAAATGTCTTCCTCCAACTTCAATACACCGATTTAAACGCCGCACATGATTTCGGCGGACTACACTAAAAATTTGATCCTCATTTTGAATGATTTTAAATGCTGCTGTTATTCGTCCAATTAAGTCTAGCTCTGATTCTACTGGAGTTTCGTAGACTAAAGACTTTACATGTCCCCACAAGAAAAAATCGAGCGACGTTAAATCGGGTGACCTAGGAGGCCAAGAAACTGCTCCACCTCTGGCAATCCAACGGTGCCCAAACCGCTGAGCCAAATAGTCGCGTACTTGTACAGCAAAGTGAGCCGGCGCTTCATCATGCTGAAACCACATTTGCTGTCTAAAGTTTAGTGGAACATTTTCAAGGAGTTCTGGGAGACCTTACTCCAAGAAATGCAGATAAATAGGTCCTGTTAACCGTTCCGGTAAAAGGTATGGCCCAATTAAATAATCATCAACAATGCCTGCCCATACGTTGACAGAACAACGATTCTGATGTTTTCTTGGAAAAATTGCATAAGGATTTTCTTCGTCCCAAACATGGCTATTCCCACTATTAAAAATACCGTCTCTTGTGAAAGAGGCTTCATCGGTCCACAAAACATGTCGTAAAAAATTTGGTTCTGCAATGATGTGATCCAGAAGCCATCGACAAAATTGAACTCTAGGATGATAATCGGCTGCAGTCATACCTTGAACTTTCTGTAAGTGGTAAGGATGGAGTTGTTGCTCGTGTAGTGCCCGCCAGACAGAAGCGTTACTAGTATTCATATTCTTAGCGACGTCACGTGTGCTATTTGATGGTTCATCGGCAACTCGCTGAAGCACCTCTTCTTCAAATTCGACCGTTCTTACGGTTCGAGCAACACCAGTATCATGCATCTTGGTCTTAAACATGCCTGTCTCAGCGAGCCGCCGATGAACCGCAATAAACTTTTTGTATCCAGGATGCTGTCGTTCGGGATAACGTTCATGATACAACCGCGATGCTGCTCGTGCATTGCAGTTTGTTGCTCCGTATGTCAAATGCATATCCGCCAATTCTTGATTGGTAAAGTTTTCCATTAGCAATAAATGTTTAAAAATTGTAAGCTATAAAATTTTTAAACATGACATTGAGAATTGACATTGATAAGCGTTGATTTTAAACAATTGTTGTTATGGTATCATGTACAAAAGGTGAAAATAAATGCAGCAGATCCTATTTAGGTAATTAATGTTTTTTATAAATTTTAACGCGTCTTAGGGCCGTAGTGGCGTAGTGACGCATTTCCGTACATGGGTTCCTATACTCAAATGCATTCTTCTGTTGCACTGAACAACCCCCAGAAGTTTGATCCCGTAGTTATGAAACACCCTGTATAAAGTAACATATGATTAAAAACAGCTATACAAGATTAGACCAATTCTAATCCAATATAATAAAATGTGAGTTTCAAAATAAAAAAAAAATAATAAAATATAAAACAGCCTTAAAATTATGAATAAAGATTGTTAAATAAATATCAAATCTTCACGTTTATGACATATTATCACTTCCAATTCACCACTGCTATTGTATAGTGAATAAAAAAAATAATGCGATTACACAGTTATAATATTTTATGGCTCGCGTAATTAAGCATTTCACTTTCATTAAAGGTTTATTATACAAGTCGTCCTAGAAATTCGGAGATCGGCCTGCGATACTATAAGAACCTTACTCTTTACTTTCTGTTCTTCTGTGAATACAATACCCGTGTATTTTGAGTTAAGAAAAACGGTTTGCGATGGCATCCCATTGTCTAATGAAATAATGTATTATATGATGTGTATCTCAAATCATACTTGTAGTAGTTTATACTACAATGGCAGACATTTAATGAATAGCCTTTAAAAGACAATAGGTTGCTTTGATGTAAGCAAAGTTTTGAATTTAGGAATTAATTTCAAAACGCTTTAAGAATTTTGTACCATTTTACAGTGCTTTTGCTAAGAAACTTTGTATTAATGTATGAAACAAAAGGAATTTTTTAACGTTAAATAGTTTTAGATAAATTTAATAATTATTTAAAATGTAGTTTTATTGTCAAATTGAACTTTGTAGAGGAGTTTTAATCAATGAATATTTATTGAAAAAAATATTATTTTAGCATTAGTATAGACATTTAATAGTATTTACATACTGTAGTAATAATAGTTGTTATATGAGGTGAATAGATTTCTTGCAGTTCTTATCAGAGTGGACTTGACAAAATATTTATTTCAGAAGGGATTTTAAGAGTTTGGAAAACATTTAGCTCGCTAGAGATTTATAAAATTCAAATCAACGTAGAAAGACAATAAGTATGAAAAGACATTGGTAATGATAAATTTAATATCACATTATTGTGTCATCATATAGCTTCTTCCTTTATTGGTTGGTAAAATATTTATATCGACAATGATTTGACTGGTGTTTTGACTTTGGACGATCTTATGGTCTCTATCAGCTCGTAACTAATAAAATACTTATACTGGTTATATTGTTCGATGAACTGAAAATCAGAAAAAAATACAGGTTTATCCTTATCAGTTTAGAAATAAAGCAAAATCTCAGTAAAAATCTCTCTAAAAAATGTCATCGTTTACCACCGTGCAAAGACTACAAAAACAACAAAGCATTTATCTCAGCTGTTATTTTATAGGTTTGTTAATAGAAAATTTAAACAAACTTAAAAAAAATCAATTTGTCTCAGGGGTAAATTAAGAAATAAGAAAATATTTACCTTGGCAATAATTTATACAGTGACCGCCTAAATTTCCGCATAAATGTGATAAAAATTAGAGACATGATTTTTTGAGAAAACGCTCGGACCCGTTGATTTTTATTTTAAGTTGCGCATTATTTCACATAAATTTTTGTATACAGGGTGGAACAAAAAAAAAGATATGACGTCATCGGTCATTTTTTTGAATGGAATGCTATAGTTTTTATTGCATTTATGAAATATAGGCGAAATTCCAAGCAACTTTCGTATAACCGTTGATTGAATAATAACTATTATTCAATCAACGGTATAACACACCTTATCTTAAAACTCAACTGTTTCAGAAAAGCAAGTAAGTACGTCTATTTACAAATTAAGATAAAATGGAGGATAAAATGTTATAAACTGTGAAAACTCTTATTAATGTATCAAGTGTTCAAACTGATCCCTATTTACTTCTTGGCAGAAAGCAAGACGGTTTACAAACTCGTGTAAAACACTATCAATTATTTCGGGTGATATACGTGTAAATTCATATCTAATTCTATTTTTCAAATCTTCAGCGTTGTTTGGCTTCTCAATATAAATTTTATTGTTTTCAGGTACCCCCATAGAAAAAAATCGCAGGGATTTAGGTCTGGTGACATGGCCGGCCACTCTATTGGCCCTCTTCGTCCTATCCATCTTCCTGGGAACACTGTCTGGTCTTGTTCGTCTGGCTATAGGGCAACCAAAGCAGGGATAAGATCTTCTTGAAAAAAATTCAAATAGCGTTGTCCTGTTAAGTTTTCTTCGAAAAAGTATGGCCCTATTACTTTATTTTCCACGATACCAGCCCAAACATTAATAGATTTACGGTACTGTGTATGAGCCTCAGTGGCCCAGTGTGGATTTGACACTGACCAGTACCGACAATTTTGCCGATTTACGACACCGTTTAAACAAAAAGTTGCTTCATCTGGAAACAAAACTCATAACACAAAATGATGGTTATGATTGCAAATGTTCATCATTTGCTCGCAAAATTGGTTTCTTCGATCAGTATCGTCCTCATTTAATTCGTGTCTAATTTTATAAGTGGTATTCATTTGCTTTTAAGATGCGTCTTACTTACGTTCCGGCTTTATTATTATTAACTGAAATTTGTGAAGTTGCATTATTTGGATTTTCTTCGACGAAGAGCAGAACGTATAATTTTGTTTCTTCAGAAATGTTTGGACTACCTGATTCTTGGCAAATCCCTAACATGACCTGAAGTTATGAATTTGTGCTCTATTCTACTAAATGTTGACTGAGAAATAGGATGGTTCGGGTATTTGGCATTAAACAGTTCACTTACTTTTTTTTGCGTGCGCATTCGATCTCCGTACTCTAGCATCATCAAAATTTCAATTCGTTGGGTTTCGGTTAAATTAGCCATAATTTATTCTGATAAAAACCATTAATTTTCGAACTGACAGTGACATTCGAAAATGGAGATTCTTTACTAGTGCAACCATGGAAATAGAAACAATTGGCAGTGTTTATAACATTATTTTTATCCTCGATTTTACCTTAATTTGTAAATAGACGTACCTATTTGTTTTTTTTGTTATTTAAATGTAAATATTTCGGAAACAGTTGAGTTTTGAGATAAGGTGTGTTATACGAAACTTGCTTGGAATTTCGCCCATATTTCATAAATGCAATAAAAAATATAGCATTCCATTTTAAAAAAATGACCGATGATGTCATATCTTTTTTTTTTGTTCCACCCTTTATACAAAAATTTATGTGAAATAATGCGCAACTTAAAATAAAAATCGACGGATCCGAGCGTTTTCTCAAAAAATCATGTCTCTAATTTTTATCGAATTTATGCGAAACTTTAGGCGGTCACTGTATAATTCATAGTACACTGGATCTTTTTCTCATCTCTTAGATAAATAGTCAGTAAGTGAACAAAACTATAAATGAATTATCTCATGAATGATAATGGCGTAATAAAAAACGTTTTTCCTTTACACCCTTGCAATTAAAAAATATGACTCAATCACCTTGGAGCTATTTTAATGGCTTATTACCCTGAAATCAGCCACAAAATTGAAAAATTGAGCGTATGGGTATTTTTTAAGTTGATATTTACTGAAATAGTGATGAAATACGCTAGAAAATAAGTAGTAGTAACTAATTTCGAATTCGTCACAATATAGGTTTTACTTAAGGTTTATCAAGCCAAAAAAAATATATTTATTTTTAGAAAATACCAAAACTTTGGAGTTTTCAAAAAATTATGGGAGGGGATCACAATTGATATCGCGAAGTGAGGAAATTTTATTGAAATTCTAGCATTTTTGTGAATGGGATTTTGGCTAGGCACATTTGATCTCCCACGAGTAAGAGAAGCGGTACGTTGATCTCTGTTGCATATAGGAAATCACGAGACAGTTTTACCATTAACCAAATCTCTTTATTTCATCTCCGGAAGATGTTAACATCGTTAGCGAAACACGCGTCGAGAGTAAAATAAACAGTTTTGGTAAGTGGCAGAACTCATGATTTGAGTGTCACTCTAAAGTTGACGAAAAACAAATAAAAACACAAAGTCACGGTCTCACAACATGTAATTCAACGGGCTACACGTGTTTCGCTCTAGTTAGAGCATCATCAGGCCTAAAATAAAAATACTACTTAAACAAAACTAAAAACTTACATAAAACAATAAAACACCTTTAGAACACACTTCACAGTACATAAATAAACAATAATTGTAAGGTTATATATATATATATATATATATATTTATTATTGTACATTTATTTATGTACTGTGAAGTGTGTAGATGGCTTCTAAAGGTTTTTTTTTTTTTAAGTAGTATTTTTATTTTAGGCCTGATGATGCTCTAACTAGAGCGAAACACGTGTAGCCCGTTGAATTACATGTTGTAAGACCGTGACTTTGTGTTTTTATTTGTTTTTCGTCAATTTTGTATGTTGGTCTCTTAGAGAAGAATGGATGAGATTTTTGGATGTCACTCGAAAGGTTTCAACCATAAGAATAATAAACAAGGAAAATTAATTTTAACCTGTAGAAGTTTGTATAGAAACATTACAAACTGAAAGTTCCGAAGCCGACGTAGAGTTAAAGGAACTTTATTAAATCGGGTAAGCATAATCTTATAGTTAGTACTATGCTCAAATTAAACACCTTCCACCTAAAGATTAAATTAAAGTCTATATATTTCAACTGAGTTTTAGTTTTAGTTGAAATAAATAGACTTTAATGATTAAATATTTAAAAAATCTTCTTTGCACAGATTCCACCAACTGCTCATGGTGGTCATATATAGGCGACAATGATGGAACATGTTAAAAGATTTTTTGATGCGAAGATAGGAAATAATATTAATAGTAAAAAAAAATTATAAAGTAAACTAAAATAAAAAAAACCATTCCCTATCAGCCAAGTATATATGTATATATATAAATAAATTTAAATTATTTGAATTTTAAAATAATAACAATCAATGACTTTAAAGGTTTATCGATGTGGTAATTAAAAAAAAGTTGTTTTGTTCTCTTTTTGATTTAAAACGAGCAAATATTTTTCTTGGTAATAATTTTAAACGTTCGTCAAACTAGCTGTAGTAAAAAACAGCTTTAATAGAGCTGCAGATACAAAATGGTTTTGTGCACTTTTCTCCAATTAAAAATACCAAAATAAAATAATTAAATTTTTTTTCCAAATATAATAGTTATAAAAGTAGTAAAAATTGAAACTACTTGAGTTTTATGTTGTCAAATGTCATTTACGTTTTAGTATTTAATATTCTTTACGAAATTCCTAATAATTTCGTAAAATGTAGCAAATAACCGTCCAAAGCATAAAAGTGGTTAACTGACATTATTGTCAAAATTGAGTTTTTTACATCAATAGATTCGTTAAGGACTCCTATATATCACTATTGTTTTTCTGTTAAAAAAACAAGTATTATTTGTTAATGTTGATAACCGATGCAAACTTTAGTATGCATGAGAGAATTATTACAAAATTAAATAATAAAACCTAATTTTCTCGGATTCAACTAGCCGCTTTTATGCTATGTACGGCATATAAATTGCATTAATGCACCTATTACTATAAACATTTTATGTAAAAAGTGACTAATGACACCACTAAAATATAAATAATTCAATCAATCTAGATTTAAACTCATTTTTTTTCAATAAAAAAGTTATATATCGTTGCCTATAGATCACTTTCTCTAGGTCAAGTTTGCCTTCACGTGAATGTTTATACTTTTAATTTTAATAGCGTCTGCCGTAAAGGAGCGGCCACCATTTCACTTCCACTCAGCCTTAGGAACTGCATTAATAATTTCCGTTTTGTAATATGAAATTGATTCAATATATTTTTTTCCTATCTAGATAGATCTTTTTTTGTAGTGAAGTTTTTTTTCAAATTTTAGCTTCTGATCCTATCCTTTTGACTTCCACTATATCTTCAAGAACTCGTAATGAAACAACAGTTATAGTAACCAAGTAAAGCTTGTATATTGGAATGTTTTCCTAAATAACCTTAATTTTATTTGTTCTAGAACTAGATATTTACAACACAGTTTACTAAGACTTACCACTAAAAAAGATCATTCTAATAAATTTTACTATAATATTAATTATGAAATTCAGTTATATAAGAAATTTGTTTACGAAACTAGTAATAAACGTTGATCTCAATCTCACCTGAAATTTTATTAAATTGAATAAATTTGTTAACGTTGTTGAAAATATATACGAAATAGATATTTAAATCTACTGAATTAAAGTAACCTGTTGGTAAATAGGTGAACTATTCGAAAGTAAAATATAAAATACATAAATTTTAGTTAATAAGCAAGTGCCACTAGTTTATGTTTCTATTTTCGCATATATTACGTTAGTTTTTACGTAACATTAAAACATTATTACTAGCAATATATTTTTTACATATATTTTATCTAAATACCGTAAATACTATAAATTTAACATATACAATGTGGTATTCATATTTATTGTAGAACCGAAAATTACAAAATTGCAATTGGGTTTACTTTTCTCTATGACTTTTTTTTGCTTGTTCAAAAATAAAATATTCTTTGACATTTGCATGACAAAAACTGTTTTTTTTTAAAGGTATACGGTTTTTGTATTGATGTCATAGTTGGAATAGGTATTAGAATTTAAGAATTGGTCATCTTCTTATAATTTAATATGATTAATGACAAACAATTTTTCTATCTGAGCATCTTTTCTTGAGCATCTGGCATACAAATATTCAAAAAGCTATTTTTCTTAGATTTTTAATTTTACTTTTCTTTTTTTTTGACTAGTAAATATATTGTTTAGAATTTTTAGAAAAAAAATATGATTCTAAAATATTTCTTGTAAAATTCTAAAATAAGTTCTTGTCAATTTTTAAAAAAACCATAAAAGTAGTTGAACCAACGTACGATGATTAAACGACATTTGGTCAGATTTTCGAAAGTATTTACCTTATTTCCCTTTTTGAAATTTGTTTTCTCAACTATGTAAATTATTTAAAAAATCATCTTATTATACTATATACATTTACAAGCATATAATTTTTCAAAAATCATCCTTTTTTGGCTCTTCTTTTGAATTTATGAACATATTGTTGAGATTTTTAAAAATGTGTTTTATTCATCTCTTTCCCTCGAGTTCCCTGAGGACATAATTATGATCTAAGCTGCTATACTTAACCTACTTTTTACGTCCTCGTCTTTAGCACATATATTCTGAGCAAAGGATTATATTTCAATTTTTGTTACCTCTTTCCCACTTTGTAATGAGCTACGGTTCTCAGTTTTTACGCACAATTTTACGACTGAATAGAATCAGCTAACAACCGGCTAGGGGTGGGAAAAGGTCTGGAAACGAATTTGGAAAGAAAAAAAAAGACAAAGATTAACCAGATGTTGGCTACTGGGTGAAAGGTGACGTGAAATCCAGATCTTGTGTTCTAACTTTTTAAAAGGCAATTTTTTAATATCTACTTATTTCTTGTTGTTTGTTTGACTTGGAAATATGTCATTCATTCAGTCCTTAAGACATAAAACTAATGAATTATTTCTTTTATTAGAAGAGCTAAATTTTCCAGAAATAGTTGCTATAACCGAACACTGGCTAAATATTGATGAACCTGTTTTTGTTCAAAATTACACTACAATAGCAAGATTTAATAGAACTAATTTTATTTCATGGGGGCACTATTATGTCTATAAACAGCGATTTTTCACCGGTAACTAAGTTTGATAACTTTTTATCAGAAAAAGTATTTGAATTTTTCATAGTTAACCATAATACATACGACCTCTATATTATTTGTGTATATAGAACACCTGACGCTGACTTACAGACTTTCCTTCAAAAACTACTAAGCTTGCTAGAATCCTTGCCTTTAAAAGTTAAATTAATTTCGTGTGGCGACCTTAATATTGATTTTTAATAATTTAATTTTCCAGTGTGTGTGCTGCTCAAGAATCTCTTCACTCTATTTTCATCTCAATGGGTATAGTAATGCATATTAACTTTCCTACCCGGATAACTAGAAATAGTTCTGGTACCATCGACTATGTTGTGTCATCTTTTGTTCCTGAATTCGTCGATTGTACGGTTTTTAATTCCGGATTTTCTGATCATGAAGCTGTATTAACTAAATTTTCCATAAATTCTAAAGGCAAAAACACGTTACGTAAATTAGGCCGTGTTTTTGGCAAAAATAATTTCTTACAATTCAAGAACTTGTGCCAGACGGCTGATTGGGATTTTCTTTTTGACGATACAGATAATTTTCTAGTTTTATAAAGTCTTTATCAAGTATTGCAGATAAGTCGTTTCTTCTTAGACCTATCAAAATTAAACATCATAAGCCATAGACCACTAAAGGCTTACGTGTTTCTGCAAAAAATTTACAGAAAGCGTATTTTTTCATAACTATGTCAAGCTTTATAGAAAAATGTACCATAAGACTATAAAAGCTGCAAAAGATATTTATTATAATAAAAGTATGATCGAATCAAGTAATGTTGCCAAAGAAACATGGTCTATTGTAAATGAATTAAGAAATAAGACTTCTTCATCTAGCACTATCCCTACTTCACCTGAGGACCTTAATCACTATTTTGTTAATGTAGCTAAAAATCTAATGGCTACCATAACACCTTCTCATGATCCTCGTTCATATCTCCCAAATGAAAATTTACACAGCTTCTTTTTTACCCCCATTGTATCAACAGAGCTTCAAACTATAATAAATGAAATAAAAAACAAATCATCTGGTACAGATGGAATTAACAAGTCATTCCAAAATGGAGTCTTTCCTACCTGCCTTAAGACTGCAATAATTATTCCTTTGTGTAAGGGAGGAGATAAACAACAAGCTTCAAACTATCGCCCAATCGCACGCCTTCCCACTTTATCAAAGATCATTGAACGATTGGTTAAAAAAAGGCTCTTATCGTTTCTGTTTAAATATAAAATTCTTACTCCTCACCAATTTGGATTCTTGAGTAACAAGTGCACAAATGATGCTATGTTTTCTCTCTTTAATAGTGTTTACACCAGTATAAATAATAATCAATCAACATCAACAATTTTTTGTGATTTCTCCAAGGCTTTTGATTGTGTAAACCATAACATCTTAATTGACAAATGTGGCAAAATCTGTCTTTTTGCTGACGATACTAGCTTTACATGGAGCAATCCGGATGCTAGGGCACTACATGCTACTATTTCTAATGACTTAATTACCATTAAATCGTGGTGCGATTCTAATCTTCTGTGCCTAAATGTCTCAAAAACTAAAGTCTTATCATATAAAACTACTATTTAACCCTTTGAACTTATTAACACCAGTTTGGACGTCGTTCAATCTGTGAAGTTCTTGGTACTTGCATATTGATGCCTTATATTAATTTTAAGGTAAGGAAAAACTGTGTGAGTCTTTATAATTTTTTGACAATAAAGCATATGATTGATTGATTAATTGAAATATTTAAAAAATTCTAACTTTATTAGTTTTTGTCTTATGAATATATTAGCTGAGTGGTTGCAAAAAGGAATGGGCTTATATTAATTTAAAGGCTGACATTCTGAATAACTTTTACACTTAAATTTCATAAAAAAATTGTATTGGTCAGGATGCTTTTTTTCGACTGATAAGTTTGAAGGAGATCCTAGGTAAATTAAAGAAAAAAGAATAAACTTCATTGAGATAATATTTTCGACGACTTACGACTGAGTTATCATTGACCTTCGAAAACGAATCTTTGACAACGTTTCCTTTGAAAAGGAATATACTTTCATCAAGTCATGCCAAACGAACAACATAAAATTATATTGCTCCAAGAAGATTTTATATCAATGGAATCCCATTTACGTTGTGGCTTATATTTCAAATTAAAAACTTTATTTACCATTGTAAAAGGTATGATGTAAGTGAAATTAGCAAATAGAAATGCATTTGTCAAATGAACTGCAACCTAACTAAATGATTTTTTAAAAGCTGATGCTGTATGTTGAGAAAATTATTGAAATGTCTAGTATTGTATGTATAGTATTACATGCACATGATATAGAGTTTTATTAAATATGGTGGGTTCCCACTTTGAAAATTTTGTATATGAAAGAGTACATGTGTTTTTTCGTCTATTTGTCATTGAAAGTAAAATGATTATTAAGGGATGATGAAATGTAGCAAACAATAAAATAAAATGGCATACAGGAATTTTGCACTTTTTGAGTTCTTTGCTTCAGATTTGAAGTTCTTTCCTTTAATCACAGGTACTATTGTATTATCTGTCTTAAACACAAAATGTTCTTTCTAATTTAATTAATAAAAAAGTTTTTTCTAATTTTCAATGGATTCTAAAAATAAAAGAAAACTAGCGACGTAGGATCTCAGTAAGGCAAGCAAGTGATCTGGTATAAAATTAAACTAATAGTAACTTAACTAATTGACATTCAGATATCATTTTGTTATTTTCATAAAAATATATTTTTTCTTTAAATGTAGTGTCATTAAAATTATTAGGGCTATCAAAGAGGTCATTGAGTACAACAGCTTTATATTTGTCTGTACAATATTTACCTTTTTGACCCGCTCCTAAAAGGGTTTTTCAGATTTTTTTGGATAAGTTGTGAAAATAATCATTTTTACGTTACGTTTGTTTAGTAAAATTATTTTAATTTTGATAATGCTGGAATTCACTACCACTTTTAGTTTTCAAATAGTTTTTATGTGCTCTGTGTCTTTTACTTTTATTAGTAATTTATTGTTATATCGTATTTATGCAAGATTACTTTTAAGTTTTATAGGCGCAAATGTGGCAATTAAATATTTAATATTTGGATTAAAAACGCTTAACTGATCGTCAATATTACGGGAATAAATTTCATCCCATGGTAAGGAAGCTCGCAGCATCATTAAAGACGGCTCGATTATTAGAAATATTATTGTATTCTCGGCATTTAAAATATCTGGCTTTAAGTTTTTTTTGTACTTACATTGCAAATAGCATAAATATGTTTTTTGAGCTTTTTAAGTTGAACAACTAATACATGGAGTATTTGACAAAAGCAGTCTATAAAATACATAAATAAGTCTAAAGATAAACCTATAACATGCTAACAATAATAAAGTTTTTTCAATTTCGTAAGATTTTGAAAAAAAAATTATATTATTTTATGTCCTGCGTGCTACGATTTTTGAAAACAAAATTGTAACTAAGTTTCCTTTTTCAACTTTTTATACAATTTTAAAAAACACCCACATTCTCTTCTCATTATTTTATTTGAGCTCCTGGTATATACATTTTCAAAATATCAATTTGTTTTATTTTTAATTGATGGACATATTAATGATATATTTGGAAAAAAAAGTTTTCATGTTCTAAAAAAGTCTTTTTTGTACTTTCAACTTTTTATTTTACTTTTTAGTTTAAAATTATAATTCATATTTAAAAATTATTTTACATCATTTCATTAATTATAAATGGTAATGAAATGCCTGATGTCATATCTATTGCCACACATGTTACTATAATAATTCTCACAAGAACCAAAGCAGACCAAACGGTTCTCCGCAAAAACAAGAGTCATAATACCATAATTATCATTATCACAGATACAATTCACTTCATCGAGCGGCTTAAGAAAAAAAAATTAGTTTAATTGCCAATGCAGGCAACTAGAGCAAGACGTTGGTCACAAATCTAGACTATACATTTTACAAGCTAATGATCCATAAATCTGAGAACCAGCCAGCAGCAAATCTGAACAATTTTATAAAACAATCATGATATATTGGGTATATCGTTTCTTTCGGCAATTACGGGTTTAAACCTAAGATCAAAGATTAGCAAGTAAATAACTTATGCACATAAAATATTATTATATGATTTTAGTTATTCCTTGACTTTATGAAATCCCTGATATTTGAATAACTTCCTTATCAATCTAGCAGCCCATTCCCATGCAAATAGTACATATAAATATTAATAAATGCAACAATAAAAATATGCATTCCGAACACACATAAAGAGATGCAAGTAGGTATCCGTCTTTTACCTAGAAGAATGAACGTTCACTGACATTTTGGTCAAGGAATTTGCGTAGACGTCCTTAGAAGTTTTATTTTCTTATATTTGAGAGGAAACTCTTAAGAGGAAAATCTTTAAAAACACGTATGTCTATATGATATTATGGCTTCGTCCTCGTAGGTGTTATTGTCTTCCAAATAGTCGCTAGTTGGGTATAGCACATTACCGACATAATCATATCTGTTTTATGGTCTCGTGTTAATAGATAGAAATATTCTACTAGAACAGTATTACTCAAACTTTTTTCGTGACGGAACACTTTTAAAATTTAAAAAACTAAATTTTTAACGACACCCTACACTCTAAACTAAAAGCAAAAGCAGTTATATGTGAATTGTTTATTAATAATCATACAAAAAAAGATAGATACAGTAAGTAGTGAGTTAGTAAGCAAATGATAACACTAAGCTTATTTAATGCGAGGCATGTAATTGTTTTTTATTCCTCATCAACTGGGTAATGTCAGGCGTGATAGAAGAAAGTTGAATTCTCATGTCTGGTTCGGCATCCAGTCTATTGCGGTATTTTGTTTTTGTAGCTGTATATGCTGAAAATCCCGTTTCACACAAATACGTTATTGGGAACGGCAGAAGAACATTCAAAGCTTCGGTGCCAAGTTGTGGATATTCATCACGAACCCTGCACCAAAAATCATTTAGTGAAATTGTTTTGAACAATGATTCCATGCTTGAATCCGATGTCATTTCCAGAAATAATTCATAGATCTGATTTGACATATATTTTCAGGCTTCTGCAATTTAGATGAAAAAGGGTTTTGATTCCATGAGTTTATTTTCAGTTTTGTATTCTGTTCTTCAGGAAAGTAAGATTCAAAAGTCCCTTGGAGATCATTGAGATATTGCACCAATTCAACAAATATTTCATTTTCAAATATTTCTGTATCACTAAAACTATGGTGACTAAGGAACTTACTTAGCAATGAAAAGCATTCGATTTCTCTCTTACCAAAACAAGTAATCCAAAAATCTAATTTTCTTTTAAAGGCAGTTATTTTGTTGGCAGGCAGTCTGTTGTCTGTTTTCCTTGTAGTGACAGGTTTAATTCGTTAAGTTTTCCAAACATGTCTGCTAAAAATGCTAGTCTAAATAACCAGCTTTTATCGGACAAACGGTCTTTTAAATTAAAAGAAGCATCTATAAGACAAGCTTCTAATTCTGTTCTTAGTTTAAAAAGCCTTGTCAAACTTTTACCCCGAGGCAACCATCTCACTTCAGTATGGAGCAATAGTATTTTATGATCGCTACCATAATATTCACATAATATTGAGAACAATCGGGATTGTAGTGGACGTGACTTGATAAAATTAATTATTTTTACTGACTCATCAAGAACCAAATTTAGATTTGGTGGCATTTTCTTAACCGCGAGTGATTGTCTATGCAGAATGCAGTGGCTGGAACTACAATTTGGCGCTTTCATTTTTATTCGTGATGTTGCTCCTGCTGTTCTACCTGTCATTGTCTTGGCTCCATCGGTACAAATATCAATGCAATCATTCCAATCGAGTTGGTTTTCTTCAAAAAACATGTTAATTCGGCGCGTAACTGTATCGTTGGAAAGCGGCATTGTAGAAAGATGCTTTACAGATTTTTCGTCGAGCATACATTTTGTTATGTCTACCACACATGGCTGATTATTAGCTTTTCAGCGATAGTGTGCGCTTCTCCGGCTTGGGCAATCTGAGTCGCATGCGTCATAGTTTTTTGGCTTCTTAATAATTGTTCTTTTTTACGTAGAAAAAATTCTTTACTTTTGTTTTTGAAGTCGGAATGTACAGTTTCTAAATGTCAGCGCATCTTAGCAGCTACCATCGAACTATTAGGAAGGAGTTTGCTGCACAACATACAAAGAGGTGAGCCGTTGGAATTAACAAATCCCAGATTAATGTATGATTCGTCATACTTTCGTTTTTTCACCTTCGGTGTGTCATTAGATGTTTTACTATTTGAACTTGAAACCATAAAACTAGAACTTGACGTCGTCATATCACCTTGATTTGAATTTGACGCATCATCCAAGCAAACCACATTTTTTGCAACACTTTTAAGACAGCGTTCCATTCTTCTTTAACATTAATTTGATTTGGTCAATTTTATGACAAATAGTATCTCTTGACGCACGAAATACAAGATTTTACAACTACGTACGTTGCTTGATTAATAAATTCTCCACGCCAAACAATCCTCCTTTATATTATACCACAACCATCGAATCATCTCGAATTCCTCAGAAACTTCGGAGAGCCAGACGATTTTCTCCGAAGTACGCGTGGACGCACGAGCACGAGACACAGCGCGACGAACCGAGGTCATTCGATTGCTTATAGTCCGGGGGCGAATGGTGGCTTATGAGTAACGCTGTAACATTTTGATGTAATAGGTCGGGCATTTACTTAATAATACATATATTAAATTTTCGTATATGTACCAGTAACACCTATAAGTAGGCGTTTCGTTTTGGTTGCTTATTTTTATCTTAGGTAACTTTATTCTTATAGGGTCTACTTTAATACATGCATTCATTTATTATGACTGCTGGCGGAGCACCGGAGCTCCGCGGAGCACACTTTGAGTAACGCTGTACTAGAATATATTGTTCGACTTGTGTTATTTTATGTTGTAGTTCCGTGTACATGTTACTTGATGAATCCCTTCTTTTCTATCGAAAGAGTTTACATTCTGATTATTATGTTATTCCTTATTCATATTTGATGTGTTTTTTCAAATGGGGCCAGTTTTTCCCTATGTTGCCTTTCATGAGCTTAATATTTTTGTAATTAAAATATTGTTGAATTTTTTATAATGGTTGGGTAAATATTCTTATCCTAAAAAATAATCAAAATTTACATTCACTGCACTTTAAAATCTCTTTAGAAGTGGTATATTGGCGCACAACATCTTTTCTGGATGATTTCTTTCAGTAAACATAAACGCGACATATTTGTTCCTTGGAAAATTGATCATTAACCGCAGAGAGTTGCATAAAGCTAAGAGTTATAAGTTATACTAACATTATTAAGCTAAGAGTTTGATGGGTGTAAGTGTATTACTTGCACTAAAATTTTGCAAAATATTACGCAAATTTAGGCATTTCTAAAATAGTTTATTGATGCAGGCTTTACATACATTAGTATACAGTGACCGCCTAAAGTTCCGCATAAATTCGATAAAAATTAGAGACCTGATTTTTTGAGAAAACGCTCGGACCCGTCGATTTTTATTTTAAGTTGCGGACTATTTCACATAAATCTTTGTATACAGGGTGGAACAAAAAAAAAGATATGATGTCATCGGTCATTTTTTTAAATGGAATGTTATATTTTTTATTGCATTTACGAAATATAGGCGAAATTCCAAGCAAGTTTCTTGTAACACACCTTATCTCAAAACTCAACTGTTTCCGAAATATTTACATTAAAATAACACGAAAACAAATAAGTACGTCTATTTACAAATTAAGTTAAAATCGAGGATAAAAATAATGTTACAAACACTACCAATTGTTTCTATTTCCATGGTTGCACTTGTAAAGAATCTGCATTTTCGAATGTCACTGTCAGTTCGAAAATTAATAGTTTTTATCAGAATAAATTATGGCTAATTTAAAGGAAACCCATCGAATTGAAATTTTGATGATGCTAGAGTACGGGGATCGAGTGCGCACGCAAAAAGAAGTAAGTGAACTGTTTAATGCCAAATACCCAAACCATCCTATTTCTCAGTCAACAGTTGAATAGAGCACAAATTCATAACTTCAGGTCATATTAGGGATTTGCCAAGATAAGGTCGTCCAAAAAATTTCTGAAGAAACAAAATTAAACGTTTTGCTCTCCGTCAAAGAAAATCCAAACAATGCAACTTCACAAATTTCAGTTGGTAATAATATAGCCGGAACGTAAGTAAGACATAAGAATATCACCCTTGTAAAATTAGACTAATACACGAAATTAATGAGGACGATCCTGATCGAAGAAACCAATTTTGCGAGTAAATGATAAACATTTGCAATAATAACCGTCAGTTTGTGTTACGAGTTTTGTTTTCGGATGAAGCAATTTTTTTTAAACAGTATCGTAAATCGGCAAAATTGTCGGTACTGGTCAGTGTCAAATCCCACACTGGGCAACTGAGTTTCATACACAGTACCGTAAATCTATTAATGTTTGGGCTGGTATCGTGGAACATAAAGTAATAGGGCCTTACTTTTTCGAAGAAAACTTTACAGAACAACGCTATTTGAATTTTCTTCAAAAAGATCTTATCCCTGCTTTGGCTGTCCTGTACCCAGACAAAGGCCCTGCTGTCCCGACAGATAATTTGTGGTTTCAGCAAGACGGTGCACCGCCGTTCCCAGGAAGATGGATAGGAAGAAGAGGGCCAATAGAGTGGCCAGCCAGGTCACCAGACCTAAATCCGTGCAACTATTTTCTATGAGGGTACCTGAAAAGTAAAGTTTATATTGAGAAGCCAAACAACGTAGAAGATTTGAAAAATAGAATTAGATATGAATATTAGACGTATATCACCCGAAATAATTGATAGTGTTTTACATGAGTTCGTAAACCGTCCTGCTTTCTGCCAAGAAGTAAATGGGGATCAGTTGGAACACTTGATACATTAATAAGAGTGTTCACAGTTTATAACATTTTATCCTCCATTTTATCTTAATTTGTACTTACTTGCTTTCTTGTTAATTAAATGTAAATATTTCTGAAACAGTTGAGTTTTGAGATAAGGTGTGTTATACGAAACTTGCTTGGAATTTCGCCTATATTTAATAAATGCAATAAAAAATTTAACATTTCATTTAAAAAAATGACCGATGACGTAAATAAAAATCGACGAGTCCGAGAGTTTTCTCAAAAAATCAGGTCTCTAATTTTTATCGAATTTATGCAGAACTTTAGGCGGTCACTGTATAGAGAATCGTAATCTCAAAATGTTTATTATGCTGTGTATTGCATATTGAAAATTAAACTAAAATTCTAATAAAAATAAAATATTATTGTGATAAAAACTTAAAAATAAACTTCACAAAAATTAATTATTTAAATAAAAGGCTAAAACAGGTTTCCCTTCCTGTTGTGTATGTGGGTTCACACACATATTTTGGTTCGGTTTTCAATAAAAAACACTATTTTGCAATTAAGGTACACTTAAAGAGAGTAACTACTGGTTTACATGAAATTATGTTTAATATATAAATAATTCTAGCCGAATTATTGAATGGAAGTGATGTGTTTGCCATTGATGATGGCTGAAATCTTAATACTGAATGAATGTGACAGAGAGGGGTTCTACATTAGTAAAAAGGGCGCGCTGAGCGCTTATATTAAAGGAGATCGTACGCTTAAGGATTATTATTTATGCAACGACTAAACACTTTCCATTCCAAATCCTTCTTTGGCTAAACAATAAGTTAACCGCATTATAAGCAGGACAACCAGTTGAAAATAATACAAAAATCTCATCCATTATTCTCTAAGAGACCAACATACAAAATTGACAAAAAAACAAAGAAAAACACAACATGTTGTGAGACCGTGACTTTGTGTTTTTCTTTGTTTTTTCGTCAGTTGAAAATAAGCTGATACCAAGTCTAAATCAGCGAGAATTTGAATGGCAGTAAGAACTTGGTTTTGCGGAAACTCAATATATTTATGGGCGTTTAAAGCACTCTGACTAAAAAATGGCCCATACCCAGTTCCTATCAAACACTTCTACTTAAACGTGTTGAATTAAGTTTTAGAGCACTACAAAGCATTTCTTCCAGTTGTTCTGACTTCTGGACCTTCTCGATATGAGGTTCTTGCACTTTGGTGTGGCATTTATAACAATCTTGAACACAAAAGGATGTCTCAAAAGTCGATACCACGTTTAAAATTATTTTTTCATTGTACTGCTAAATTGCACCATTGTACTACTCATAAAATCCCTGCATAAAACCGTTTAATAATTTAAATTTGTTCGGAAGGAGTATAAACAACCATAATAAGGAAGAAAAAAATTATAGTACTGTAATAAATCTACAGTGCAGCGTGCAATTATTTTCAACAATGCATAATCTTCAATTCCCCAACCTGTATATGCGTGGTGAAAAAGCATTTTGTGAATTCCTTTTTAATTTGCCATTAATTTTTTTCAAAGAAGGTCAATTTTCAAACATGAAGTGTGACGAAAAGAAATTGTCTTGTGGCGCGTAATTTTTTGCCAAGTACAGCTTATTTCTAGTTAATTTTAAAAATGCCGATCAAAACATCTAAATACAATTATTTTATTATAATCCCAGTATGGTTTTCAATTTAGCTTGAAAATTCTAATATCAAAAAGGAAAAAAATGCACAAAAAATATAAACTAAGATGATCAGTTAGCGACTATCAGGAGTTTTCTAACTTGAGACAGTTATGCAAGGATCCGATAGGAATGCTAAACACAATATGATCACTTCAATGAAGCAGCTATTGGCTTTAACCTGGAAATTTTGATAATTTGTTAACCATAAAAATTAAAATAGCTCTTTCCAAATAAACTAAGATATTTAGACTTATGCTGCAGAGGAGATTAGTAACATGTTTGCTGATTTTCTACTGTATACATACACCATAATGTTAACATCGCCGCTCATGAATTGTGCGCATCCGATACCGACATCCCTCACCTTAACATTAAAATATTCAGTATATTTACTAAACTCTCATCCTTCGATATTAAGAAGGGTCTATTTCTAAAAAAATGTAGCTTTAGTCTCTCCAGACCCTTGTACCATATATTCAATCTCTTTTTTTAAACTGTAGTTTTCCTGGACGATTGGAAAGAAAGTTTCCTAAAACCTCAATCAGTATACTCAGTGCAATTCTCAAAATACTTAAATGCTTTGTATGTGACATCAATAAACTGCAATAATTTCTTAAACCTTTGCTAATTAATCAGTAGTTTGGCTTTGGATTATCCAAATCCGCGAAGTGAACTCCTTACTCAGGTGGATTTCTGGTTGGATGCTTTGGAGAAGAGATGATTTTTCAACAATTAAATAATATTGGGAGTAAGTGTACAAGTAAGAGTATCGAATAAGTAAATAGCATTGGGATTGATGATTTTGTTGGGAGGTATACTCAAGACTTCACATTCTTCCTCTGTATAGTCTCCTTTCTATGAGGTACATATCTTCAACTAACTGAACATACATTTTTAAAATAAATCAAAAAAATCAATGCTCATGCTTCACCAAGAACAACAAGAGCTACTAATAGTCACCATGCAATTCACCGTACTATGGTTTTAATAATTTCCTTACTAGAACAAGACTAGCAAACTAAGATTGACCTCTTTGAATCTTATAGCAAATTCCTTAGTCAAGTTTTAGTAAACATTAGTTAGACCTTATTAATTATTATTACCTTTATTATTCTTTTTCTGCGATTTTGTATATGATGTATGCTATTTAAATTTGAATTACGATTGTGAATTTAAAAGTGTAACATAAATTTACTGTGATTGGGCTTTGCCCGTTTATAAATAAATAAGTAAATAAATAAATAAATTAAGAAATAATCGTCTTGGTGTAAAGGAGATAAATCTTTTGTCATATTGTAGAAGCATAAAATTGAATGAACATTATTATTTAATATAGCTGTTTATTGTATTATGTTTTATAAAAAATATCAATAGGAACATATTAAATATACAGTACTTAAAGGTACACATGAACACCTTCTATATACATGCTATATCGGTCATGACTAGAACACAGTTTTTATGTATACATCTCACAAGTCTAGGTATTAGCATTGCTAAATAAGTAGCAGTCTTTTTTCCCTTCCCACCATGTAAACGAAAATAGCTTAATAGTTTCTTTACTCCCATAACTACGGGGCAAATCGGTCCTAATGATGTCACACCTATTTCAGGCATCTCCATACTCGCATAGATCTCCTTATTACCGGTTAAAAAGAGATCCGTGTATCTCCTTAACCGTCTACCACGCTAACGGTGCACCATATATTTGCATTCGGAAGTGGTTACGGCAGCGAATCTTTTGACCCAAGTCACGTGGGGCGATGGCACCGTAAATGGGCTTCTTGTCTTCTTAAGTCTTAAGACTCGCAGAGTCGAATCAATGGTATTGTAGCCCAGCAGGAAATATCAGAAAACACGTTTCATTCATTTAAAAGTTGTAGGTTAAGTGAAGAACTTTACTTGGAAGAAATGGTCATTGATCAAAGTGAACATTTTATTACCATCTATAAATAATAAATTTTACTACTGTTAATCAAGAACTTGCCGAGTGATAGACAATGGTTTATTACAAGGAAATAAGTATTTTTACGTATAGGTAAAAATTGAAAAATCTAATATATTTCAACGTTATCTGATGTTTATTTATTACATGGTTTTAAACTCCCTTCATATATATAATCAGTATTATATAAAAAGAATTTATAAATGGCAAAAGGTAGGAGGAGAATAGAGGCTTACCAATGGAAAATATCATTTGGTAAGCCTCTTATAAAACCAACACTCCATCCACATTTAACCATCTGTGTATAATAAGCATTTTACCTACAATTTTTAAGGTTTCTAACCGAATAATTTACAATCAAATATATGTAAATTTTGGAGGTTGCATGATTTAATTCCTATCAAATAGAGCGGCTTTAGGAAAAATTTTAATGCTTCAATCGCATTGCCTAATGTTACATATAACATAATTAGAGTTTGGGATAGAAATATAAGTAGTATTCTTGATTATTAGATTTTTCTAAAGTGTTCGATACCACAAATCATAATTTGTTACTGGCTAAACTTAAATATTACTGATTTAACAATCATTCTTTTGTTCTTGTGCATTCATATTTAACCAACAGAAGTCAGCGTATATTCTTAGATACTAGTTATTCGGATCAAACAAATATTACTTACTTTAGGTTCAATATTCCCGTCCATTTTTATGATTTATATATCTAATATATTAAGATCATTGATATATTGTAAAATGCAGGCATTTGCACTAAAATTTACTTTAATCTGATGTTTATTTATTACATGGTTTTAAACTCCCTTCATACATATAATCAGTATTATATAAAAAGAATTTATAAATGGCAAAAGGAAGGAGGAGAATAGATGCTTACCAATGGAAAATATCAATTGGTAAGCCTCTTTTTAAAACCAACACTCTATTCACATTTAACGATCTGCGTATAATAAGTATTTTACCTGCAATTTCTAAGATTTTTAACCGAATACTTTACAATCACATTTATGTAAATTTTGGACGTTGCACGATTTAATTCCTATGAAAAAGAGCGAAAAATTTTAATGCTTCAATCGCATTGCCTAATGTTATATATGACATAATTAGAGTTTGGGATAGAAATATATACTGGTATTATTAGATTTTTCTAAGGTGTTTGATACCACAAATCATAATTTGTTACTGGCTAAACTTAAATATTACTGATTTAATAATGATTCTTTTGTTCTTGTGCATTCATATTTAACCAACAGAAGTCAGCGTTATATATTCTCAGATAATAATTATTTAGATTAAATAAATATTACTTACTTTAGGTACAATATTCCCTTTGATTTTTATGATTTATATATCTGATATATTAAGATTTAGCTTTGAGGCAAATAGTTACAGGAAGGATCAACATCAATCAAGATTTAAAAACGCTAACTATTTTATCAAAATACCATAATTTAAAATTAAATGCCAACCCAACAACAAACATCTTTGGAAATAAAAATCAAAAAGAATTTCTAAAATCTAATATTGATGGTATAAAATTGGCATATATAGGTATAAAATTAGCATATATTGGCATATACAGATCGTGTTATCGTGAGCTACGTATTACCCAAAATAATGGCAACACCGCTTGGTTGCGGCTTGAAGGCGGTGGACTTTTTCGTTTTTATTTTTTTAACCGGGAGTCAGCAGACCTCACTTTGCTGTGTTACTGCACGTTACATTAATAATTTTTGAGCGTTATTTTCGTGTTTTTTTCACTATGGCTGTTTATACCCCTTCCGAAAGAGTTCAACTAATTAAATGGTTTTATGGAGGTAATTCGGCAGTACAATGTAGAGATTTGTTTTCAGTGACATTTGAGAATAGACCGATTCCTTGTGCAAAAACGGTTTTAAATGTGGTTACAAATTTTGAGACATCTTTTTGTCTTCAAGATTGTAAAAAATACCACACAAAACGTCAAGAACCACCTGTTGAAGTGGTCCAGGATATAGAACGGCGGGAAGAAATGGTTTGCAGTACCCTAGAACTTGATTCGACACGGTCCACTAGAAGTGTTGGAGAGGAACTGGGAATGACCAATAAAACTGTTGCTCGTATCTGGAAAAAATATGGGTACAAATGTGTCAAGTATTCAAAAACTCAGGAAATATTTCCTGAAGACCAGTGGCGAAGAATGGAATTTTGTGAAACCATGATAGAAAAGGGAAATGAAAACGAATATTTTTTAAAAAATATTTTTTCTGATGAATCTTCTTTTCCATTAGATGGCAAACACAATCCTTCCATTGTTCGTTATTGGTCTCAGGAAAACGAGCACAGAAGTTTTCAGTTTCGTACTCAGTATTCTCAGAAATTGAATGTTTGGGCAGGTATTTTGGGCGACAAAGTTATAGGGCCATTTTTTATTGATGGCACTTTAATCGCCCAAAAGTACCTTGAGTTGCTGCAAAACCAAGTTCTTCCTGCCATTTAAATTCTACCTGATGTAGATCAGGGATCGGTTTATTTTCAGCAAGATGGCTGTCCTGCTCCTAACGCGGCTAGGGTAAAAGAATTTTTAACAAATACTTTTCCTAACCGCCTTATTAGTGGGACTGGCAATATTAAATGGCCTCCTAGATCTCCAGATTTGTCTCCAAATGGCTTTTATCTGTGGGGTTACCTTAAGCAGACCATTTACAAGCATGAATTTAGTAGGCCAACAAATTTAGAGGAGTTACGAAATAAAATTGTCGAAGGTGCCAATTCCATTTTACCTGAAACTCTTTTGGAGGTGCGAAATAGCTTTTACGATAGGTTAAGTTTTTGTTTAGCGAAAGAAGGTGGTTTATTTGAGCCTTTTATTTAAAAAATGATATGTTGTTAAGTTTGTTTATTAGAGTTTTATTTCAGTTTTTTTAATTATATTTTTATCAGAGTTAATATTTTATTTTTTACTAGAATAACGCTTTAATTTTCATTATGCAAAGACAGCATATTAAACATTTTAAGATTACAATTCTATGCGGGTTTTACACATTGTCATGTCTGTAAAACCCGCATTAGAATAAATATTTTAAAAATGCCTGGATTTTCGCGTAATATTTTGGGACACTTTGTCGCCAAACGACGGAGCTCACAAGAAAGTCAGATGTTGACTAATCCCGTCCTCGGGCCGGCCAGGGCGGTGCTCTGTCGCAGGCACTCGTACACGCGCGATGTTGCTAAATTTCGCCTCTATGGGGTTTCCTATAAGTAACGAACGAAAACACGATCTGTATATAGAGTCTGTTAAAAGTTTGGGAATCATTTTAGATGATCAATTAAGATTTAAAGAAGATTTTACACAAATTTTTTTGGCGCTTAAGACCATTAACAATAATAGGCATATATTAAAGGTTAAGTTAATAAAAGAACTATGTGAATCTCTTGCACTCAAGTGCATATCAATATTCATTCGTATATCGTCATTTCAATCGGAGGTATCATAAAGAATAATAATAACAAAATATTTTTGTTGATACGTCAGAGTAATACTATAATATATTATTTTCTTTAAATTTTTACAGAATATACAGATTGAATCTGGAGTAGAATTTCTTACAAGTCTTGATAAGATTGAATAACTTTTATCATAGACATGTGATCACAATCATCAACCACCATAACAAGTTAAAATGATTTAATAATATTCTTTAAATTTACTTGAATATTTCATGAAAACATAGTATATAAAACATTTTCAAAAGAAAATGTTGAAAATAGCAAATTTTCCTCAAAATCACTAAACAAATAAGATAATTTAATAGTAGCAAATACATAATGGTTTTCAAAATAGACATCATTAAAAGTATTGAAAGTGGCATTAACAAATCGGAAATTGCGAAAAGGAAAAATATGGCAAAAACAACAGTTTCTACAATTTGGAGCAATCATGAAAAAATCAAGCAAGCAAGTGAAAATAAATCGCAAAGAATTAAGAAAATTAGGAATCCCGTACGCCCAGATGTGGATTAAGCTCTTATTCGATGGTTTGAGGTGAGAAGAACCGAAAATATTCCTATAAGTGGACCACTTTTAAAAGCAAAAGCGGAAAATTTATCTAAGGGATTAGACGGTGGAGATTTTAAGTGCTCTACGAATTGGCTTGAGCGTTTTAAAGTTCGTCACAATATCAATGTCGGCAAAGTGTCCGGTGAAGCAGGAGATGTTAGCAGGGAAGCTGTGGTGAACTGGTTAACCGAGAAATGGCCAGATATTGCACAAAATTACAGCTGTGAAGATATTTTTAATGGGGATGAGACCGGACTATTTTACAAGATGACTCCAGACTGTACACTGAAATTTAGAGGAGAAAAGTGTGTGGGAGGCAAACAATCAAAGCTAAGATACACCGTTTGGGTTTGTGCAAATATGACAGGTAGTGAAAAATGTAAACTTTTTGTAATTGGTAAATACGAACGACCGAGGTGCATGAAAAATATTAAAAACCTGCCTGTTATTTATAAATCGAATAGATGCGCATGGATGACTTCAGACATTTTTATTAATTATTTGAAAGAGTGGGATGAAAAACTAAGACGTCAAAAAAGAAAAATATTGCTTCTAGTGGACAACTGTGCAGCTCATCCAAAGAATGTAGATCTGACAAATATTAGATTAGAATTTTTGCCTCCCAATTGCACTTCTGTCACACAACCAATGGATCAAGGCATAATAAAATGCCTAAAAACCTATTACCGTAGATATTTTATGTATCGCCTAATTCAAGCATTGGATAGTGAGGAAACGTTCAATCTAACAATTCTAGACTCGATAAAAATAATTGCGAAATCTTGGAATGAGGTTTCACAAGAAACGATTCAAAACTGCTTTCGACATGCTGGTCTAGTGAAATCGATCGAGGAGTTTGATTCAGATGATGACTTGCCTCTGAATCAGTGGTACGAGAAATATAAAAGTGTTGATGATGATGATGACTGGAATATTCCGCTAAGTTATTGGTTGCAAAATCACTGCCAAGACGTAACTACTGTAGAAAAATATCTTCCTGAACTAGATAATTTTACGACCATCGACGATAATCTGGTAGCAACGGAGACCTTAACGGATTGCGACATTATTGCCAAAGTTATAGAATCAAACTGTTCAACGAATGATTTAAGTTCCGATAACGAAAGCGGCGATGATGATGGACCAGTGAACGAACCCATTCCAAGTTATTGTGAAGCACTTTGTGCAATTAAAACTGTTACGAATTTTTTACAATATACTGATTACGGATCTGATGATACAATTTTAGAAGCCTCGTTAAAAGTTGAGAAGCACATCGAGAATATGTATATGTATCCGATTTCAATGTTATATGTTACATATTAATATTATATCTTTTTTTGTATTTAATATTTAGAATGTATTTTTTGTTAATTTAGTCCTTTAATTAAAACAAATAAATCTTTACATATTTATTTTTATGGGTTTCTTTTATAGCATACCTCCGGTTATAAAGTACTAATTTTATTCACCCTAGAGGGTACGTTATAACCGGAGTTCACTGTATTCAAAACATCTAACGGATTATACTTAAAGTATATTAAATCTTTTTTTAAATATAGCCTCAAAAAACAAGGCATAATCAAAGATACTCAAAAAATACTTTAAGAACAAAAAAAGTGTAAGTTTTAAAACCAGAATAAAAATATTAAATTATGTTTGTTTTAATATCTATCTCTAATATGACCAAAAGAGATTTTACAGGCACATTTAAAAATATGGCCAAAAAATTAAAAATATCAACGTTTCACATCAAACTAGACCTTCTTGGAATTTTAACTAACATCTTAAATATTCATTCCATACCAAAATATAACCAGTTAGTATATGTTTTTTTAAAAATATTTTTAAAATTATTATTAAAATCACTAAAATTGTAAAAAAAATTAAAATATTTATGACTAAAAATTACAAATCTCAACATCCATATTTTATGTTATACATATTTTAATTAAATATTCAACTTTAAGTTCTTTGAATATTAAATTAATTTCTTATTATCGTTATTTTGTGAATGATTTATATTTTTTAAATGTCAACATGTTTTTAATTCAGAATGCTTAAAGTTTCTACTTTTAAATATTCTTTTTCAGTCTTTTTTAAAATTTACCTTAAGATCCGCAAAGAGGTTTTAAGTTTTGTACCAAAGACATGTAACAATCCATAGTCAAAGCCAAAATACCTTAAATTAAAACTTAATTTCAAAAATCAGCTATCTTTTGTATTATTGTATGAATATAAGTATTATTATTGTTATTATTGTTATTTTAATATTATTATATAGTTTTTTTAACTATATAATAATATTGAAATTTGTGAGTAAAAAAGCGCAAAAATAAAATCATTGACATCTTGAATTATAAAGTAAAAACAAAACAAAAATACAAATTGACTTTAGATACCATATACACTGATTACCTGTTAACTTGTTATAAAATGTTAACCACATTGTGACTACTAATTAAATAAATAAAAGATAGTCACGATGTTCTGAAACATCAAATTATTATTTTGAAGATCAAACAAGATCTTACCAATTCTTGAAAAACCTTGAAATAAAAAAGAGAGAATTTTAACTTAATAACTAATCATTACATCACATCTAAAAGTTATGCTGTTGACCTTAAAAAACCGCGGCTGAAGATCTTGCAGATGGTTCAACCTGTCCGATGCAAGATTAATTAAAAATTAAAATTTTAGCACTTTATTACTTCCATCATCGACAACAGCGTAATTATAATGTAATAAAAAATGCAAATATACTCTTTACCCTTGACGTATCTCGGGCTCATCGCTAAAAGAAAGAAAGTGAATTGAGAAAGTAAGTTTGTTTCTGCTAAATAAATAATGAATAAGAAAATAAGTTTTGTAAGACTGTGTTAATTCTCTTTTGATGAACAACAGTGGTCTTTTTAAAAATATTGCTTAAATTTGAAAGCATTTATTAATCCATAAATCGAACATTATTTTCATAAAAAAAAGTTATAAAATATGTTTTTAATTGCTTTATCATCTTCTGGTTCATTGTCATCACGCGACAAAAAAATTTAACGAGGTACTTTCATTTTTACTACCTCGTGACCTCGCGATCTACGCCTATAACTATTGCCTGCAATGAAATGCAAGAATCACAACCAGCCTTTTCTATAAAGCCTTTGTGTTGATACGACCAAAGGAATGCTATGTCAACTAGGAAGTGTCTTTCAAGAGGATGGGCGCGGCCACCTATAACGAGGATTAAGTTTAATTTAATTAAAATGGTCTCGTTAAGTTTTTCGTTTTTTAAAATTCTAACGATTATTGTAAATATTATAACTTGACTAGATAATTGAAGGTGATATTAAAAATGATATAATCTTGATCACACAAGTAAAACTGTAGAGCTGCTGCCTCGTATAGTTGTCATTTATTGATTTTTTTAAGTTAAAGCCGTATTATACAAATTTAATAAGTCAATTTTTAAATCAAACATGATAATGTGAAAAAAATGTCTTTTTTTTTTTAAATAGAACTTGTTACAAAAACCAAATTGGGCTATTTCAATGATCTTTTTATGAAGCTTTACATCTGACAATTTCCATCATTGTATTAAAGTTATTTATTTATTTACTCACGGGACTTGCCCATTAAATTACTAAAACAAAGCAAATTACAAATTTGGAGTAAGCACCAGAGAAAGTAACTTCCTACACTAATAATATTACAGAATATTAAAACATAATCTATAAAAGACAAAAATAATCTTTATCATATGCCTACCAGTATACTCACAATACATTATATTTACCAAAACTGAATATCAACTAAATTAATATTTTTAAGGAACACTACTAATCAAATTCACAAATGACTTTAAGGCATCTGGAAGAGGTCAATAGCTGTAGGAAGAGAAATCGTTAATTTAGAGGATCTTGAAATGAATGAGTTTATTGAGTTGATTAATCATTTGAACATATATTCGTTTATTTTTTTGAATCAGTAAGTCTTATGGAAGCCAACAGTAGGGGACTATTTACTAGAGAGTTTGTAAGTTTAAAAAACATTTTTAAAACTGCTTCATTCCTTCTAGCCTTCAGAGTGGGCAGAGAAAAGCGCTCATGAAGAGTGCCATAGTCATAATAAAAACCCTCCAGAGGCATGATATCGAACATAAAAGCCATAAAACGTAAAAACTCTCTTTGTACCTATTTAATTTTGTGATAATAGATCTAATTAAGAAACAATATATTTGTCTCAAAATCAATAGTACACTCTTCACAAATCCTAACATTTTTAGAGCCTTGGATATCATTTTATCAATGTGTTTTACAAAAGATAGCGAGCGAGCAATAGTAACTCCCAAGTCCACAATAAAGGGCACTTTACTCAATGAGGAGTTGTTGATTTTATACTCAAAAATCAAATTGTTTTTCTTCTTTGAGAAACAGAGAAAATGGCACTTGTGTATTCAATTTCAAGCCACTGCATTAACACCACAACTCCAGCCTTTCCAAATCAGCCTGCAGTCGGCGGCAGTCATCAATGGATGACACAGACATAAAGCAGTTGAGGTTATCAGCAAAACAAAGAAATCTTAAGTAAAGGAAACACAAAAAGGAGTGTCATTAATAAAGACATTAAATAATAGGGGACCCAAATGGGACACCTTTGTGGTACTTGTGGATATTCTTCTACCAATTTCTCTAATATACTTATTATCATTGTAACAACAGGGAATGGGTAAGACCTATCAGGTTTTTAATATTATCTGTAACTAATAGTTGTTATTATAATAATAAAATCTAGAAATCACTGTACTAAAATTCTGAAAAACATAGTCAATTTTCCATTAGCCTTACCTTGACTACAATTTACGTTGTTCTTTTACGGAAATCAACTTAAAAATATATGGTTAAAGAACCAGTTATAAATATACTGGCATGATTCATAAATATTATTAAGTATGCAAGTAAAGATACAAAAATTACAATTTTGCTCGCATTCTTGCATTATTAAACCATTATTATTATGTAATAAATATCACGTTTGCTACTGTATTACATATACTGGGTCTCAGAGGTATTATGTTTAGCTTTTGATGTCTTTATGTAAAAGAAACGTAGCAGAAATAATGATCATTGTCGAAGATATCAGGTTTCTTTTTACTTAGGAATGGGTTAGAATAGAAAATTAATATGACTTGGTAATATGGTTTTTGCGATATCAAGTATTGATATACCTATTTAGGGATAGGAAATACTTTTTCCTAATTTTTTTAAGCCATCATATCAATTAGATTAGAGATATTATATTTTTTTTAAGTCCATAAAAAAGAAAAAATCCAAAAAATATAGTAATAAGTATTTTTAATACGAGTAAATACTTAGATGCAAATATCGGGATTTGCAGGAAACAAATAATCTAAACACTGGTACTGTATATAATCTGTAAACTAAATAAAACATTTCTCGAATGGAAAACCGATTTTTTTATGGATCCGAACTAATTTGGCATCTTGAAACTTAATTAAAGGTGATCCTTCCTTCTTTCGTTGATTCGGCACAGATATCTTCATTAGACAGATCCTTCCAGAGTTTTCCTTTACTTTTTGATTTTTTTTGTGCACAATATTGACACCCATTTTTTCTTAAAGTTTCACTACCCTAATTTTTTACCAATATTTTCTCCACCAGCATGATTGGTTAGTTTTTATCCTACTGTAAATATCCGCAATGGTTGGCACTACTTTGTTTTCTGGTAAAGCAAACATTTTTGTATTTTTTTATTGATTTTACACTTTCGAGCACTAAATCCAAAGATCTACTAGAAGTTCTATACTTGTTGAAGCTAAAATTATATATCTAGGAATACTATGTACCTCAATTATTATAATAAAATCGTAATTTTACTAAAGAAGGTAAAGCTCGTACCTTCTTAAATATGATTTTAAATGGTGGTATTACTATATATCCAATATATGTATCCAATATAATCCGCCCATGAATTCCCGATGTTATAAAAATGTATATTTTTGAAATCTTTAATAACAAAAAACTAAATTAAAATTAATAATTAAAAATTAATATTTAATCGACCAGGTCAAACTTTTTATATATAAATAGGGTTCTACTAACCTATATATTTATAGTAGAACCCTATTTTTATATTATTTCAGTGTGGACAATAGTAAAATATTTTATTTTATTTGTTTACTTTACTATTGTCAATATTATAATAAATAAATATATAAATGTAAATATTTTTATAAATTACGCTAAATAAATAAGTTCTATTATGCATCCACTTTCATTACAGAACCTTGACTATTTAATTTTTTTGAGGAGGATTTAGGGATATTGTAAACTTTTTGATGGTTTTTTGACCCAGACCTCATGACTATATTTACTGAATTATTGTAGATTTCTCCTAAATTATTTTTTTAAAGAAAAATATACTTTTTGGTTGAAACACTGATTTTATTGATAAATGCTTAAGGAAGGTGATTTATTTAATTGGTTTTTTTCGTTAAGAATTATAGTAATTGGCTAGCTATCCCTGCTTACAAACATTACAAAGAAATAGTAACAAGTCTATGGAATACATAAAGAAAGTAATTTTGTCTTCTTCTGTCTTTATCTTTTGTCTCTATTACAAGATTCATGTAATTGATTCTCTTTCTCTCTTTCCTTCTTCTGCAAGAGCAAGAACCAGTATAGATTTCCTCTTCAAGGCAAGTGAGTTTCTATCTCTTTTACACAATCGATCACCTAGCATTTTTCTCACTTAACATCTTCTGCAAATGATCAAAGTTTTATTCTCTGGCAACGCCGCATTATTTTACAAGGAAGTGTTATGAAGAAATTTGTGTTATCAGGACACAATTACAATTTTTATTTATTTTCACATTTTATACTTGAATATATTTGTTTGAATTTTGACCGATGAAATTTGCATCCGTCAACATATGTTAACAATAGCATTGTTATGATGATAATGAAATACTGTCAAATTAAAAACCAAACTGTATGACAAGGCGACTTAAAAAGTAAAGATGTAACAACAAAATGGTTGACTATTGAAATTATAACAAATTGATTATTTGTTGGTTGAAAATTAAAATAAGAACTAATTAATATATGCCAAGAATATAATTAAAAGTCCTTGAATGGAATACAAGTATACTTCGCAGGATGCAGGATATCTTAAGTCAATTTTCAATTACATAGTAATTAAACAACAAATTATGCAGATGCCGTCAAAACATCTTAAAGAAATGTATACTTTTCAAAATGATATATAAAATAATTATAAAGTTTTTTCACAAATGAAATACATAAACCTACACTGAAAAAAAAACGAAAAAATTACCTTAATAAATATTTATTTAAATGTTTTTTATTTCCACTGAATACAATTTGTTTCAATAAACTAATTCTTGCTTGTGTCAAATAAATGTATGTATTTGAATATTTTTAGTCATTTGTTTAAATATATTCTTAATGTTTTTATTTATGACAAATAATTATTTATTTAAAATAAATTAAAAAATAAGAGGAGTTACTCAGTTCATTTTATCAAATAATCGTTTTTTTAATTTAAATATATTTATTAACACAAACAAATAAGTTTAAATACAAATAACTCAATAGGTACTTTTTCAACACTCAATCATTAGAACTACAACAGGAATCCCCCACCCGAAGCGCAATTGCGGGTGCGGACCGGCCTGGGCAGTTCGTTGTTTGCTTGATACTGGGAAAAAAGTCACCCATAGATTTTTGTCAAATCGCAGTTTTTCACCAAATTCACCATTATTTATTCGCTCTTTACGATTCATTTAATGTTTGTTTGTATATAACGTGTGGATGTGTGCATAACTTGTGGATTGTGAATTTTATATAACATATATAAAGTTTAAAACACAAATCATAGTAAAAAAGGTAAACCAGTACTTATTATTTTATTTCTTTAAATCTTATGTTTAGAGTCCTGAGGATGACCTCATAGAGGTCGTATCGTCGACAAAATATATGTAAGAATTGTTTAAGTTTGTATTTTATTGACCTTAATCCAACAACCAACCATAAAAAAATTAAGATGTGATGAGGTCGCTAAAAACTATTTAATGTTTTTTGTTTTGTTGTATTGTCTGTATTTTTTAAGTTTTTATGTACAAACGATGCAGCTAACCGTGTTACCATCGTTGGTACAAAAGTGTATTTATTTTACCTCATAGTGTGGTATTTTGAATCCTAATTTTTTGTTAGATTTGTAACATAGAGTAATTAGTTATAGGAGTTGATAAAAGTGTCGACTCCTTGTTATTATATTTTTCTATATTATAAGGATTAAAAATTTTTATGTTTTATTTTCTTATGGTTTTTGAATCTTGCAAATTTAATGTTAAGTAGACTATTTTGCAGTTTAAAAATATTTCAGTTTAATAATAAAGAAGTATTATTAACATTATTTATTAGTATTTTTCCTATATAATTACCTTTCCTTATAGTTCAAGGTTTGTAAATTATTATTTTTGGGTACTTTCATTTAGTACTATTTATTCTTTTTATAACCCATATTTTATGGTAATTATACATATGTATGTTTTAGCATCAAAATTGTTATCCACACCGGATACCGGATTTAAAAAATATAGGTACGGTAACTTTTAGTAGAACCCTACAGGAATTAAATTTTAGATATGCAACCAAATAACTCATTTACTTATATTAAATAATGAAAATCTGGGTTCAAATAAATTTTAAAAAAATGTGCACTTAAATGTTTCATCCAAATAACAAAAGTTATTTAAATTAAATCATCCATTACTTATTGCAAATATTTCGTCTCTCAAACTAACTATTTTTAAGGTAATATAAAATACATTATTTTATTGAATCAAATAAATTATACATTTTTAGTAAAAAAATTAATATTTAAACCGAATAAATGTACATTTCACTTAAACAACACCTGTAGTATTTTAGTATTTAAAGACATTTGTTCAAATCAAATACATATTTATTTGATACAAACAATTTAAGTAAAAACGATTCAAATACATTTAAAAAAAAATCAAATAAATGTTTGTTTGGCGATTATGGAACAAATATTTCTTTAAAATAACTCCAAATTTTTTTAGACCAAGGATTTTTTTTTTCAGTGTAATATAAGAATTGTGAGAAAAGACCATTCCGTGTTTCATTTGTGAAAAATATGTTTTGTATATCTTGGTGATCTGGAAGAATAGCAATATTTGTTTATGGGTAACAATTTTTATTTGGCAATATTTGTTTATGTCATAACAATTATCGTAGTGTTGTAATCACGTGATTTTAATGTTTGTATAGATCCAGTTTTAGTCCCTTTCTTATGCATCTTAATATTCCATTTTTATTCATTGTTAGTTGTTTTAACCTTTTGACCTTGCCGAAGGCACTATAGCTTTAATATGTATTAACGAAAACCCTCAATTTGTATCTCTGATGATGGACATGTTATATGTCCGAAACATGTAGGGTTAATAATTTTTAAATAAATTTAGTGGACGCTGACCGAATTATTTTTAGTTACCTATTGACATATTACCTCCACAGATCAGATAATGGGTTATTTGTAGATCTTTAATAAAAAAAATCTAAGCGAAAAAGATATTTTATTTCTCTGATATAATAATAACAATAACTACTAATAGCTTTATGTAATCATTTTTTGAAATTAACAATTTTGCACTAGTTTTACCTTGACTGAAATTTACAATTTTCTTGTACGGTACTCAGCCCATAAACCAAACATAATAGTAATTTTATGTATATAAAATACCGTTTTATATTGTTATGCTATTACGATTGATTCATAAATATTAAATATGCAAGTAAAGACACAACAATTACAATTTGATTCACATTCTTGCAGTATTTAAAAATTATTATCATTATTATATAATAATAATAATGTTTTACTTGTAATAATATGTAATAATGGTAAATTCTGTGTGTTCCCTACATTATCTGTTTTGCCTTTCGTTTGATTCCGGATGTTTTCCAGACTCCATGCTTTTTTCTCTCTATATCTCAACTTGGTCCATGAGTTTGGGTTTTTATGATTTTTTTATCTTATACCATACTTATGTTATTTCCTATTTCTTCTAAATAAGTGCCAATATCCAAATGGGGATTTATATAATAAACTAATGTTTTGCAATAAGCTTTTTCCATACTGAACTATTTATTACCTTGAGTGTATACCTAATCCAAACACTATATTATTATACCCGCATCTTCCCGATAGCAGGTTTCTAATACTCCATAAAACAATATATGGCCATCTAATGAATTTATGACTCGATTTTAATGTTATACAGCAAATACGTCATTAAATTCATTATATAGATTACATATAGCGGACCAAACGTGCGCTAAACATGAAAAAATGAAACGCCTGTGACGTGCAAATTCGTCGCGGTTTGTAATTATAATTTTGTCATTATAATTATTTTTCTGTCTTGGGGGATCTAAAGACTTGAGGCCTTTTTACCCGTATAAGGATGAAAATAATGTGGTATTATTGCGAGGTTAATTAGTAGTTTTATGCATATATTACAAGTATTTAAACTGTATAATAAACTCATCATTAATAATATATTAAACACATTATAAGGGAAAATTGTTTTTAAAATCTCCATTAATTTTAGGAGAAATTTTATGTTTTGACTATTTTCTGATCTGTTTGAGCTAATTAGATAGATTATATCTGAAACACATTGTTTTTATTGACAACGTTAAAACTTCCATCTGACTCGTATTTACTATAGTTTAATTGTTTCTACAGTGCATAACAAAATGATTAAGATGTCAGGGAAGGCTGTCCCTTTAAAAACGCCATAGAACCGCGTAGAAGTTGTAGAACCGATAGAGATTATTTCAAGAGAGAGCAAACAAGTACACAAATTCTAGAAAATGTTTACTAAAATTATATACTAGGATTTACAATAAAATACTACTTTATATATACTTATATTAAACAAGATGAACTTTTAAAAATTATACACTATAGGAAAAAAAATAAACTAAATAAAAAGTAGAATCCTAAATAAATTTAACTAATCCAATATAAGAACTATGCAAATATTTACCGTATTTATATTTTCATAACCATATTATAGTAATTTTCAAAAAAAAATCCGATTAGTACCGTAATGTAAAAAATTTCAAAAGCTAAAATTTTTACAAGAAAAAAACTACTATGTAACCTAATCACTAATATTATTGAATTGAATTAATTATATAAAATCAATTATAATAGATCATTGAATCAATTATAATATTGTGCACAACAATAACAATGTATTGAGTACCCTATCTAACTTTCAAAAAAGATAATAAAAGGGAAACATTGCAGAAGACTAATTAATACGAGAGAACTTACATTACGCGCTTTTTATCCTGGAGCCAATGGAGCATAATTTGTTAAACATAATCCACAGGGGTTCTAGTTAGGTAAAAAATAAGGAAATAACGAAAGAATCACCAAGTACCTGAAATTATTTGAATTACAAGTCATATTTCAAAATTCTTAAAAAAATAGACTCCATTTTATCACTTTACATAACTAAATAGTGATGTGCCATAAGATATGACACATCGGAAGCAAGCTAAGCTGTTTTAATTCATTATGCAAAAGCATTACTGCCAAAATTATGATTATATTCAAATAAAATTTGGGATATAGAGAATTTTTTGTGCATATAGTTTTGCAATTCCAACCCCTCGCGTATGTGAGCTCCAACCCCAAAATCTTAAATTTGATTAGGGGTCAAGTGATATCCTATTTTAAAGGTAATTATGTTATCTTTTCTTAGGAAAAAAAAATAAAAAACGATTTCTCTTTATTAAACGACTTATTGCTTTTTGGCAAAGTGTTAAAACCTGTAAATTTTTTTATGGAGTAAGTCTTTTGTGCTTAGTTTTTACAATAAATTGGTCACTAACCTCACGCAGGGTTGAGCTCCATCCCTTAAGTGAAAATGGCGTTAAACCTTATGTGATACCTCAAGTCATCAAATTCTCCTTTCGGTAGACCTAAAATCAAAATAAAGAAATATTTTCTACCTCATTACATTTATCACCGAAGATGGAAAAAAAGTTAAAAAACGTAAATTTTGTTTATGGTAATAAGGGCTCAAAGTGTTGGCCATCCTTACAATAATAAAGATTTTGTTCAAAACGGCCTTGTACATTATGAAGCATTTCTGCTGTAAGTGCGCGACATTCATGAATGATGCGCTGGCGCAATTTATTTATTGACTCTTGCTGTTTTATAAATTTTGCTATTTCAGTGACCCTATAAAAAAAATGTAAATGGGTCAAGTCAGGTGATCTTGCGGGCCAGTTTATTGGTTCTCCTCGGCCGATCCATCTACCAGGATATGCCCGATTTAATGATTTTCGAACTGCAAGAGTATAGTGGGGAAGTCACCGTCTTGCTGAAATCTTAACTCTTCGGTAAATATGTCCTAATTATTTTTATTTTTTAATGTTTCTGTCAATGCAGGACCGATCTTATATTTGTAGTTTGTGATGTCTTCTTATAGTTGTAGATGCAGTCTTCCATTGAGATTTTCATGCATAAAAAACAATCTACAGGTTTACAGTTCCGTGTAAAAAAAAGAACTTGCATTGAAACAAACAATTTGCATTATTTATTTGGTCATAATCGCGAAAAAAACTAAACGCCTGTCAAAATCATTTTCGTTCAATTGCTGTACAACATAAATTCTGATAGAGTGAAATTAATGTCTCTTTAAAATTCTGCGAATGCTCGTACGTGATATGCCACATACTAAAAGTAATTGCTTCGTGCTTAATGTAGGGTTCATATTGACATGACCCAAAACAGCAATTTCCAAGTATCCATCTATTTGAAGCGATTAGTTTTCGGTTTGCCACTGATCCTCTTCTTCTAGCTTTTATTGCCTTTTCTAGTATTTTATTTTATTTTGATTATTAATTTCTCAAATAAATACAATTATAAATTGTAATAATACGTAAGAGGCACTAACAAAAACAAAAATTCAAATTAATAAAAAAACAAAAAATTAAGACAAGTTTGTATGCATAACAAACGTAATATTAAGACTAAATACTAACACCACCACCACATTCAGAAATACATTGCTACATCATTTTTTTAAATGGAGAGCGGTCAATAAAATCAAAGAAAAATACCTTGCTCTCCAGCATTCGTAAACGTATTTTAGGAACTAATATTTTAAAAAAATTTATTACTAGATCCTTGTATTTTCAGTTATTGATAATAAAGCATATAAAAACACTTGGTAATGATACTCTGCTTTTCAAAGACACAACATTAAAATATGAAATCATATATGGATAAATTTTAAGCTTTTTGATGTATATTCATCTAAGATATCTTTTTTGTATCTTTTATATTATGGTGGTTTCTGCTTCTTACAACGAAACCATACAACCATACAACGGAAGCATACTCGACTTACGAGAACATTATACAATTTTATAATACTATAATTTCCCTAAAGAATTTTGTGATTCTAACAACAAAACCAAGGAACTGATAAGCTTTATTTACAATATGTTCATGAACATTAAATTTACAGCCATTCTTAAAGTACTTACCTATAAGGTCTTGCAATTAGATTTTCGGCAAGTTTACCCCCAACTCAATTATGTATTTTTGGTGTTAATCTGGATTCATTTAATTTAATATCTGAGCTGCAACATTAGCGCATATTACGTTATTTCAATACATGTTTATAAACACGTTTATAAACACAAACACGATTTCACAGCAAAAAAATTAGTACCTATTACTTTTTTATGTAAATTATAAAATTAGAATATATGTTTAACGTGATAAATCCAGAAAACATTAGCTGATGTTAAATACTTGTACGTTGAAAAGAGAATTGATGACCATTTAGTTGAGGTATCACATGAAGTTTAACCCTATTTTCATTTAAGAGATGAAGTTCACCCCTGCGTGAGTTTAGTGACGAAGTCGAAAATTTAACACAAAAGACTTCTTGACGTTTTGACATTTTTCAAGGAGCAATAAATCGTGTTATAAAAAAAATCGTTTTTTAATTAATATTTGTATCCTATTTGCTCAAGAATGGCTGCACAGAATTGAAAAAAAAATTAATTGAAAGGAGAATTTAATTATTTAACAAAGTAAAACATTACTTGCCTCCTCGAGGAGGTTAAAATTGCAAAACTAATGCACACAATTTTCCTCTTCGAAATAAAAATCGACAGGTGCGACCTCATAAGGCAATGAATACATCGCCAGTATAATTGATTCATGAATTATTAGATGAAGATTTTATCTGTTGGTCTAAGCTTTAGGCAATGGAGAACTGTTGACGAATTTTATCTATTAGAGGATTATTCCAATAATATCCGTTCTTATTTAAAAGTTTTTCTGTTAAAATTTTCCGTCTTATATCTAAGGCTGGACGATTAGTCTCTACAAGTGCTGCTTGAATCGGCGTAAGGCGTAAACATTTGTGACTAAAACCTCAGAGCTCTGTATTTTCTATACAGAACCAGTAGTAGATACTAGTAGTTCAACCTTACAAATAGTTTAGTAGTTAGTAGTTAATACCATAAAATATTGAGCCATTATTCAGCAACAATCGAATAAATTATCGATAGTTTCTTGACAGTGACAGATTTTAAAATTTCCAGACTTTTTTTATTATATATGTCATAGTCGAAATATAAAACCCGTTGTTTTATAAAACGCCTAGTCGTTTTATAAACAGCAGCCAGATTGTCAAATATTAATTGTCAACTCATTATTTTGCTATCTGGCTAGCGTAGTTTTATAAAACACCTAGTCGTTTTATAAAAGTACGGTGACTGCTTGGCCAGATTATTAAACGCTAAAAAGACATTTAATCGTTTGATATTATGACATTTTGACGAGTGATGCATTTTGATGCAAATTTGATCCATAATTTCAATTTTGCTTAGTTCGTTTAGTTACAACTCTTCTTGGTTTGTTTAGTACTCTAAAAATATGGATCCTGTTAAAGTAGCAGCGGCGGGAGTAGATAAAAACTTCTAACGTAGTTTTTATAAGGGTATGTAACATGATACAATAACACATTAATAATAATTATAATAGTATAGTTTAATTAATAATTATTTATGAAAATTTCATAAATAATTATTATTTCGTCCAATCGATGTTCATCTGTTCATCATCCTGCATTTAACGTAACGCGTCCTTGTAAGTTGCAAGTAATAAGTAATGAGACCTTAACCTCAAAGTTGTAGTGTTTTTATGTTGGCAGTGCTGCACAGACGTCCGTGTACCAATATTTTCTAGTTGCACGGACGTCGGTGTAGGAATATTTTCGTTGCTGCACGGATGGATACATTTTTGGACGTATATTTGCTGTTTTTTGAACCACGATCAAAGTAATTTGGATTTGAGATTTATCTGTTATGTGTATCTTAATAATTCAATTTTTTATGTAACAATAATATTTGAAACAATATTTATTTTTCACTACATAAAAGAGGCGACTAAAAGTTGATGCTGTTGGTTGAAGGTGTATGTAAACAGCTTCGAGGAAAGCGACAATATCGTAAAAAATATTCCAAATGAGACAGAACCAAATTCAGAGATCTTTAACATTAATGATATACTAGTTGTCTTGCAGGATATTGTTGTGAGAGAAGAAGGTCCTTGTAATGGGCATCAAAGTATTTCCGAAGTGGTAGTAATGGATCAGGACAATGGCGAAGAGAATAATTTTATGGATGGTAATATTATTTTACAGACAACGCATGAAATAAATCAGGTTGAATAAAGTTTTTTGGGCAATAGGTTAACTTTTGGGTCGACTATTAACTGTATAACCGAAAATTAAAATGTTTTTAATAAAGAAAATGGGGCAAAACGAAAACTGTGCTTATCCTGTGATGAAAGCGAAGCGATATGCAATCTTTGTGAAAAGGAAGAATTAATAAAAACACAAAGAACACAATGTACAATTGGCCAAAAACGTGCAGCTGACCAAATGGCCCAAATAACTAAAATAAAATTCAAGGATTTGCAAGTGGGGGTAGCATATATCTGTGGAAGTTCCAAAATTTGATTTGAGGACAAGGTTTTAAGAAATGTCAGTGCAAACCTAGTAAACTGCAATGCTGCACTAAGAGATGCCTTTGTTTTAAGGTTCGCGGAAAATGTACGAGTAGGTGCCATTTTAGTGGTCCATGTTCCAATAAATGAACATTTTTTCATGACCGCTTATTTTATTTAAGTATACTTATGTATACATAATACATAATAAGAATATTAAATGTTTATTTAGTTTTGTATTTTTAGTGTTTTTTATTAATAAATAATAAATTTTTATTCATTTGTTTTGTTCATAAAATAAAGCGTATTAACATATTCATCTAACTGTCTTATAGCTACAAGGACAATTTTTTATCTGCTTAGTGCTGCCAAATATGTATGTTGATATTAATAATTTATATTTTATTAAATACTTTTATATAAAATTCGTATTTTACAAACCGACTGAAATACTCGCAAGAATGTTAAACGGTGAAAACATTACCGTTTGACATTCTGACAGAGTTGTCATGATCGTTTTATAAAACGACAGCTTTTATAATCTGGCTACGACATATACACCACATACAAGATATTGTATTTCATTTACTTATGGAAAAGTAGTATTAATTAAAGTTATTTTATTATTTATTTATAGGTTGTGTAGTCAGAAAATTATGAATGCTGATTTTTTATTAGAAACACTAAATCATTGCTTGGAAAATACTTATTATAAATATATATATATTACGGTTATCGTTGTTGAAACTCTATACATATTTTTTAATCCTCATTTCTTCACTCGTAGATGATGACCAAAAAGCTTCTCTTTTTTAATTTTCTTCAAATTCTGCAAACGAATTCTTTTTAAAATTTTCTATTTTAATATATAAAAAAAATCTAAGAAAATTTATGGTTATCAATGAAACTATTCTCTCTCATAATCAAATGGTTATAATGCAAACGTTTCTAGAAACCATATGTTTGCGGCAGTTTTTAAGTCTGCTATATCACAATTATTATACAGAAAAATATTTAAAACGCGATATCTATATAGTGAGTGTTATTACCATAATAGCTGTGTTTACAGAAGCATATGGCGTACCACTTAGAGAGCAGATTTTTTTAATAGAAAATATATGGTTGGCGGAATATATAAGAAGTAAAATTATATAATGGAAACATGTATGTATGGGGCCTTATGTATCAGATAGTATATTAATATAAGAAGCAACATAAAGTGATCTCTAAGTGCAGATCTTATCTTTTGACTCGCACTCATTCAATTGTATGATTTTTTAAAGAAATCAAGGTATCGACATTCCAATATTAACTTTTTTTTGCCCCTGGGGCACAAGTAACCACTTGAATCCATTAGCTGGTTTTCCTTATTTCAAATTCTAGTACATAGCATTTATTAGTTCATAACATTCCATACTTACTAAGACTGAGACGTTCCAAGCCAAAACTGATTTAGCCCAGCCTGAAAGTACACAGAGTACTAGTATTTATTTTAAAAAATTAAGATTAAGCAAGCAATAAAAAAAAACAAAAGATTTATGTTCCATTTCTAAAAATTTTCAGAGATAATAAGGCAATTAATTTCAATTAGTAACTGTTAAACACTAATAAAATTAGTATAATTTATAGGTTCCTAAAAAAATTGTCAGTCTCTTAGTTCTTGGGCGAAATAGATTTTTTATCAAATATGCACTTAATGAGTACTTCTAAAGCCACTCAATAAATAAACTGGTAAAAAGTCACAGAATCAAAGATTAGTTCACACAATCGATCTTAGGCTCTGTCTCTGAGATGAGTCGTCATTGCGAGTCGTTATCGCGGTCGAAGTTGCTCACGAACTAGTAAATAGAAACAAACTAGTAAATAGGGATAACTACCCCTAGTCTTCATTACTCCTTATACCCTAATATGGGTCTTTCTAGACTCTTGGTGACCAATTACAGGTCCAAAAGTTGCAGAAGAGCCAAGTCGTGAGTCGTGGTCGCGGTTGCAGTTGTTTACAACTTAATTCGCATTAAACCCAAAAATAGGTCTCTTTCTAGACTAGACCAGCTTACGTCCGCAATCCCTAATAACCCAAAAACGGGTCTCTATCTTCCCACTCTTAGTGACCTAATGACGGTCCGTAAATGCTCTTATATTCTGAACGCAGTTAAACCCACCTTTATAAATATAAGTGTCTCTATAATAAGTTATGAGTTCGGTTGTCGTGTACTGATGCAATAAGTTAAAGTACTTAACTCATTGTTACTAGTTATTAAAAAGTGAGTAAAGTTATCTGCCAAGAGACAAAAGTCAGTGAAAATAAGGTTAATATAGTACGTAATACGTAAAGACAGCAAAGGCATCCCATAGATTGGATGTTAATTGGTTCAGCATATGATACTGTAGATAAATATTTATCACAAAAACATATTTTAAATTTAAGCTTTCTATGGCGACTTCAAATTTTTATTGCCATTTCAACAGGAATTTCTAAAAAGGAAATATTTAACGTGAATAATAACATAAAGTAAAAAAAGGTTTTCCTTAAAAAAAATATAAATCATTCCAGCATTGTGTTGATTGCTTTTTGCATTTATGTCATCCAATCAGTTTAAAATGAGTAAAAAAACCATGACACAAAATCTTTTGTCACCTATAATATGCATCCAACATATTTTTACCACCATCTGTGCAATTTATTTGCCAACCATCATCAGAGATCCATGGGTGGAGCAGTGAATGTAACTGTAACGAACCCACTTATTCATTTTAGCCTTGATCAAGAAATGTCTAAGGTCGTCGCTATTTCATACCATCCTGCCCAAGCCCCCGATCCTTTTTTTAATCTCGGTTTTTATCCTTTTTAATAATAACGGAGGAAATACATTCGCCAACCCATATGGTACAACTGGCAATTTAAAAGCGTAAAAGATGCATAATATGACCTCATTCTTTGTTGCATTTCAGATGGAAGAATAATAGAATAAGATACGTGTCGAATCTTGAGCGAAGCACTCCTGTGGATATTTAAAATTTAAATCAGGTTATTTTGCTGATTTTGCATAGAATTTTATGCAGATGATATATTAAAGGAAAAATTTGTTTTAGGGTGTAACTGAAATAACTTCTTACCTGTAATAAATACTGCTTTTTCTTGTCCAGTAAGTTTCTGAAAAAAAGTAAAAGTTATTTAGAATTTAGAATTATGTCAAGCAATAAGTCAAGCAATGTGAATTAAACACATCATTTAATTCACATTTTGGTTTTGGCACATTAATCTTAAAGGATATAATTTTCCAATCCAAATACCTTGTCGTCGTCAATAACCTAAATGTTTTTTGCTTAACAATGAACAAATGACTTGCCTTATCATAATTCTATGATTGGCTACCGTTAGAAGTGAAATTTCCTTTTAACGGCGTACACAAGCGAGGATTGTGTTATTTTACAACGTTTTATTTATTAGTTTTTCTTTTCTTATATTTTAGATGCTCTTGAAAGTGAAAGAAAATTATTTTCTGAATGACAATTTTACTATGTAACTTAATATGTATTAACTTAAATTTTCACTTTTTAAAATAAAAATTTTAATATGGATGGAAAAGGATAAGAAGTATAAGACAAATGGCTGTCCTACTTCGAGAGCTACTACATAAAATTTTCATGTTATAGAAACAAAGTAGTAGAAACTACTCTTTACTCAGAAGCATATAGGAAGATAATTTTTTGCATAAATAAACTAACATAAAGCGGCCAATGTCAACGATGGAACCAATATTAGCTACCTGGAATCGGAACATCATCGGTTTGCCACTTTTTCGCAATATGGGCAAAATTATCAACTTCTAATATATTTTCTTTTTCAGGAAGGATTAACCCTATAAAAAGTATTAAAAAATCATCTGTAAGCCTGACTTGTCGTTATCACATACACAGTATTACTTTAGTCTGCAGCAATCAACTTGGTTTTGTCACTATTCTGATGGTGAGTTTAGCATTATTTTGCTGTCGTATTATTTGTATATTTTTAGTGGTTATAATGCATCTTTCACTACTTTAGGCAGTCAGATTTCAAGGTTCTAGGAACATCAAATGGATCAGACTTATGACTTATTCCAAGATCTGCACTTGTTAAAATATCACTTGTAAATGAAAGCAGGAACGTATTCAACTATTTAGCAACAAATCTAATTCTATTATAAATAGAACGAATAAAATTAAACTCGTTAAGGACCTTTCGACATCTATATTAAAATTTGCATTTTACTTTTATTGTGATATTTGTCTGTTAATTTAAGAATATGTAAGATATTTGAATTGTTTTATTTAATTTTTGTGGTATTATATTTAATAATTTCTGTTCACCTAAATACCAATCTTGCTTTGTAAAGCAAACATTTTTAAAATTTTTCGCCTAATAAAGCACTTCTGAATTTGAATTGTATTGTCAAATATTTGTCTCTACGTCTGTAATTTTAGCTAATTTTATTTTTCTGATTAAAATATTAATTAATTTGAAGTCATATTTATTATTGAAATTTAAAAACAGATCATTAATTCTCATCTAAATAAGAAAATCAACAATAGCTTCATTAAACACCAATCAGAATTACAAATTTCTTATAAAACTAAAAACAACTTGGGTTCGATTTTGATCAATACCAAGGATAAACTTGACACATTATCAAAGAGTGGTATTTATAGATTGCAGTGTGATTCTTGTGATTGTTCATATGTGGGACGAACTTGTAGACCCTGAAAAACAGCATAGCCGAGCACTTAAGTAGACCCTCTTCTGCATTTGGTGAATATATAAAATGTAATAACCATAATTTCAGACCAAAGTCTACCTCTAAAAACTATAACCAACTAGATTTTCTTGAGGACATTTATATCACCAACGAGCTCATAAAAAATCCCTCTTGCTTAAATATAAAAGTGAACCTTAACAGACCTTATGTTAGGAAAGTCCACAAAAAAAAAAAAAAAAAAAAAAATCTCTTGCTTCTACCACTCTGATAGGTTCGCATAATATAAATATTAATTTTAAAGTTAAGTTAACTGTAGGCTAACCTAATTTGACATAGTATTTCCCGCCATCTAACCACAATAAAATGTAAACAAAACACAAAGAAGACCAACGTTCTCCCCTTTTTAAATACTGTTCGTCCTGTTTAGTGTTCTGTATAGTCTTAAGTGTGTCTAAATTTATGTATAATTTTAATAATATCAAATGTGTTCCCACTATGGTAAACTTCTGGGCTTAACTGACAAGTAAGCACATTCCGTTCGTTCACCTTTAACTATGATGTTTTTTACGCATATAACACCAAACTCATTTCAGTTAGCACTGATGATGGCTCATACGCCGAAAGCGCTCTGTTAAGATTTTAAAATAAAATTTCTCTGAATACATCTGGTTTGATTAATTTGTAAGCTTATATTTGTTTCTAAATCTTGATTGAAAGCTAGGCTCAGTGGGCTAATGGTGAAAAAACGAAGAACGAAAGAAACTCTTCTGAGAGATGATTATACCAGATATAACTTTATGAATCGTTACCATGTGATCACCAACGACCAGTAATTTGAATAGATAAGAAAAATGATAATAAAACAGATAGCCGGATAGAATGTGAAAAGAAAAGTTGTACTTCTTTGGTAAATCATTATCGGGTTTCCTATTTTTAGAAAATTCTAATTATTTTAACTTCAACTCTTTCTTAGAATTACTTTTCTATACAATTTTTTGCCAAAAAGCATTTTACCTAATAAGGGTCCAATTAAATTAACATTTATTAGGATCTTATAATTATCTCTTTTTTAAACTATTTTGGTAAATATAAAAAAATTGAAAACATCCAGGGTTCTACAACATTTAAAAAATAAGCCTTGGAACCAAGCATATTAATGATCTTAACATCATATTGCTCAATAGAATATATATATACATTTCTCCGCAAAATATGTTGCCTGGATATTATTACTATGTAATTTTAACATGTTTTAACCAACTTGAAAGCAAAACTTATAGCATGAATACATGTATTGCAAATTGTAATAAATTATATGCAAAGTGTAGATATTTTTTCTCTCAATTTATTATTTTATTATCTTTTCTCAAGAAGTTCATCTAATAATAATAATAATATCTTTTAAAATAACCTTATTCAGAAAAAAAGTTAATAACATTAATATCCTTGGCAGATATTCGTTTAGACACCTTTTATTAAAACTTGAACCTTGCGATTTCCTGCAAAAATACGTTCACTTAGCAAGAACGAGGCCTAACCTAATAAAAGATTTCTCATTTAGTACATTTTTAAACGTTTTTTATGCAATTCTGAAATGGATACGTGCTTTTGATACCATCTATCCGGTTACAAAATTGCTTTTGTTGATGAATGGGGCATTTTGTGTTGATTAGGTTAATGGTTTTTTTTTATGAACCAGGCAGTTTCTATCTTTAAGTGCTTGATTTTTACTTAAATGATACCTATTGAAGCTTTTTAAATATTGTATAAGAAACAAAAATAACTTTTATTCCGCGGTTTATTATTTAATAAACCGCTAAACTACAATAACAAATTGATTTTCGCAAAGCAATTACGTATCTAATTAGTATTCAACGATTGCTAAATATAGCGTATTAGATCATTACACTTTATATATACTTAAATGTACTTTGCTTTATTGCAGTCTGCTAAAACAGTTTGCAGGCTATAATTACAGCAATTGGTTTATCGGATTATTAATTGACTATGTTATTAAAAAAGAGATTTTTTTATTGGAACATTCTTGTTGGAAATTTCAAATTTATAAATACATTTTTAACTTCCCCACTAAATCACTTTATTGCAGAAAAATCTTCTGGTAATAATGATTTACCGTACCCTAAATCACTGGCTCTATAGATGCCATTAAGTCCAGTTATATAATCCGCATGTCAGTAGGGCATTTGGCCACCTCATAGATTTCCGCCAAAGGTGTGGTGCCTTCACCTACGCCTGACATTTAGGTACTTACAATTTCCCATTGAGATTCAATTATTATAAACTAGCGTTGGTGAAGTATGCGGAAAACACTGTAATCATGGATGGCGGCCGAGATGTAAGATTGAAGATGTAATTCTAGAAAATCAAGTGATGACTTAAGTTGGAATAATTAATTAAAGTTGGTAACGGATGAAGAAAGAATCCAATGATCGCACAAATTAATTTTCTTATCAGAAAGTTTACCATATTTCTATGTCTAAATCAGGAGAACCATTAGTAATTCACCAAAAAGATAAAGCAAATGATATATTCTAAATTATAAATTAAATGCCCAAGGTCCTCGCAGCTTCTTCTTCTGAGGGTAGCTGAACCATGAACTTTATTTTATTTATATTTATATTGTAAAGTTGTTTATATGTATGAGTAATGTAATATCTTAGAAAATATAAAAAATATAAACTGTCAATTTTTTTTTTCAGCTAAAATGGCTCGCACTCCCTCAGAGGGGAACATTCACTTATCCCAGATACTCAGATTATCGGGCCCGTGGTGACGATCAATGGTGTTGGTTTCCAGAAATTTCCTTAAAATTCGGGCTGTATTTATTAGCACTACTTTCTGTAGTTCTCTGTATATATGTTGATTGAGACCTTGTTCTTCAATGCTTCTGTCCAGGTTCTTTGGTATGACTCCCGTAATCGACATTATAATTCGTATTGTTCCAACAATATTTATTTGCCATTGTCTCTGTAGCCGTACTTTTAGGTATCGGTACTTTGAACTTTTTTCTGCGTGCTTTTGAACTAAATTGTTAGTATTGGCAATAGCCACTTCGATAAGAGATGTTATCTTATGTTGCTTATCTAGTAAAACTAAGTAAGGTCTGTTACTACTCACAGTTATAATAAGGATGCTTTTCATTCTGCAGAAGTTTCAGTTTTAGAGCGAGTTCTTGATGTACATATTTTGCTACCGCATCGTGTCTCGGTTTGTATTCCTTCGACGCAAATATTTGGCAACCTCCTGTTACGTGCTGGTTATTATTATTATTTTTTACAGCCAGTTAAGGCTCGCACTCCCTCTAAAGGGGGGTGGGATCATTTACTTATCCCAGATACCTCCGATATCAAAAGGATTAAGCTCTGTGGTCTGTGGGGGCCTTTTCGGTGCCCTTAAGTGACCTGAAATGTAGAGCTATCTCCTAGGAATTTTCTGGTGCTGCAAGCAGTTGCCAGTAGTACTACCTTTTGCATGTGCTTATATAGATGTTCGCCAGTTCCTAGTGGTTCAAGGTGTTCCAGTAGACTCTTTGGTATTACACCCGTTGTCGATATAACAATTGCGATGGTCTGAACATTATCCATTCTCCATTGCCTTCCGATTTGAATTTCTAGATCTCTGTATTTGGCGATTTTCTCAGTGTGTTTCTCTTGCAGATTATTGTTGTTCGGTATGCCTACATTAATTAGAGTTGTTTTCCTGGAAATTTTATCTATTAAAATAAGATCTGGTCTATTATGCCTTACATGTTGATCGGTAAGTACACTGCGGTCCCAATATAACTTATATCGGTCATTTTCCACTACGGGTTCTGGAGTATATTAATAATACGGACCCTTCTCTGTTGTAATAAGTTCTAACTTCATTGCCAGCTCTTGATGTAAAATTTTCCCAGCTGAGTCGTGCCGTTCTTTGTATTCTGTCGCTGCAAAGGCCTGACATCCTCCTGTTATATGTTAGATTGTCTCTGATGTTTGGCATCCATACCGGCATTTGTCGTTTTGTACGGACGGATCTCTGACGATGTGCTTGAGATAATTTCTTGTTGGTATAACCTGATCTTAGATGGCGAGTAGAAAGCCCTCGGTTTCTGGAAACATCTTGGCTGATACCAACCAATAGTTCGACGAAGCAGTGATTTTGGCTGATCTCATTAGGATGCCGCCCATGAAAGGGTTCTCCATCCAGATGCGGAGTTTTTCCTGGTCCGTATGATGGTAGCTGCGCGCTTCCTCGCTCTTAAGTTGTAGAGGAGTGGAATCGTCTATTTGATTTATTACGCGATGCAGCGTGGAATTTTCTCCTTGCCTGTAAAAATAGGATCTTAAGTTAGTGATTTGTTTTTCAAGTTGTTTACCCAGATCTGTTAATCCTTTTCCTTCAAGGTGGCGGGGAAGCATTGTTCTTTCAGTGGCACTTCGAGGGTGATGGTTGTGCGTTTTAGTAAGTAGGGTCCTCACTTTTCTTTGTAGCCTTTCTATGTCTGTCCTACTCTAATTAATTACCCCAAAAGAATAACTAAGAGCTGAACATGCGTAAGAGTTAAGTGCCTTAAACATATTTTTGCTGTTGAGATTGGTACTCAAAACTTGTCTTACCCTTTTCACAAACTCGTTAGTCAGTTCGCATTTCATTGTTTGTTGTTCAATCGTTTGTGATTGTTTCATCCCCAAGTATTTGTAAATTTCGTGTTCGCCCATTTCGTCTGGAAATTCTGCATCTGATATTCTCCTGGCTGAATTTTTCCTCCGTTTATATTGAGAGTACGGCATTTATCTAGTCCAAATTGCATGCCGATGTCGTTGGAGAACTCTTCTACTATATGCAGCATTTGGTTTAGCTGGTTCCTAGTTGCAGCCATTATTTTTAAATCATCCATATACAGTAAGTGATTTAACTTTGCAATCTCGGTGTTATTATCTCGGATGCTAAACCCATAGTTGGTAGAGTTAAGACGGTTCAAAAGAGGGTTCATAGCAAGGCAGAACCATAATGGGCTCAGTGAGTCCCCTTGGAAGATTCCTGTTCGAATTGGAATGTTGTTTGTACTTACTGCGCTTTTACCTTGTACTTCGAGCTGGATCGTTGTTCTCCAACTTGTCATAGCGCTCTCCAGAAAAGACAAAGTATTACCATCAACTTTATATACTTTTAAAATGTTTATAAGCCATTCGTGTGGTACTGAGTCGAAGGCTTTCTTATAGTCGACGTAGGCAGTAAAAATATTTCTCTTGTTGTGATATGCCTGGTTGTTGATGACAGAGTCGATAATAAGTTGTTCTTTACAGCCCATAGAACCTTTAGCGCATCCTTTTTGTTGTGCGGCTATTATGTTGTTTTCCTTACAGTGTTGATAAATGCACTGTGTTATACATGAAGTGATAATTTTATACAAAGTAGGTAGGCACGTTACCGGTCGGTACTTAGACGGATCTTGTGTGTTGTTATGGTCTTTAGGCAGTAGATAGGTTACTCCTTGCGTTAGGAACGCTGGCATTTCCTGTGGGTTAAGAATAACGTGGTTAATTAATTCTGAGAGTTTAGGATGGATACTCCGTAGTTTCTTTAGCCAAAAGTTATGAACTCCATCTGGGCCAGGTGATTTCCAATTATGGAGTTTTTGGATAATCTGGTTGACTTCCTCGATAGTGAATGGTCAATGTTCCATCTGGCTATATTTATTACTGTTTTGTTTCTCTTCAGTAACTCAGCTTGCGTTGATATTGCATGTTTTATTTTTTTTCTACAATGTTGCATGTATTTAGTATAACAGATTTCTGTATAGTGACAATCGTCCAGGAGGAAAGACCCAATGCGTTAAGGTTTTTGGAAAGTGTTAAAGGGACAATTCCAGTGGATGAAATAACTAGAGGGAGTATATATACATTATCTTGCCTCGATTGTTGTTTTATCTCGTGAGCTAGATCTGCGTATTTAGCAAGTTTAGTGTGTGTCATTTCTAGGACATTATTGGTATTTGGCACTGGTATGCCAATTAGAAAGGTTTTCTTTTGGGCTTTATTTATTAAGATTATATCTGGTCTGTTTGAAGTCAGCATCCTATCGGTCAAAACAGTTCTGTCCCAGTAGACGCGAAAGTCGTCATTTTCAAGTACAGTTTCTGGCTTATACTGGTAATAGGGGCAAGTTTCGCCAATTAGATGATAAAGTTTTGCCAGTTCTTGATGAATAATTTTTGCCACACAGTTATATCGGTGCAGATACTCGGCAGCTGATAGAGATGTGCATCCTGATGTTATATGTTGAATTGTCTCCGGTACGCGCAGGCATTTTCTACATCGATCGTCGGTTACTTTCTCATCTTTAGTAATGTACTTAAGGTAATTTCTTGTAGCAATCACTTGGTCTTGTATAGCCTTCAGTTTCAGGAAATAGATCTCCACGAGTCAACCAGTAGTTCGACGTTTCATTATTATTATTATTATTATTATTATTATTATTATTATTATTATTATTATTATTATTATTATTATTATTATTATTATTATTATTATTATTATTATTATTATTATTATTATTATTATTATTATTATTATTATTATTATTATTATTATTATTATTATTATTATTATTATTATTATTATTATTATTATTATTATTATTGAATTCCTCAGTATCTTTTGGACAACTCAAAATGTTTTTCTAGAAAATTGCCCTAATTTATCGATTTCTCACTATTGCTATAGATAATCCTGAGGATCACTAAATAATAGATTTGGGAGTCTGCTGTATTTTGTAAGATGGATTAAAGCTTTATTTTTCTAAAGTACCCTTTATATATCGAATCGTAATGAGGTAACCTTGTCGGCTATTCTACTTGGTTGGTTCATCTTGATTTTTATATCCTCTTTCTTATGGGTAACCATTTTTCTTCTTAAAAACTTTATTTTAATCCTTAGGTCTTCCTCGTTATGACGAATGATGGCTACAGTCTTAATGGTGTACTTTTGTCCCAGGAGGAGTATTACTCACAATATATCGGTTTCTCTAAACAGGCGTTATCAAGATGCGTTAACAGATGTTCCTGACTAGGACATTTAAGAAAAGTAGAGATAATAACAAATATCGGTAGGCTTTGGTTTAACACTTAATAGAGCTGTTCATATTGCATGTTTAATGTCTGTCGCTATAATTACTGTTTTTAAGTGAAAGATTCTACGCTTAGGAAGAACGACATTCTCTTTTAACTGATATGCTTCTATACATTTCTATATATTTTTCACTAGGACTGTACTTAGTAGCCATAAAATTTTAGCCAAGAAACTTTCAGTAACTACTCAATACAATATTCAAACCTTTTAAAAATGACACCATTCAAACATTTGCACATGTTAAACCAAATACTAGTTATTATTAAGACAACATTAGACGATTCCCACGTAAAAGATGGAAATTCTGTGAACTTAGGAAATGAAAATTTAGTTTTTTTTATATTGTAATATACTTTGGCCCACACTTTTTCCAATTATGTTAACACACACTATTTATTTAGTACTTCCAATACAATGCAGACAAGTTAAATATTTACATGTATATTATGAACGAAGTGATAAATCATGTTTACGGAAAATAATTCTAAAAGTAAGTTTTGTGATAACTCAGGGATATAAGTATTTTTAAATTTTCTAAAACTACCACTAATCAAAACTCTTTATTTTTACTTTCGACACATGTTCCGCCCACGAAGTTAGCATCTTCGGGATAAGATTAAAACCGTTAAAGCTAACTATATAACGTACGATCTTTTTGATGTCTCATTGGATTCAAAAGGTCAAAATTAGTTTAAAAAAATTGAATTATTAAGGATCAGATCTCGTCAGATCTGGTTTCAAGATCTTCAAAAGTTTTTTGATCATACCAAAAAATTGGCCTCTACTTTACTATAGTTCAGAAAAGCACCGAGTTATAATAAGATCTAAGTATAAATCTACTATTCACAATGATTTTAAAATAAATATCTTTAAATTTCTTTTATCTTACCACCAGGGGCTAAATCCCTATATATTAACAAAGTACTAACTTATAATGGTTTTGTTGGATTCAGAAGTACTTCCAGGTAACTATTCCCCTAGTACTACTTTACACTAGTGCAATGAAATTACCTTATACATCACAAAAAGACTAAAAAGGCTCACAAAAAGACCTCGATCTCCCTATATATATGTATTTTTCAATTTAGGTTAAAAACTTTTCAGCATCTGTCGACAGCAACTATTGACAGATGACCTAGACCCTTTAAAGCGAGTTTTTATTATATTATAGTTCTTACCCGGGTGTAATTGCGATTTAAATAAGAGGCTATATAAATAATTTTCTATAATGAGTACCTACTGAACAAATTGCAATTGCAATAGAGGAAAAGCCCATTTATTTAGTAAATTAAGAAATAATTATTTTTGTACAAATTAGCGGCCATCCTCTGTAGAGGGTTACCTTCAATTATACTTAAGTCATGCATAATAATGACTTAAAAGTAGTAAAGTGATTTCCTTGAACACTAAAGTTATATTAATTTGTGATTATTATTATGCATTTTTTTATGGATCGCCCCTAATTTTGAGTCTGTATAAAAACATTAAGTATCTTCATTTAAATTAAATATGTGTTAATTGCTAAGAAAAATTTAATTATATATTTAACTTCATGCCCACTTTTGGGCATTTAATATTCACGATGCATGCTAAATAAAGGCAAAAGTAAAATATTAACCTACATAGCGTAGTAAATCAAATAGCCTCACGTGTTAGCAAATGTCAGACTCATCGCACAACACACACTTTAAATACAGCCCAAACATCAGTACTTATTAACCTCGATGTCAAAGAAAACCGCTATTCTCTGTATGTCTAGATTACCAACTAAGTGACCGCTTGTCTGCCTAATTAATTAACAGAAAAATTATTGTTCGCGGCATGTACGTTTTAGGTAGAGTTTTTGTAATTAATAGTAATGTTTTGATTTTTTTCCTGTAAATAGAATTATATGTATATATACAGAGTATCTCATCCAAAGTCATGGTCCATATGGTTTTACCTGAATATTAATTGTGTTTTTATTTTTCATGTGAAGAGTAGCCGTTAATCCAAAAAAAAAACATTAAATTCCTCATTAGAAAATATAAAAATTGGATTGAGAAAAAGGATACATAAACATTCTTAAATAAAGTATTTATAAATTTTCATTTATTTAAAAGAGAGCGTGAGCGTAATTCAAATAGTATACCATTTTCTTTAAATTAGCTCTTAGAAAAGGAATTGTGTAAAGAAAAAATAATAAAACAATTTAAAATAAAAAATAAATTATTAGAAACTATATTATAAATTATTATGTACAAGCAAAAATATATAACTTAAGTCATGAAAAATCGTAGGAAGCCTATATTGATGAAAATGAAAATTTTGATTTTCATAGAAATAGATTTAACGTCAATTTGCCAAGTAATTATTTAATAAGATTTATTCATTGTTTATCAACAATAATCTAGTAAACATTTCTCAATATCTACACGCCTTTGATAATAGTGTCCAAGTTACATTTCTTTTTATTTTCTATCATATTATTACTTTTTATGATAAAAGCAATTCCCAAATGATCAAACAAATTTTTTTATTATCAATCAATAAACGGGATCAACTCCATTACAAAAAATATATATACTTCTGAAAAAGAAATAAAAGCTAGACTACATAACTACTAATTATTAATTAACAATAATTATCAGACTTAATCTTAATACCAAGGATAGTTAAACTGTTTTACAAGTAGGAATAATAATCTCTCAGAATCTGAACAACTGACAATGCAAAATTAGCTAAGAAAAAACAAAATAATTATCATCAATGGCAAATGTACTTCAAATTATGAATCATGGAGTAAAATTATTTCAAAAAACAAAATCCTACAAACTCTTAATAAGACTCCTAAAAATGCAATAAGGAAATTCCTAAAACTTCAATTCCAGTAGAGCTTACTAGCCTCAAGGTTCTTTTGACAGACGAGTGCATAGCATAGTTGGTACGATGATGAGGCAAAGAAAACAATCGATTTACCCTCAGATTACAGTGTGGAATATTAAATAAAATTTTATTAAGTAGTTCGGGACAAATCACAAGGCTATTCGAAAGTTTATAAATAAACATTAAATCATTCTCAGTGCGTCTGTGCGTCTCTTAAGTAAACTTCGCATATTCAGCAAGTTCATTGCTTCATTATAACAATGGTTATTAGAAACTGAAATGTGAAGTTTATAAAGGCAGAATCGTAGAAATTTATTTTGAACTCTCTCCAGTGCCATACAATTATTCATGTAAAGAGGAGACCAAATATATATAACTACATTTATCCACATTCAAAGCCAAACTATTACCAACACACCATTCACACAATCTATTTAGATCATCTTGCAAGAGAACCGTGTCTTGTTATGAACTGATCACCCTATAAAGTTTTAAATCATCGGCAAATAAACTATTTTCAAAGCAAACCAAAATATCATTAATGAAAATATTGAACAACAGGGGAGAACAATGACCATTCTGTGTAACCCCAGAGGTCACACTGATAAGGTGTGACCTAGCATCACCAATTTGTACCTGCTGAAATCTATCAGAAAGAAAACTCGCAAACCAGGCCACCAAAAATTTCTGAAAAGCTAAATTTTTCTAGTAATAAGCTATGGTTGACACTGTCAAATGCCTTGGAAAAGTCTGTATATATTACATCCACTTGTTCACCCCTCTCCAAAGCATTTAACAGAGCACCCTGTTACAACAACAAGTTTGTAATAGCGTACTTGCCACGACTGAAGCCATGCTGTTCACTTAACAGAAGTTCTTTACAATAAAAATTAATCTGGTCATAAATAACACTGTCCAGATGGTTTGGAATGGCAGACTATACGGAAACACTTCTGTAATTGATCAATTCATTAGCAGCACCAATTTAAATATAAGCGTAATAAAACTGAGTTTCCACAGGGATGGAAAAACTGTCAAGTCTAATTATTCATAGAAACAAGTCTCTGAACGAATAGTTTTCAGTTTAAAGCCTAGTTTGCCCTAAATATATTGCTTAACGTTCTTTAAAGGTTTTTTCACAGAATTTTAGAGAATTTTTTTTCTACAAAAATATCTTTTTCGGGATGTTATACCCATAATAACCTAGTTATATGTTATGTTTAACATCAACCAATTAAATACACATTTTAGATTTTCTTATGAGATATCACACAATCTAAACTACTTGATAAAAATTATTCCACACAACGATAAGGTCCAGTTAGAAAAGAAAAAGAAAATGAATATAATTAAAAAAAAATTTAAAATAAATTTATATTTTTTTTAATTGATTTATTAATAGTTAATGAAAAACACATTACTAATTGTCAAAGCTAATAGAAATCTCAATTGCTGAGATCGTTATGAATTCTCTTCTAAACTCTAAATAGACAATCAAAATTTCTTAAACCCTATATTTTAAACTCCAAATTGGAATTTTATTCTTTTTAAAAAGTCAATATTCCTACTTAGGCCATGTCTAATGTTCAAGAACCTCCAAATTAAGTGCACACAATAACCCCATAACTGACCGGTTCCACCCACGCCCATATAAGTACCAAACAACTGAAAATAATCACCTTTGTCTAAATGTGGTACAAGAGTGATATTGTCATTGCCACTGATTTATTGTAAGATAACAATATCTTGGGCATTGGACTGGTCGCAGACTTCCTAGTTCTGCGGTCGACAGATATATATCCTTGATTGTTGTTTGTTTTTGGTAGGACAGATCGCAAATTGTGCTTAAGTAGGTTAGTTCTAATTTAACATGTTTTATACAGGGTGTTCATTTGAAAAGTTCGCACCACGGATTTATCGAAAACCACTGTTTAAAAAAAAAACTCCGAAATATGCAAAAGGTTTATCAAGGGGGACAACTTTCTAATCTAAAATTACTTCACCTTCTTTCACCCATTACCCCCCAGGGTCATTAAAAATTTTACAAGGCAAGGGGTATCGAGTGATAGCTTATTTAAAAGGTCTTTCGAAGTCTTTTATTTTGACGTTTGATTTTTTTTAAATCGGTCGATTCGTTTTCGAGAAAATTAGAAAAATCTTTGTTTATCTTAATTTGTTCAGATAGAAAACAAAATCATGAAAATATCAGTTTTTATTTCAATAAGTGTTCAAAATGTTACCCGTTAGGGTTTGCCAAATCTACAATTCATTTATAATTTAAAACGAACAACCGGCATTTTTTTCCGCATTCTTTTCATCAACTGGCAATATCCTGGGCGAACTGTATTTATTGTTATACCTGCTTAGTTATTTATAGTTGCTAAGGAAAATAAAGAATTTATTTTGCCGTCAGTTACATTTGTGACAGTCTTGGAATAGTGAAAATTTATTTGTTGAATTGAAGATTTTACTTCCAAAATGGTTTACACACTAGCCGAAAGAGTGGAAATTATTCTAATTTATGGTGCCCAAAATCAATGTGCTCGGCAAACTGCCGTCACGTTTAACGCCAGACATCCGGAGAAGATAACTTCGCATAGGTATGTTTTGGACCTTGTTACTAAGTTTACTGAAACTGGATCTGTTGCAAATAAAAAACGTGATCATCGGCGAATTTTGGATAAAGCCGCTCAAGTTGAAGTTTTGGGTCATTTTGGAATAAATCCTAATACTTCATTACGCAAAATTATTGCTGCCACTGGTATTTCATTACGCTCTGTTCACACCAAACTTCATAAATTTCATCCATTCAAAATGAAAATATTGCAAGAGTTAACCGAAGACGATTTCGATAGGCGAGTTGAGTTTTGTAAAAAAATAACTGAAGCGATTAATGATAATACTATTTATGTAAAGAATATCTGCTTCAGCGATGAATGCATATTTTATCTAAATGGATTTGTTAATAAGCATAACTGTAGATATTGGAGCAATGAAAATCCTCATGCATTTGTAGAAGGGCATACCCAGTACCCTCAAAAAATTAATGTATGGGCAGGCATTTTAGGAAATAAAGTGATTGGGCCATTATTTATTAACGGAAATTTAAATGGAGACATTTATTTGGATATGTTGGAAAATACCATCAATCCGCTTATCACTGAATCCATTGAAAACCAAATCGATGATGATGGAAACCCTATACTTGATGAGGCTGAAATATATTTCAAGCAAGACGGCGCTCCTCCTCACTATGTTCTTCCCGTTCGGCAATGGCTAAACGACGAGTTTCCAGATAAATTGGATAGGGCGAAGAGGGACTATAAAATGGCCTGCTAGATCTCATGATATAACGCCGTTAGACTTTTTTCTATGGTGTCATTTGAAATCTATTGTGTTTACTCCCCAACCAGAAAGTTTGGATGAACTTCGTTAACGCATCATCGACAGCTGCCATGATATCCCACAACATGTTTTTGAAAATGTCCATCAGGAATTTGAACATCGCCTATATCATTGTTTGGCCAAAAACGGGCAATATTTTGAACACTTATTGAAATAAAAAATGATATTATCATGTTTTTGTTTTCCATCTGAACAAATTAAGATAAACAAAGATGTTTCTAATTTTCTCACAAACGAATCGACCGATTTAAAAAAATTCAAACGTCAAAATAAAAGACTTCGAAAGGCCTTTTAAAAAAGCTATTACTCGATACCCCTTGTCATTTAAAATTTTTAAGGGGATGACCCTGGGGGGCAGAGGGTAAAAGGGGGTGAAGTAATTTTAGGTTAGAAAGTTGCCCCCCTTGACAAACCTTTTGACGTATTTCGGCGTTTTTTTTTTTAAACAGTGGTTTTCGATAAATCTGTGGTGGGAAGTTTTCAAATGAACACCCTGTATAGAATGTTTTTAAAAAACATAAATTTGTATGAATGTTTACATTACCTTTAATCAAAATAAAAATTATGTTGTTCCTTTCTTGAACGTATCTAATTCCTGGATATTATGCTTCGGCATGTTATTGTTGAAATATTGTTATTTAACCCTATCGATTAGGAAATTATCTAGTTTTTATTGTATTGTATTGTATTATATAGTCAATCGATGTTCTTTCTTTAATCTGTGCCACAGAATTCAATTTGTTGTAGTTGATCTTATTAAAACAGGCATTTCGAATACATTTAATTAAATTATAAAAATTATCTAATAATCTACAATATTATATTGGAGATTATTATTTTTAGAATAAATTGCAATGTGAATTTTCTTTTAATTTATTTTAAAGATCTGAGATAATAAAATATCCTTGAGATTTTAATTCTTATCACATTTTTTTGGGAATGGAGAGGATATAACTCCATTTCCTTTAGAATTCGAATTTCAAGACTTATTAACATATCCAAATATAATATTGTTAATTAACAGAAAACACTAAAATATAATAAATAAAAAACCTCTTCTCATAAATACTGTCATGAGTGTCAGGACTATCAGATGTATCGCAAATGTTCGAAAAATATTCCCTTCTTATCTTGGACTTTTGGTACGTTTTTAAATAAATATAATAATGATAATGATAATAATTTTACTCCTTTTAAATTGTTTGGTAAAGGGTTCGATATGTTGATCGAATTGTACACAGTGTATCCAAAAAGTCTGGAAAATACCTTTCATAGGTAAACGAATTACCTGATTGAAAAAAGCTCGGATGGATCAATTCTCTTTTATTTTTTTGTATATTTTCAGATTTCTAAAAAATTATACACAGGGTGTCATGAATATTGGGCAACTGTTAACTTTATTAAATAGAACACTCCATTAATGAATGGAGTTTTGGATTCTTTAATAAATTCTAAGTACACTTTAAGTATAATACCCTATATCAATCTTGAACTGTTTTTGAAATATCAACCATTGAAAATTAAAACTTTTAAATATTTACCAGGCTTTAAAATCTAAATTATTTAACTCTCGGTACTTTTTTGTATCACAAGTGGTATTTGACATCTTTGCTAAGTTGGATATTGTCCGAAATGGGTTAATTAAATTGAATATAGATTAGGGTTTCTTAAAAACCTACCTATACCTGCTCGAGCAACGGCTACTGCATTGACGAGCCCTTCGATGACATAGGTCCAGTTCAATAAATTACACAGTTGTGATTTACGATTACATAAGGGTTTATTGTACCTTTTGGTTAGTAATAATTTACAGGTATAGACTAATGAACGATTTACAATGTTGAAGTTAGTTATTTAACAGGGTTTACAATATTAGTTGACGTTACCAGCTTTCCAGAATCACAAGACCAATAGCAGGAACTTAGCAGAAACCAGGAACGGCATTAGCACTAACGTCACCTTGGTTTGTGCAGCTATTGACAACCACTGTTGCACTCACAACGTTGCACTCACTTTCAGTTCAATTTTCCACCTTTACGCACACTTATTCACTATAGACCTTTTTACATAACTTAAACTACTTTATCGTAACAATTAGGTATACATATATGAACTTTAGACAAATACTTAAACGGAAGAGAGTGAGAGAGAGAGAAATTGCTTGCGCCAACTTGCTCTTGACTAACTTATTTTCTCGGTACTTTAAGCTTTGTGAATTACTTCACTGGTGAAAGAAACCTTGTGTTGCGAGGGCGCGAGAGTAGGTACTTCTTTTTGCGGCGACGGAGTGAATACTGATTTTTTCTCGTGGGACTCGGGGTGAAATGTTGGGTAAAAATGTGGGATGCACGTGTGTCATGGGGCCAACACTTAAGTGAACTTGAGGAGAAAAATGGATTTTTAAGTGCACTTAAGCTAAACTGGTAACAAAGGCATTTCTTAAAAAGTAGGTAAAAACACATGTTGGGATTTGGGAGAAAGTTCAGGCAAAAATTATTTACTTGAGAAAAAAGGTATTATTCGTTTGACAACCATAAACTTCGATTCCATAAAATCATAAAATAAAATAAATTGTTAAAATTAACTTTTAACATACTCCCCCCTTTTGAAGGCTTTGCCTTCAACAAACATTATACATTATAACTTATAGACAAAACTTATCAAGAAATACTATGGTTAAACTAAGTTACTATCAGATTTGGGCAACGGGCATAATTTGGTTATATTTCTAGTAAATATTCCATTTTTAGTCCTAATTTTTACCAAGCGTATTTTACCATCTTTATTAGGTAAAGTGTCTACTACTCTGGCCAACGGCCAATCAAGAGGTTTGGTGTTCTCATCTTTAAGAAGAACAAGGTCATTTGTTTCAATATTGGGGACTGGGGACATCCATTTAGGCCTATTCTGAAGATTGTTGAGATACTCTTTGGTCCATCTAGTCCAAAAGAATTGTTGAATCTGACTTAACCTTTGCCAACGATCTAAGCGGTTTTCAGGAATTGACGAGACATTGGGCTCAGGGTACGAAACGAGAGGACTTCCAACTAAAAAATGTCCAGGGGTAAGACAAGTTAAGTCCAGTGGATCAGCTGATAGGGGAAGAAGTGGCCTGGAGTTTAAAATAGCCTCAATTTGTGCTAAAATAGTGGAAAAATCTTCAAAGGTTAAATTCTGGTTTCCAATTAATCTTCGTAAGTGATGTTTAGTACTTTTTATAGCTGCCTCCCAAAGACCACCCCAGTGAGGAGAGAAAGGAGGTATAAATTGCCACTGTATTTCATGGCATGAGAAAAATGCAGTCAATTGCTCTTGTGTCTGTTGTGACTTAAGCGTGTCATAAACTTCTTTAATTTGATTGCTGGCACCAGAGAAATTTGTACCATTGTCACTAAAAATTGTTGCCGGGCATCCACGTCTTGAAATAAAACGTTTAAAGCATGCTAAAAATGCTTGTGAAGAGAGACTTGATACTAGCTCCAAATGAACAGCTTTAGTGACCATGCATACAAATAAAGCGATATACGCCTTTTCAATTTTGGCGCGTCGAAGAGATGACGATTTAATAATAAATGGTCCTCCAAAATCGACACCTGTTGTTAAAAACGGTCTAGAAGGGACAACTCTGGATTTAGGGAGATCTGCCATAATTTGTTCTCCTGTTTTAAGCTTAAATTTATAGCATTGTAAACAGTTTATAGAGATCTTTTTTATTTCTCTTAATCCATTTAGCGGCCAGTATTTAAGACGAATATTTGACAATATCGTTTGAGGACCAGCATGTCCTAACCTAATGTGTTCTTTTTTTAGCAAGAGTCCAACAACATGGTTTTTTGAGGGCAATAAAATTGGAAATTTTTGATCAAATGATATGGGTGCTTGGGATAATCTGCCTCCAACCCTTATGAGATTGGAGGTATCGATAAAGGGGTTTAACCTAAGGACTTGCTTGTTTGAAATTTTTCTTTCTTCTGACTTTAGTTCACTGATTTCCTTTGAAAACGTTTGGTGTTGAACTTGCTTTACTATAAAAATTTCTGCAGCCTTTAATTCAGTTACAGCTAAAGCACCATAAAATTTTTTACCATTACCTTTACAATTATTTACAAATCTATGTATAAATGCAATAGTTCGTTGCAATCGCGAGAAGTTAGAAAACCGATTAAAAAGTGTTATCCAGAAATCTTCGGAGTTAACAAGCAAGACCGTTTTTGCTTTTCTTGCTTCTTCTTCAGTGGAGCAAGGTCCCTTTTCATACATTTTTAAATTTAAATTCGGGTCCAGTAAGAACTTTGGGCCGTTCCACCAAAGCGTAGAGGTGAGAATCTGGTCTGCGGTAAATCCGCGAGAAAGATGATCAGCTGGATTATCCGCAGTTGGAATATGACGCCATTTGCAGTCTTGGGATAAAACCTGAATTTGAGAAATGCGGTTTGCTACAAACACATTGAAACGAGAAGGGTGGGCATTTAACCAAGCAAGTACAATCTCAGAGTCAGTCCAAAGATTAATGTTGTCAACTGAAAATCTTTCTTTTAATATGGAACACACACGAGTGACTAAATTGGAAAGTAAAAGTGCTCCACAGAGTTCCATGCGGGGAATTGTAATTTCTCTTATCGGGGCTACTCTACTTTTGGCAGTAATAAGTTGACAAGAGACATTTTTGTTAGGATAAAGGGCTCTTATATACACACACGCACCATATGCCTTCCTGCTGGCATCTGAAAATCCATGAATTTGAAGTGAACTGGGATTATTATTAGCTAGGAAAAAACGTGGAATTTTTAAACACATTAGTTGGGGAAGATCTTTAATAAAGGTGGTCCATTGGGTTAAAATGGGTTCTTTCAGGGGTTCATCCCAATTAATTTTTTCTTTCCAAATGTTTTGCATAATTAATTTAGCATTTACAACAATGGGAGCTATGAATCCTAAGGGGTCGTACATTTGCGCAATTTTAGATAAAACTATACGTTTAGTAATTATGCTTTCGGACCTAGTGTCAGGTAAAGAGATAAAAAACTCATCTGAGTCGGGATTCCAGCCTACACCAAGGACTTTATTTGAAATTCCCTCGGTTTCTATGGTGAAACTTTCTTGGGACCCATTATCACAAGTTTTAGACAAAAATAAATTGCTATTTGAACACCATTTATGTAAGTGAAAATTTCCAATCTTGCAAAGTTCCAATAGCTGCCTATGTAATTCTACCAAATTTTCATAGGTATCTTGCCCACAGAGAACATCGTCCACGTAACATTGAGATAAAATAGCTTGAGACGCAAGAGGATAATCGTCTTTATGAATAATGGCAAGTTCATTCAGGGTGCGTGTAGCCAAATAGGGGGCACAGTTCGTGCCATAAGTGACGGTGAGTAATTCAATGCATTGCATTGGCTGAGAGGGATGGTCGCGCCATAAAATATTTTGCAGGTAAGTTTGATTTGGGTTAACGCGCACCTGTCTATACATTTTTTCGATATCAGAAGTGAGAGCGAATTTAAAACTTCGAAACCTAAGTAAAATATCAAACAGTTCAGGTTGAACTGTATATCCTTTATGCATTACGTCATTGAGTGATAGCCCAGAAGACGTTTTCATAGATCCGTCAAACACTACACGAAGTTTAGTGCTTGTACTGTCCTCACGAATTACACAGTGGTGAGGCAGAAAGTATCGATTTTTGTTATTTTCAGTTTTAAGGGAAAGGGGAATAATTCGTGCATGATTGAGTGAGATATATTCACCGATAAATTTTTTGTATTCAAGAAAAAGGTCAGGAGATTTTTGAAAACGCTGTTCTAAGTGGTGAAACCTTTTCTTGGCTAATGAATATGACTCTCCTAGCGGATGTGACTCTTGGGGCCTTTTAAGGGGTAAGTCGACTTGAAAATGACCATCTTTAAATACCGTGGTATTTTGAAAATTCTGTTCAACCATAGAATCTTCAGGGGATAGGGGTTTTTCGTGAGTGGGCGAAACATTTTCTAGTAACCAAAATTTCTCAATTAATGAGTCCAGTGAGCAATCTGAATTTAATGATTGCACTAAAAAGCAATTCTTAGAATTTGCCAAAGGGGTTTTGTGAACGAGAGCTTGGGAGGGGATTAATCCTGAAAGAATGTGGCCAAAGTAGGTACCTACCAACGTTAAAGAGTCTTTGTTAACCTTGGTGTATTCGCCTGAAAGAATGTGGTAGTATACATCTGCTCCCAACAATAAATCTATTGTAGAAGGCGTATCAAAGTAGGGGTCTGCAAGCGGTGTATTATTGGGAAGGTTCAACATAAATTTGTTGACTTTAAAGTGAGGGGATTTTTCTGTGATTTTGTCTAATACACAGCAGTTAACATTCAGGAAGTAATCGTGATTGTGACAGGAATGAATTCTCAGGGAAATTGCGTGATTAGAGTGCTTAATTTTGCCGCCAATCCCAGAGATTTGTATTGGCTGCGTCTTAGGAGAGAGATCAAGTCTTTGAACCAGCGATTGGGTTACTATTGATATAGTACTCCCGGGATCTAATATTGCCTTTGCAATAATAAAATGACCATTCTTGTCGGGTATTTGAATCAATGAAGTACCTAATAAAACTTCATTATCTTCAGTGGCGAAAACTGACAAAGTCACAGGTTTATTAGCGTGAGGGCGATTCGAGTTCATTTCATTGCTTGTGCTTGGGATTTGTGGTTCTTGAGTCTGAGAGGAGCTTTGGCTTGAACCTTGATTCCGAGAATGGGAGCTATTTATGAGAAGCGAATTTCTGTTAAAATTTTGAGATCGTTCATTTTGGGTTTGAGGATTTGGCCTCCAATGTGAATTTCTGCTTTGCAAGGGCTGTGCTGCATCATCCATTGGATGCAAAAGAGAATGGTGTTTCATATGACAAATCTGGCACCTCTGAGATGTACAGTTTTTTACTTGATGCCTTGAACCGAGACAATTAAAACATAGATTATTATGATTAACAAAATCCTGTTTCTGTTTTAAACTAAGATCTTTAAATTTAAGACAAGTATAAATTTTGTGTTCAGGGTGCTCACAAAAAGGACACTTTTGTCCTGCAACAAAATGTGAGCGAGAGTTTTGAGGAGAGTTTTGAGGTATGACTTGGTTGCCTTGGCGTTGCCCACCATGAGCATAGTGTGAAATTTTTTTAACAAAGGGAGTGTTGTGTTGAGAAGAACGTCCATGGGAATAATTTCTAGTTGAAGGGCTTTCAGAGAGATCTTCTAACACCGAACAACGCTTTTCTAAAAAGCTTAGAAATTCTTCAAGCTTAGGGACCACATGTGAGGAAGAGCGCATTTGAGAACCTCTCTCGGATATATATGCCTTTCTTGTGCCAAAGTCTAATTTTTGAGAAAAAATATAAATTAAAATTAAATCCCAGTGGTCTACTGGAATGTTTTGATTTTTCAGTGAATCAAAGTTCTGTTTTATGCAAACTATAAATTCCCTAAGTGTGTGTGAGGATACCTTATTTAGGATAGGAATGTCAACTAAATTTTTAATATGGGCAAAAATAATTGATAATTGATTATCATATCTTTGTCTAAGGGTATTTAGGGCAATTTGGAGGTTGTCAGTGGTCAATTGTAAATTATCGACCAAATTTAGGGGTTCATCTCTTAAATAAGATTTTAAATAAATTAATCTTTGAATATCAGAGAGAGATTGATTATCTAGAATAAGGGTAGAGAAAAGTTGAAAAAAGGCATTCCATTTAGTGATGTCTCCGTTAAATGGAGGTATGCTAATTTGGGGCAAACTAACATTTGGGGAATGAGAGTATTGGGGAACTATATGTCTTACTTGAGTTGGCGCTTGCGGGGAAAGTTCTAAAATTTTACGTTGCATTTTAGCAACACACGTTAAGTATTTGTCTTCTACATCATCCTTGTCTACTTTACTTATATCTAAAACTACAATTTGTTTTTCTACCTCTTCAAAATCTTTAAAAGCGTGGGTTAACATACTTTCACGTACCTGAATTTCTAAAAAGTCATGTATACTATCATTATTTTCTAAAAACCAATTAACAATTCGTGTTACTTTAGCCTTTAAATATCCGCGATTTTTAACCAACGCTTCTACTGATATTTCTATTCCTTCAGCCATTTAATTTTTTTGTTTTAGGCTTACAGAATAAACACAAAAAATGACGAGACAACCAGATGCTTATTTTTTGGGAATAGATTTTCTTTAAATTTAAACAATAATTGTTAAGAGAAAATAAACTAATTACCAAGAAACAATTTAAAAGAAAAAGTAAAAAGTGAGTTGCTACTTATTTCCAAATAACAATTATAACAAGTAAAAATAACAAAATAACAAGGGACAAATAACTAAAAGGTTTGTTAGTAAGTAATTAACTAAAATACTGTTTACTCGAAGGACCACCGACACATATGTCGGAACCAATTATATACTTTTTACACAAGAAGTATGTTTTGTTTTTGCTTAGATGAATCGTAAAATCACAACTTGGGAAGATCCGGCTCGAAGGACCATGAATATAGATTAGGGTTTCTTAAAAACCTACCTATACCTGCTCGAGCAACGGCTACTGCATTGACGAGCCCTTCGATGACATAGGTCCAGTTCAATAAATTACACAGTTGTGATTTACGATTACATAAGGGTTTATTGTACCTTTTGGTTAGTAATAATTTACAGGTATAGACTAATGAACGATTTACAATGTTGAAGTTAGTTATTTAACAGGGTTTACAATATTAGTTGACGTTACCAGCCTTCCAGAATCACAAGACCAATAGCAGGAACTTAGCAGGAACCAGGAACGGCATTAGCACTAACGTCACCTTGGTTTGTGCAGCTATTGACAACCACTGTTGCACTCACAACGTTGCACTCACTTTCAGTTCAATTTTCCACCTTTACGCACACTTATTCACTATAGACCTTTTTACATAACTTAAACTACTTTATCGTAACAATTAGGTATACATATATGAACTTTAGACAAATACTTAAACGGAAGAGAGTGAGAGAGAGAGAAATTGCTTGCGCCAACTTGCTCTTGACTAACTTATTTTCTCGGTACTTTAAGCTTTGTGAATTACTTCACTGGTGAAAGAAACCTTGTGTTGCGAGGGCGCGAGAGTAGGTACTTCTTTTTGCGGCGACGGAGTGAATACTGATTTTTTCTCGTGGGACTCGGGGTGAAATGTTGGGTAAAAATGTGGGATGCACGTGTGTCATGGGGCCAACACTTAAGTGAACTTGAGGAGAAAAATGGATTTTTAAGTGCACTTAAGCTAAACTGGTAACAAAGGCATTTCTTAAAAAGTAGGTAAAAACACATGTTGGGATTTGGGAGAAAGTTCAGGCAAAAATTATTTACTTGAGAAAAAAGGTATTATTCGTTTGACAACCATAAACTTCGATTCCAAAAAATCATAAAATAAAATAAATTGTTAAAATTAACTTTTAACATAAATGAAAGAGAAAAAATTACCTTAATAAGGTTAAGGGGACACTGGCAGCATTAAAGAAAGGACTAGATCTATATAGATCTATATTATAGTCGGCCAAAATCCTCAACAAATGATGAAAGAAGTTTGGAAGTTTTACAATGTATCATTGAAAATCCCCACAGTTCGTTGCGAAAAACTGCTCAAGAAATTGGCATGGTTGAAATAATTTTAAAATAAAATAAATTCCATCCTAATAAAATTCACTTGGTGCAAGAACTTTTGAAAGAGGATTTTGACAGGAGGGTTTGATTTGTGAAACAATCATAGCAAAACTAGACCAAAATCAGAACCTATTAAATAATATTGCATTTTCGGATGAAGGTACTACACAAGGCATTTTAAACCGCCAAAATTGCAGATACTGAAAATCCACGTTGTGTACGTACCGGGTATGTATACAGTCCCCAAAAAGTTAACGTGTGGGCTGCGATATTTAGAATCCACATAATTGGCCCGTACTTTATTGAGGGAAACCTCACTTCCGTAAAATATTTAGAAATGCTTCAAAACCGCATAGTCCCTGAAGTTTAGACGTTTGACCGATTCAAAGTACAGACAAGTTGGATGGAGCTCCTCCGCATTCTAGTCATGCGTGATTATTTAAATTTTACTTTTCCAAATAGACGGATAGGCAGGATAGTATCATAGAATGATCAGTTAGATCCCTAGACATTTCCCCTTTAGATTACTTTTTTGGGGCCCGTTGAAAAATAGAGTATTTCTTACTAAACCTGAAAATTCAAAGGACTTAAGACAACGCATAACAACGCTGTGGGAGGTTAAGATTTGAAAGGCATGAAGATTACTGCTTTTGAATAAAATTTAAATGGTGGTGCTTTAAGTGTAAGTCATACTTACACTTAAACACAGTCCATAAAGGAAATCGCACAAATTAAAATGAAAGAAGGCTATTACACAATATTTTTTACTATATTTTATAACAATTCAAGTCAAATGCAAGTTATTTTATACAAAATAAATCTTTGTCACTTGTCATAATTGTTAAAAATAACATATAACTGTAACATATCAGGTGATTTTCCGTTCGATGTTATTTAGGTCATTAAAAGTTTGCATCGCACGTAAATTTTAATTAGACCTGAATTGATACCTGTTATAATTATCAAATAAAGCAGCACCTTAAGCCAAATCTTTTCAACTTTCTTTAAAGTCTTTTAGGATATCGCACAGTACTACTCTAGCCGCTTTACCAGAGTTATAGAGCAATGCTCTCATTAAAGAATGTTAAAGACTGAACTTATAATTAGTTTATATGTATTACTTTTTCAAGCCAAAAATATATTGAATAATATAAGTAGGTACGTCAAATATTTTTTTAGTTGGAACCTTTGGTGTGACACTCAAATCCCAAAACAGTTTTACCACTAACCAAACATCTTTATTTTATTCTTGACACGTGTTTCGCTATCGATTTTACCATATTCAGAAGAAGATGATTAAAAATAAAAAAATCTGGTTAGTGGTAAAATTTTTTACATTACGTCACTAACATCTTAATAAAAAAATAGTAATATGCAAATATTGTCGCATATTCACATCATTTTGCTGTCAATTATCGCACGCCCAAGACAAATAATACCACTTCCAAAGAAGACATTAGTCTCAAAGGTAGAAGCTACCTCTAATTATTTTAATCTATCTGGTTGCATTCTTGGCATGTATATGAATTATTTACACAGTGGGAGGTGAACACCAAGAATAAACCAAATAATATGTGAGCAGCTCCTTCGGAGTTTGAGTGGGATGATAAACGTGAAATTCGAGTATTTTTGTGAACTTTAAAAAAAAATTCTTTGTTGATTTACGAGGAAAGAGGTTAACCGGATGTTATATAGAGAAAGTGGAGATCGGGTTGATTACTTTTCGGTCGTTATATTATAATGTGGGTAAGATTGAAACGTCTTTTTAGAGAATAATTGTGCCAAATAAGTTGATTTTTATTTTGGGAACATTCAAAAAAGTTATGTCATAATAAGAGCCATTAATTTTTTACTTTTTGGAAGTCCGTTTTAGGTCAAGTAATTTCATTGTTAGCAAAAAATACTATAAACAATGGTTTAATTGAAATAAATTACTATTTGTGTCTAACTATTTATATAAAGGCGTGTGCAAAGTATAAAATTACGAAAACTTCTAAATAAAGAGAATTTAAAACAAGGTCAGTTCTTGCAAAATGACACATAAACATGAAATAATCGCGCTTGTGACTAAAATGTTTTATGAAATATACACGTTTTAATAAGAAAATTCTAATTTATGGTGATTTTATGTAAGTATTAACGTCATCGGGTTGTAACTTAAAAATCTATACAGTGGTATATGTTTTAACGTTTAAATTTGTCTATTTTGATATGTATCATAGTGTCTAATCTTATCTCTTTTATATGTGAGAATTTCTTTCATAATTCTGTGTAATGCCTCTCACGTACTGCCTGTTATTCAAGATCTTTATAACTATATGATCGGAATATTAAATGTATGTGATGATATCATTTTAATCGTTTTTTAGTACATTTTTGGAATATAAGACCACATTCACAAAAAAAGGTTGAATTTTGAAGAAAATGTTAAACCTGTTAATTTTTTCTTTGGTTTCTAATACATTTATTTTAAATTTATACATGAAAAAATTATAGTTATGGTATGTTATAATTATATTTATGTTATTTGATAATGTTCAGAAAAGATGGATGATTCGTTTTACTATCCAATTAGTATTATAATTTTTTGTTTTACACCACTCTGAACAACCCTGAAATAGAAGAATCTACCAATATGACTGATGTATCATCAGCATACTGTCAAACCGACTCTTAAACCTTATTTATGGTTAGTGTGGGATCCATCTTTCAGAAGTCATTTCTTAAGTTTCAGAACTAGCAAATTATGATTAATAGTTTCACGGGCCTATGAGAAATCCAAATAAATTCAAGACATCTTTTCATTTTTATTAAATTTAAAGAAAAGTTTATATTATACTTGATAAACTGGTCTTACTAACTGGTGTAGATGTGTCTGGTACATATTCAAATTGATTTTATATCAAGATGTTGCTAAAGATATAGTCGAGAGTTCCTCTTTTTTAAAAACTGATATAAGGTTAGCAATTGAGAAAGATCTGGAAAAATTCTAACTGAAAAGCAATTATTTATTATTGATTCTAGTGTGATACAAATATAGCGTGCAATATGCTATAATAAAAAAAAAGCGAATTTCATCCATTCCAGCTAAGTATTTATTTGGCAAAGACATACAACTTATAAAATTTATTATATCACTCTAATAATATTATTTGCCCCTTTACCTTTCTTTAAAAAAAGCTTTTTTAGCACAGCTTGGTTTAAACATTTTTCTTTTCATCAATCAATTTCAAGTCTAATAAAATCAGTTACAAGCAATCACCGTGATCGGTGATTTAAAGTTCACAATTTATTCACTCTGATTCGATACCGACCGAGGCATTTCAAATGACAAATGCCACATTTTATAAGCTTGTCTATGCAAAATACGCGTATCAAACGGCGGAATGCATACCCGCCGCCAAGATGAACCCGAAGAATGCAAATTCTTGTGCGATGTCGTTTGCTCATTTTGAATAATAGTCTGTGTAATGGCGTGGAGAATTAGAACATCGCATTCCAATGGAAATTGAAAGCTTGCTTTGAGGGTTATAATTATTACACACTGAGCTACTTTATTTTTCTTCAATACCCATACATTTTAAGCCACATGTATATCAATGCAATTTATGAAATGGAACTACAAAATTATCTCTGCTTGGTGTCATAATTATGGATGCCGGCATATTTAACATACAACAACTGCGTTTTAAGAACATGTCTACAAGCCTGCCTATATCTTAAGCCTACTATAACTCATCTGTCTGCACTTGCCCACACCAAAATGCTATAAGATAGAGTGGCTTTTAAAGTATGAGGTCTACAGGGATATGGTTGTGACATTAGCAAAGAAAGTGAATCTAATAATGCCATTTCACTAGGACCGAATCTTGTGGGGACTTATATCAATCTCTCACCTACTTGTCTTCGATCCAACAAGATCAAAAAATAGATAGAGCTTCTTCTTCTTCTTAGCAATCTTCAAAGAAACCTCAATTGCCCTTTCCTATTATCTTATATATATATATATAAAATATTGATAAGAATGACATTTAATCCATATGAAAAAACTTGTAAACAGGGTAGACAATTTAAGAAGCTATAATAATCATGTTTTTAATACGAGCTTTAAAGAAAACTTAGTAAAGGAGCAGCAGAGTATAAAACTTACAGAAAATGCCCCAAGTTTGGCTCCGATATAAGTAAAAGCTTAAAATTCACTACCAGCCAACATAACATTATTAATTTCCAAGAAAATTTGAACTATTTTAACTAGAATTTCTTTTGTAAATTTTGAATGAATAGTTGAGCTTTTGCTCACGTGATTACAATTTCATGTGTATAAGAAATGTATTAAACAAGGAACTTGAATTTTTTCAAAATTATTTTGAAGTTCACTGACAACTCATACGTAAACAAGATATATTTGCCAAACATAATTGAGATCAATTAACATTGTTACTATAAAAATACTTACAAATAACTATAAAAGGATTTCTCTAATGAATGCTTTTTGCCATTGCAATTACCAATTTTATCGATGACTTAGATCAACCTACTTTCAATTTTCCTTATTAATCTCTAAATCTAAGTTGATACAAAACTTGCCACATTCACGCGAATTAAAAGCACTGAAAAATGAATTTCACTTTTTAGTTTTCTTCGGAGATACACTCGGGTTTTATGAATCAGGTTTCCTCGTTACCAAACCTCTTCGGTTTTGCGTAAGTTGCTTAGTTTCCTGAATAATAAATTTTGAAAAAATAAGGAAATATAAATGCAAATTGACGAGTTTCATGCTCTAGTAAGTAACCCCTTACGAAAGTGAAAAATTATGCTTACTGTTACGCACTGCTGTATTTGCTGGTATTATTTAGAAATATACATGTTATGGTGTTTTGTTTATTGAAATAGCGAAGGTGCGTTATAGTTACTTCTTCATAGTGTTTTTGGAGTCATAAAAGATATTAAACCTTTCAGATGCAGACTGCAATTGACTCAGATTGCTGTAAAAAGATTTTTCTTACTGAGATTTTTTGGTAATATTGCATTTTCGTTTGATTATTATTATATGTATTTAAAACAAATTGGTTACAGTTTACCAATTTAAATAGAGGAATTTCAAATAATAATTTACCAACACTTAGAAAGGGAAAAAAAGAACTTTACGATCAACAGAGATTCTATTTGTATTCTCATACTTATATAAAAATTATACTATATAAAAATTTCATCTTTTTACTATACCATGTAAATAAATTATTGCTTCATCATTTAACGGGATCTTCCTAAATAAAACTGGATTTAAGTTTCAAATTTTGAAAATTGATTTGCAAATTTTATTATCATAATTATTTCACAGTACAACAGATTATATTTAGTTTTTATATGTTCCGTTATTGATAATGAAATATCATTTAGTTATACATACACAGAAAATTGATTTTCTTTCTAAGAAACTCACATCTGGTGCAGAGTGTATTCCAAACTATTTGTTAAAAAATTACATTTGTATAATTGTGCTTCCGATTTATTTATTTTAATAATTTAGCCTTATATCTGGAATGGCAAGCAATATTATGCCTATACTTAAATCTATGTGAGGTTCTGCATATAATATACTGTATCAAAACTATTTAATTGTATTGTGAATAAACAAAATCTACTATTTAAATAAATTATTTATAAGCAGCAACAAATCAGCTGTCTCAGATTGAACATCTGATTAAGTAGATATTCTTCATATTATGGAATAAAGGAAGCTTCCAAAAGCCTTTGATTTTGGTTAATAAATTGCTTTTAATTAGCTTTAACCCTGGATTTGTCTCATGGTAAAAACTTTTGGAGAGATCGAATCAAACTTTCAAAAAATAGGTTATAAGTGTACAAACAACGTTCCTAGTAAACATGGTTCTATGTAGCATACTTGTTAATGTTATTATTAATTGGGTTTTGATATGCCATTGTTTAAAATTTGCTCTTGTCTCTCTAATCAAGAACCTCTTTAGGGTTATTTAAATTACTTATCGGATTGGTATAATACAAATAAGCATAATTTAATGAATAGATGCTGCTTTATAAGAATTTTTCCTAAACCAAAAGAATTGAAACAAATTCTAATTTATTAAATGTTCGAAAATGTTGCCCTCACTTACTGAGTATATCATTGACTGTCTAACTTATTGTTATACTGCCACATAACCATATTTTGCGTCACTCTACTTTTTTGACTTTTCATATCTTAGTATAGTCATCGCTAGTCATCACGTATAGTATCTTAGTATAGTATAGCATAAAAAAGTGTCTTAATTTATGGGAAAGAAATTGTTCCCCCGGTCTCAAACTTTAAAAGTTACTTAATTTTACGGATGTATAATAGTCCCCCTCCTATTGAGAAACGCCAAAAAGTTTTTTTATTTAATTCTCTGGCTAAAGGGGTGGAGTATAACAGAAAACTTTATAGAGCAAAAAATGAAGAAAATTAAATTTTCCACAATTTTGGTTTTGTGTAGCAAGACTAAAATTGGTCTTGTGTAACAAGACTAGAACTAGCTGCAAAAGCTCCGAGAGAACAAAGTTAAAGAGCGTCAAAATCACCAAAACTACCAGTGACCATTTTTTACAGATCATTTTTTTCATTTCTTTTCACAGAACTTTTATTTTCATTTTGAGACCTACTTGCTGAGACTTAATGATGAGATTATCATACTTTAACCATTTTCTTTTTAAAGTTATCAGGATCTCTTTCATTGTTATCAAGGATTAGGCAGTGCGCAGAACACTAGTTTTCTTGTCAGTCTACCTATATTTTCTTTACTTGCCGTAATTTAGGATTTTTTAAAATTCGAATAAACCTTAATAGACGATTGACCTTAACCTTAAAAAACCTTAAGAAATTAAATGTAATTTTAAATTCTGAGTTGAGACATTGAGACCTTAGAACATTGAAAGGCTAGAATTGGCATTGCCGTGCAACTATGGGTAGTTTGTACTATTTCTCTTTATTATTACTCTTTATAAAATACTATTCCTTTTTAATAAAATATGAAGCATTTTTTTTTCATAAAATATGATATAATACTCTACAAAGAAGTCAACATTCAAAGTTAAATGAATGATCATCACGTATATTAAATAAAAAGGCAACAATATCGCAACGCCGCTCCATCACATTGTTGATTCCACAGACATAGGCAATCTTTAGCAGTGACGCCGTCAAAAAATATTTACATGTTAAATATTTATTATTAATAGATTACGCTTTAAATTATCAACAATAGAGTAAAGGTCTCTAATAAAAAGTATTTTTATGGAAATTAAATATTTTATAATTATTAGAGATTTTTTAATTTCTAAGTTTTTATTATTCTACGTTTATGACAACGGTTGTGCCTTGATATGATGTTATGACAATATCGGTATTTACTTTTAAAAAGATCGGCTTAAATCGCCTTTTTATCCCATTGTGCGGTACAAACGGAACAAGTTTTTACTATCGTAACAGTTCATAAAAACACTGAAATGATTCACCCTTTTTTAACCAAAAACTAAACAAGAACTTTAACACAGAACAAATGACGAATGTAAACACAAAGCCGTTTGTCAAGATGACATATCGCAAGATGATATTAGCTTTTGCCTGCGGTGTTGCCATTTGAAATCTTTTAGAAGCGGTTTTAGGAATAAGAATGTTAATTTTTTTTTGCTTTGAACATATATCTATTTCTACTAAATATTTTTAATCCAAAATCTTACACCTATAAGTAAAATTAATATTACTCGTATTATATGTGTTGATATATAGCTGAAAATTTCCTCTTTTGAAAATGCGTGTAAACTTGGCAACAGAGAATCGATAAATATGTTTGTAAACAAAATACCCCTCTTGCCCCTGTGCATATTTTGAACTCAAAGAAAGTTGTTGTTTACTAATTCTATCCGCCAATTCTTGATTGGTAAAGTTTTCCTTTAGCAATAAATGTTTAAAAATTGTAAACTATGAAATTTTTAAACATGACTTTGAGAATTGACATTGATAAACGTTGATTTTAAACAATTGTTGTTATAGTATCATGTACAAAAGGTAAAAATAAATGCAGCAGATCCTATTTAGGTAATTATTGTTTTTTATAAATTTTAACGCGTCTTAGGGCCATAGTGGCGTAGTGACGCATTTCCAGACATGGGTTCCTATACTTAAATGGATTCTTCTGTTGCACTGAACAACCCCCAGAAGTTTGATCCCATAGTTCTGAAACACCCTGTATAGTAAAGAAAATTAAATCCGGAATTCCAGAGGTATCATGATATAAATACAAGTCGTAAGCCGCTCCTCTATCACTTCGACGATATAAACGATTTTTTTTTCTAATTAATTCTAGGACGTGAACAGAATTATGTCAGCTGAATATTATTCGGAATAGAAACGGCAAATCATTGCCCTTGACTTAGACACCCACAAACGATTAACTCAAGGAGATAAATAAACTAGAAAAAAATTATAATGAAAACGATCAGATCATAATGTCAAACATGTTAAGAAGAATTGATTACAATGTAACTGGAGTTCATCTTTAGTTTGATTTCTGAAATAATAGTTGAATAGTGAATAAACCTGATGGAGTTATTTTACTTTTTCTCCTAAGCGTGGGTGTCCCAACGACTTCTTACATAACCCGAAGAAATACCAAAACAGGTAACCATCGAGCTATCTTGTCTGGTTAATTTAGTGGCAGCAATCGCACTAGCTATTCCGTGACGCTGACAAATATTTATCGGGTAACTAAAGTAAACAAGATCATGTATTACCGTTTACACACCGGTCGTAAAATAACTTACTCCAACATACCCGATAGTATAGTGGGAAGAAATAATTGAAACTATAAATAATCATTTTTTTTTGGTAAGTTAAAATATTTCCGGTGTGTGAAAGCAGTGAAGGTTTGTTATTATATTAGTTGCATAAGAATTATCAAGAATTATTAAACATATTATAATTTAATTTTGCCATCACCTCTTTTTAATAAAAATTTATATTATAATAATTTGATTTTAAATAATTTTTTTCTCATTTTAAATTAAATGATTTAATGAGTACAGATTAGCATACAAGTTTCTAGTGGTGCTGCATACACTTACCTAAACACTGGCCCGCGTATCTAAAATTTAAAAAAAAAGCAATTAATATAAGGTATATTGGTTATTATTTTTAAAAATAAGTTGCCTCATGATGTATACTTCTACCACTAACAACATTTAGATTATATTTAATTATTTCTATGCATTTATTTAAAATTTTTTAAAGAGAAAATTAAGAATGTAAATTTTAAAAGGAGTAGTAATTGTATTTTTTAACAAACATTATGAAACTATTAGCAATTTTAAAGGTTTTTTAGTGTTTTAAATAAAATTAGAATTCTATGATAAACATGAGAGGATATAGTAGGGTAAGCAAAGTAATATTGTAATATGCCTTTACCAACAATTTTTTTTTTTAAATCAATACCATTAACCTCATTTTCCTAACTCTCTAATGAAGAAGTTCAATTTAGGAAAAAGAGAAACAGAAGAGTGAGGTATTGGCAATGGTACAAATAGAGTTTACAGCACTCTCTATATTGATAGCGAGGTTTAAGATTATTCGAGTTTCAAAAGATTATCTATAAGAGGCAGATAGTTCACACAAATCTCTACTAACATCTTTTTTTTTCAATCCTGGAAAAGCTTGTTAATGCATGAATATCAGAAATAAATATCAAAAGAGACATAAGCTTCAATATCTCGCTTAGATTTTTGAATGTGTAGTCTTGTCTTAGTAAAAGTTTTAATATTTAATTTAAATCAGCTTGTTCATGTCTCTATGTCTTTGGGATCTTGATAGAAGAAGCATTGAGGATCTGCAGGGCTTTGCCAATAAAAATTAAAATAGTTTAATCGAATACAGTAGTCTGACTACGCTTTCATTACCTACGACTAGCACGGTCACACCCATTCGTCCTCAGGTTAAATACTATTACAGGAAAAAGTCTTTGCTCTCCCTGATGCTTCAACTAATAGCTTACTTCCACTGCTTTATTGATTTCCCATATTAGATTTTGACATGGATTAGCTTCCTCTGAGTTGTCTTTTTCCAAAAAGCTCTTTCAAGATAATATAGATAGGCTGACTATATCGCACCTAGTTACTTGCAGGCTATGTGTTAAAGATGATAAATTTTTGCCCTTATAACTTGATGATAATATTGTGCCACTATTATTATATGTTTTTTTTTAATTAAGAGTTTTAAAATTTTTAAATGCTTGATATTCAGAGGAGTCCAACATGCTTTTGTCTGGTATTTGATTCTTGTAGGTATGATATTTTTTTGCTCTGCTCTTTTAGATACATTTGTCGTGGTTACTTAAGGGCACTTGTGATTACTTAATGCGAGGAAATTAGTGAACTCTCTATTTGAGTAGCCTCTTCTCAATTTTTGATTAGGTCTATCTTAAATGAAAAGAAATGAACCTGAGCGTTAGTCCATAAGATCCTGTGCGTAATGCACTATTCGTTTTTATTCTTGATGACTGAGTTGCTTGTATAATTGAGGACCGAAAATGAGTTATATATCGATTCCGGATGGAAATTCAATGCCCGATTAACTGCTGGCATCAGATACACGATAACTAGATATATGCAAAAGTTATAGTATAGAAAATAATCAGTAATATAGTAATCAATAAATATAGTAATAATGTATCGGTAGTATAGTAAAAATCAGTTTGTTATTTTGGTACAGTTTGAAATAAATTACAGATCGGCGTTTATCGTGGCCACGTGCTTTTGTTTTTACGTGTAAATAACTGGTAGGTCAAAAAGTTATTCTTCGTCCTTTATTCATTTATTATTTATTCTAGAAGTTGACTTATGTTTTAGGTGCAAGTAAAGATTGGTTGAGAAAGGTGTCGTATACAAAACAAATCGATCAAGGTATTATCAAACTTGTAAAGAAGGACATAGGCAGACTTCATAAGATGAGAGCAAAAGCATTGTTTAAACAATTGAATTCTTTTAAGGAAAGCACCTTTAAACGTTGTTTGTATTTCCAACAAAACCAGTTTTTGACAAAAATGTCTGAAGGCAAAGTTGTTTTTTATTCATGACCAGTTTGGCTTTATAAGTTGGGCCTTGTGCATCATCAGGGTGAAAAGTAAAGAAAAGAGAATATCGGCTTCTACGTTTGATTGGAGATGCAGGCAGGTCATGGATGTAACCAAATAGCTTGGCTGTTACATTATATTAGCAACATAGAAAGTAGATTATTTGATAAAGGAAAAAGTCAGATAACCCTGAAGTTATTTTCAGACTCTTGCAACTCCCAGAACAAGGACAGCAGTTCTTATTACCTTTTTGGACAGGTCTAAGGTGTTTAATGAAATTCGTAATTTTGTCTCTATAAGGGGTCATAGTTTTTTAGCCACCGATAGGGTTTTTGGGAGAGTTGAAAAACAATATCGGAAACAAGAAGAGATTATAGTATAAAGGGAATATTATGAAATATTGAATTGTGAATGTTTGGGGAAAATACTGGAATACATTTGATTATAAGTCGATATCGCACAATATATTAAAGAAAAAAGTTCCTATTCAACGTACTAGAAAATATACAAATTACGTAATCAAAAAGTTCCTATTCTAACGTACTAGAAAATATACAAATTACGTAATCATCTGTAAAGTTCGTACCACTTAATACAGAACCTGACATAGAAGTAGTAATTTTCAAAAAAGGAGTCAAAAATGCCAGTCAAATATCGACAGCAAAACAGCTTCTAGCAGTTAACCGCGTTAGCGACCTTTAAAAAATCGACATCAAAAAGCTCTTGACCTTGGTTGATGTTACCGATGAAGTTTCTTCTTTCTATAATAAAGTTTTTGCTGAATCTGCTCTTAGTTCCAATGATAATGCTGAGGAAATGAATCTGCTTAATGATTCTGAAGTCGATGTCTAAAGTATGATTATTTTCAGCTTAGGACTTATTTTTATAACCTTATAATAAAGTTTATATCATAAAAATTGTCCTTACTTATCTACTCCCATTTAGCACTAATTTCACATTCAATTATCCTTCAATAAAATAAAGCATTATTGTAGATCTTAAATTCAAAAAATGCTTCCCTGAAAATTTTTCATTTTGTAGCTTTCGAGTTTAAAAAAACCGGTTCGCAATTGGTTGTATCAATTTTCGGAATCATGGCCTTACTCTTATTTGATAATAAAAGTGTGATAGTCTAAGTATAAGTATGACCCAAGGTCCATCTCATAATATATGCGTGCTCAGCACTTTTTCTCTTAAGTTTCTGGCCATCAATGGAAGATTTAATACTCCTTAGCCTTCTTAAATAATATTTTCCTATTCTAAATTTCTCCTATAGTGAATTTCCTTTTTTCTCTGATACTCTTTAAAAAATTTTAAATTATATGCGTATTTTTAGTTAAATTACTTTACAAGAATTTTTGTACAATAACGACCCTAATTTAAAATGCCCATAAGGAAACTTAGCAGGGCTCCTTTTTGCCCATCACTCACAACGATAATTACAAAAAAAACTGACCGAACCGCATTCCAGCCGGGACGATGCGCATTCCCGTATTGCGTCATTATTTGCCTTTTTTTCGTCATAAACCAGCTTAATTTAGATGACGCGATAAACTAGTCGTAATGGCTTTCCACGTACACGTAAAGAACCCGAGACTTTACCTGGCAATTAAATTTTAGTATATACCAAAGCAGAGCCTTACATCTAGTTGAAGATATACAATATTAACACGGAAGAGGGCTCGATAAGTTAATTTTAATTACGCGGATTTCAAAAAGTCAAAAAAGTAGTAAAAGATGAAGAAATATTATCCGCTTTTTTTAAGTTGATGGTTACATCGGTCTGATAATGTCAATCATCGGTGAATCAATTTTGTAATTGGTAAATATATAATAAAAAATGCCATTGCTAATTTTTCCTTGCTAAGTTTTGTAATACGGAAAATAGGGAAAATAGAAACAAGTAATCTCGGAAAATAGAAATATCTAATATACACACTATTTATAGACCCTGTTTATTTTCTAAAAAATTGAAATATTTTTCTTAGTCATTAAGATGAAATTTATCGGTCTGACCGAAAAGAGGTCCAGGATATTTACAAAACTAAAGCTAGCTCAGCGGTACCGTAAGTAACCGAATACGGTTTACACTTAGCGTTTCCCCTCGGGAATTATTTTTATGGGTTTCGATAAAAGAGTCTAAATATATATTTGGTTTATTGATAAATATTTGGTTTATAAAATTAATTTGAGTTTTGGTTACTGAAAAATGTAAGTTATTTAATAAAAACAATAAAGGGTGCTGCGACGTGAAATAAGCTGTGTTGGTTTGGTGTAGTGTTTTACTACAAGAAAGGATGAGTTAAGTTATCACAGAGTATGCTTATTTCTATTTTATTGATTAGACCGCTATTTTGCCTTTTTAATTAAAAATGTGATTAATGAAATATTTTAATGACCGATTGTTGCTTGTCTTGCTTGTGTTGTTGTGACGATTGTTTATTGTTTCTTGTTAAGATACTGAGCTGGTCTGGGACCATTGCACAGCACGTTGTATTTAACAAGGCTTTGTATCTGGAGACGATCCTCGCGTTTTGGTGTCCATTGCACCCCTTAGTACAAAGTGTGTTATCGTCAGGTGGTCTAGATTGGAGATTGCTGTCTCAATCTCATGTTTTATGATAATGTTTTTGGTAGCATTTTGGCTACGGCTTGTGAGTAATGTAGTGCTCACGTTTTGGCATATTGAACGATTGTATACCATTCAATATCAGTACGTTGTCGTTACTGGGACATTCAATTGGATAAAAGTAACAAATTGGTGAATAATGAATTTTGGGATATTAAAGTAAAGTGGTTAAATGTTGGTGAACATGAATTAAATGGCTATCGTAAAAGTAAAATCTCTGAGCAAGTTTAAAACATATTAATTCATATTTTTCATATTAATGAGTTTTGCTTAACATCTTTTTAATTAATTAATTTTACGGGAATAAGTGTGCTCAGGTTACTTTTATTATTTCAGGTCTACACGTCACCATCTCTACTTTGGAGTCGCCCAAGCGCCCAGTTGTTTTACAAGGTGTTAATTCTATTTTTATGATTTATTTTGATTATTTTGGACTATTTTGAATTTATTTAACGTATTAAAAATTATAAAATTATTTAAATGACGCTCACAGGTTTTAATTTTTATAAGTGAAATATCTTATTGATGTCAGAAGTATCTACCATGCCTTATATTAATTGTTTTCTTTTTTCAAACAATTTTATAGTTGTTTAATCTGTGCGTATTATAAATAACTTAAATCGCGTTGTTAGGAATTCCCGTAATTATGTATGTATTATTGCTTAAAATATGGGACAACGCAGCATTATATATATCAACTATTAAGTTTATCTCCTTTTGATATTTGATATTGTTGTATCTTTAGTGCCTATCAGTAATACAATCGTCGCCCTGATATACCGGCGTTTATGTTTATATTTTTTGTTTAGCTTTGGGTTACGGTTGATCGTCGACCGCCGCCAGGAATAATTAATATTAGAGTAAAATAAGAGTTCGCCGGGATAACCACTGTATTGGGTCAGATTTTTAATCTTTAACGTGAACGTGATTTTTGTAATTTGTAATTTGAGTACGGTATAGATTTAAGTGTCGAAATTTTCTAAGTTTTATTTCAATTCATTAAACGGTTTTCTTCTAGTCAGAAAAAATAACTGTTTTATTTTCCCTTCTTGCAAATCAACTTATTTGAGAACGAACCGACGTGGCCGTTTAAGCGGGTAGCTTACTAGGGCGCGATACAACACGCGTAAGGAAAGTCGAATCAGATGCCGAGCCTAGCTCAAAAAATTATTTTACCATTTAAACATTATATATGCCCTCTTCTCTCTCTTTATTTTGAATGAAGACAGTATGAAAATGGCAGAGGCCCAGCAGTTTATAGATGGTGGATCGTACATAATAGTTACAAATATACACAAAAGGACATAAAATTAAATAAAAAAATTATTTATGAATATAGTCGCCTCCAGATATAAGTTATTTTGGATACCTGTCTTAACTCCTGCTGTTAGCTGTGACAACTATGCTGCCATTCGCTAGTTACATTGTTTGTTAGGTTGTTTAATAAACACAAATAAAAAAATACAAAAGAAATCACAGTTTTTTCTAAGAGAATTCAAATATGCAATTAGTAATCACATGCCAGGTATTACATTAAAAAAGTTGGTCAAAGACTATTATAATAAGAACTATAAATCAAAAAAAAAATTATTGACGCTATGAACGAAAAATGAAAAAATAATGCTATGTCTGCTATTATAGTATTTGTTGATATTCAACATGAAATAAAATGATAACGGACAGGTGAAGGGAAAAGTGTACCTGATATCTTAAACTAAGTGAAAATGGCTAACCATACTATTAAATTATGAGACTGTTACTTTGTGAATTTAATAAAATTGCACATAATTTATTCTATAGAAGCTTATAACCTATCACTGATATACAAACGGACAGAAAGTCCCTTCTTATCTTACCTAGATTAAACACATTCAGCAATAATTCAATACAAAATATCACTTAAACATTAAAAAGTAACATATTATATCTGGTTTCTATATAACTCCGAACTTTTATTCACAACCTTAAAATAAACTTACAAATTGTTTATCGATAGTATGCGCAAAGCATAAAAAGCATAAAATCGATAACAAATATGCTTTAATTTAATTATAACTAAGTTATATTGGGATTCTTGTGAGGTAATCACTTATTAAGTGTCTTTTTGTAATTAATACTTGGTTCTTGGCCTTATTAGTTTCTTAATATAGAGAATATTAAGGTCAGTTAATTAAATGGGACTTTCAGATAATTAGATTCATTTCTTAGTTTTTACGGTAGTTTTAGTTTTTGAAATATAAAATGTTTAAGAGGCTGATATATTATAGAAAAAAAACTCCTATAACCAAAATGTCATTAAATCCAATATTTGATTAAGAGGAATAATAACATTCCTAGATGGCCAGCTACAATTAATTGAATTTAAACTTTAATCTATGCATTTTCATTTCAATGTAGAAGATTAATTTCAATATTTAGTGAAAGGAATTATTTATACTTAAAAAATGTATATATACTTATTGACTTTACGAAATAAAATCTATACATTTGGGGTATTCCTTTATTGGTTTTTATGCTTTAATAAATTTCATTTAAAACAAATTTTTATATAAATGTTTAGCTAAAGAATTTTAATTTCATTCGCTCTTAACATTTCATCACGTATTTTTAATTTTAACTTTTATTATTGCCTTAGAAATGTCTGAAAATTTAATTTAATTAACTTGTAAGAATTTAAGTTTTTTCTGCTTTAATTTAAAGTTTTTTTATGAAGGTATTTTTTTAAAATTTTTTCCAAATTTGTGACTTAAACATTTTTTTAAATTTATTTCTAAGTTTTTTATAAGAAAATAAAACTGTTTGTGGCTTTATTTAAAAAGTGCAAAGAAAATCTCCTTAAGGTTTTAGATATTGTTTAAAATTTCCAGTTCAAACTTTTTTATCAGAATTAAGTTTTTCTATTTTAAATATATTTTTTTATCATGAATTACTTATTACCAAACTTAGTAAATTAAAATTTTTATTTCCCAAAATTATGCCAGAGAGATTTGGTATAACATCAAATCAGGTTACGTAAGTACCAAGAACTGTATTCTTTCTTTAAAATATTATCATAAGACATTTTAGAATGTACATGTTGGTCTTAAACAACTGTGAATATTTTTTCAATCTATTAAGTTTCTAAAATATCATTTGTAAAGAAAATATACATTTTAAAAACTTCGCTTGAATGTAGGTAAAAAAATAATATCATTCTTAGTTGTATATTTTCCAATATACAAAAAATCAGTTTTTACAAGTATGTTGTACTCAGTGGCTTGAATAATTTTCTGATAGGATACGGGAGATATATATATGACCAAGGCATCGGAGGTAGAGGCAGGATTTAACTGGACATCCATTGCTAAACAGGAGAACCATTTGCCTCCTGTGATGAAGGTCCATATACCAGCAGGGCATACTGGGGAACATGCTACTATCTACCAGGTTGAAGTGTTTGCTGAATTGAAATACGGATTGGAAATCCTAAATTACGGATACCGCAATACAGTCGTATCAATCTGATCGAATAGCAGAGCTACCATTAAGACTATAACGACCGAAAAGATGAGGCTTCAAGCTTGTACTGGACTGCATAAAGGTACTAAAGGACTAAAGGACTACCTTTTGGCTGGTCGGTGCCTTAAAATTCACATTCCTTTCACTTGACGAAAATGATTGTGTAATGTAACTTTTAATTCTTATATTTAAAAAGCCAAAATAAGTACTTTTTATATTCGACATAATATTTATATAACAATTGTGTAAAATGATCCTATTTTTTATAAATTTAAAATGTTAATTTATATTATTTGCATATTTAAACCATAAAAAGGCCCGAATTTTTGAGACAAAAATTATATTAATATTTAAGACCTATTAAATCACTAAGAGAAATCTAGTAAATTTTTTTTCGTTTCTCCATTACAGTTTGATTTTTCTATAAGCAATTACCATAGATTTACAAGATGAAGAGGATAATGTTCAATAAATTTGAACTAACCCATACTTAAATCAATAACTCTTCAGTTGTCAACATATTTTATTTAGATTACTGCATAGCAATTACTTCTTTAAAATTATTACCTCAGTTCGACCTCGTTTTCAGTTGTTTGGAATATTTATAACTAACGACACCGTTGGTATTTTTCCCCATGGATTTTTAAGTCTGATTTATCAGTATCGCGCTACAAATAGGCAGTAAACCGTGACATCCCACATACGTATCCAAACCAATGAACAAGAAAGGAGGAAATAAAAGACGCCTGGTATTCTGGTACGTATATTAACGATGCGCATGTAACGAATACCTTGGGCACCCATCAGGAATACCGCTAGTGTTAGCCTCAATAGATGCGATTTCCCGGAATCGGTCGTCGCAAAAAGGATATCGAGTTTCGAGTTACTTTACTCGATTCGAACCGGGATTCCTAATTTAGGCGACTTGACTTCCTTCTGCCTTCTAGGTCAAAGATTATACGATAAACTTTTTTCTTTTAAAAATTGCGGATTTACTTATAAGATGATTTTTTCAGCTTTAAAAAAAATAGAAACAAAAAAGTTTTATAAAATATTTTCAGGTTTTTTTAAAATTATAATTAAACTTCTATAATAAAAAGATTATACTCTTTTAATCGATTATTTGTATAAGACAAGGGTTAAGTTATCTTATTTACAGATTAAAGAAAAGTTTTAGGGTATTCTATATGTGCCCTGTGTAATGACCTTGAAATTAAGGAAGAATTATGTAACCATCATTATTTTTTATCATTCGAAATGAAAATTTAATAAATCAGATAACTTTAAGCAGCTTATTATTACATCAACTAAATCATCTCCTGTGTTGTCTTTTTTATTTTCCTAAAAATTAAACTTTTCCAGTTTTTCTATGCCACCTTTTAATTTCTTTACATCTTAAAAACATTGATAAAACATCATTTAATTTTTCTTCTATAGATTTCTTCATATACAGGGTGTTTCAGAACTATGGGATCAAACTTCTGGGAGTTGTTCAGTGCAACAGAAGAATCCATTTGAGTATAGGAACCCAAGTCCAGAAATGCGTCACTACGCCACTACGAACAAATTTAAAAAAATTATTGCAGTCAAACTGCGCATGACAAAGCAGCCATATTTAGCGCGTATACTAGGTAGCCTAAGGCGGTCCTAAAAATAAAATAAAAAGAATAGCATTCCATTTAAAAAAAATGCTGCTTATATCGCCCTACTTTTTTGAAGCACCCTGTATACTTCAAAATATTTTCCAGATATGTGCTATCAGGTCCCAAAAATTTTTTAAGAGGTTAGGAAATTTTAACCTAATTTTTTTAGGCTTTATGGAAGACCGACGCACTGTTGCAGGACCCTGTATAAGAACTTTTATTTTATGAAAATTTAGGCAACGATTTCTTTTAAATCGTCGCATAAATATTTTGTACACCTTTTCGCCACATCCAGGAATTAATATTTTACTAAAATTTAATTTAATTACTGGAAACAATCCAGAAATACTATTTTTTATTGTTTAATTTTCTAATGCAAATATTAAACTCATATTAATTATACAAGAATGTAAAAATAACATCGAATTTTACTGGAACATCGGCGCCGTGGCTTAGTTGGTTAAAGCGCCTGTCTAGTAAACAGGAGATCGTGAGTTCGAATCTCGCCGGGGCCTAATTTACTTTTTTTCATAATTTATTTGAAATAAATATTTTATTATTAAAGTTGTAAAGTTAACCTATTATTTAAAGTATATTATTATAACCTATTTTGTATGATTTGATTGGCTGATGACAGGAAATTTCGCTATTTATGTCTTTTATGACATCAATAGCGAAATTCCCTTCACCATTTCTTCGCATCAATGATCACAAAAAAGTCTTTAAGCACATGGATTGATAATTAATTGCATTAGCTAATTATTCACTTGAACGAGTACATAAATTTAGGATCTTCCGGTATAAAGCTTGTCTCAAGGAAAATAAAAGAATTTATAATATTATTACAATATAAGTATTTAAAATCGCTTGGGTAAGTAAAAATATTAAAAATAAAGACATTACAATATAAATAATTACTGTATGCCTGGGTGGCACGCATGCGGTATAATTACAGCTTATACTAAGATAACACTAGCAGCTTATCGTAATAAATTTATATTATATTATAATGTCAAAGTGGGCGGGTACACTTTCAGAGCTCAAAGCGAAGTGAATGGCTGGCTACTGGTTGAAGAACAAAAATTGAATGTACTATCACATACCATGTAAAATGTGTTTGTTATAATATATTATATAGTACTGCTTAAGTATGTATCTTTATAAGCAATAGTTACTTAACAATAAGCGAAAACTGGCAAACCTAACCTAGACAGCATCTAAAAACCTACTTCATGAATTTAGATCAAGCATTTATAGGAGTCTGTAAAGGAAATCCTATTACCAAAGCACTCTACACCTATATTTACAAAATCAATTATACGGAAAGCAAGCGGATGATCGTGATAGTAAAAATAATAATAAATATGGCAGTAGTATAGAACAGTAGAGTAGGAGTTTGCGACTAATCACAACTAGGACGAGACAGACCACTGTTAATACTACATTTTTCGAGCTTTTCAGTAAATTATTTCAGTAGATTCCAAAATATTTTAACTCAAGAGAGATTAGGAATTACAGAAAAATCCATCCATGGGTACCATTTAGAAATCATATAAGATAATTTATAGCTGAGCACCTTCTAAGATTTAAATAACAGTTATAAAACATTTATTTCACACTTTATAAGCCCCATTCACTTATTTTGTGCAAGTAGTGCAACATTTGCATTTTCTATGATAATGGCTCATTCACCTGGGGCCAAGCTGCACTATACAGAAACTAGAACAGGTCGATTGTTTTATTTCATAGAAATACGAGTATTTCCGATTATATAAAAACAAAATAAGTTTTATTCCATTACAGTAACAACAATTTAATTATTATAGTATTAGAGTAGACTGTTGCGCATTAATTAATGAAAATAGACCGTTTTGATCGATTAACAAGTGTTAAGCAATATTAAAACATAGCTATATTTTGATAATGAATAAAGAATAAAATAATTCCTATTTTTCATTTAAACCTAATACATAAATATTTCCTCAGTATAAAGCTGTCATGTCAGTAACTTTTTGTTCTTCAATTAGGTATCTTATAAATCCAATGCTGTGACAGTTGCCGTATTGTTAATGACCGCAATTAACCTAATTTTCAATAGGTTATATAAAGATGTGCGGTCTTGTATGTTAGAAATAAATCACTAATTATTATTATTTATTGATTTATTTTATTTATATCATATATCCATAGTCCACAGAAAAGAGAGACCTTTCAGTAATTTATTACCTCCAGATCAGATATACAGTTAGATATTGCAAATTTAGTTTTACTGAAACCTCAGTATTTTTATCTGAGAATGACAACTATCTCTACTCACACTGTTTAACCATCTAAAAAAATGATGAGATTTAGATAGAAAATTAATGGTTCATGTGAAAATATAGCATTATAATCCAAATAGGAAATAACCATCATCAAAACTAAGATCGCACACCATCGTATCATTAAGCACGCCTTAATACCCCAATGCAATTAAAAACTTTTCCTTTCTTCTTCTCGTTACCACAACAATTATTTTACAATAACATGTCTCTTTTAAATTTTCTCACAAAAACATTTAAGCGATCATCGCGAGGATTGTTTGAATACTTATGTCTATTTGTAAGTGATAAATTTTCTTCTGTAGTAATACTTTCGTGAAAGTTTTGGCATTTTTTAAGAAGATAGATATTTAAAAACATTGTTTCTTTTACTGATCAAATAATATTTTATTGCAGATGGATCAGGGTGGATCCAAAACATTCTTCGATGGCTCTGAAGGTAATTTTGGTTATATGAAATGAAAAGGTCTGATTGAGATTCTAAACGAGAGTTTATTTAGTATTTGTAAAAGATTTCGTCTCTAACCCGCTTATTGGAAAATAAAGTTCGTTCATTTTTATAAATAGAAGAACTGTGATTATCTAAGAATGGTTCTTATTTTTATCTTTTTTCTAGAAGAGTTTGAATGAGTCTGCTGTAGTCCATGTTATGTATAATAGGTGAGTTTTACTTAGCTGGAAGATGGAACTGAAGCAATCAGAGATAATTTCCCCTAAAGTTATTTATTGAATGTCTAAGAAGTGATGTGATTTAAAGACGACATTTTATCCAATTTTTTACGCTTTTCACCCTTAAACCTTTTTTTGTAGATTAAATGTCACTTTTTTTATTCATCTTAGTCTTTCTGCGTTAGTCTTGTATGTCTGAGCCTCAATAAACCTAGGATCGCAGTGGAGGAATACAAGCTGCCTTACTCACAACAAACCTAACCTAGTCTTTCTGTCTAGACACTGTAGAATTTTGTAGTATCCTAGCAATCTTATCCCAATTTGATTTTAAAAATGCTACATTAGTAGCATTCACTTCATATTATCACTAATTACCACAAGCTTATGACACAATTTATCAACAATTTATCTTGGCCAAGATAAATTGTTGATAATTTGTTAATACTAAAGATATTTGGTTTTTTTAACTGAAATAAATAAAATCAGATTTTTCCCGCCTGGAATTTTTAAAATTCGATATTTTATTGTTCTTGAATAAATACATCAGTTTTTTTTTATCTGGAATATATAAAATTAGATTTTCCCAGGCTTTTAAAGATATTTAACCACCTGACAGCCTGGAATAAGTGAAATATTTTGTTCCTCAACTGCCTGCTATGGGGGGAATGAAATGAAGGATTTCTTGCCTGCAATTTGTAAAATAAGGGTGTTTTGAAGCCGGTGACGATATTGTCTTACTCAATTTTCTAGAATCTGACTACAATTGAGGTTATTGGAGATATATTTGGTTCTTAATTATATATTAGAATAGGAAAATTCAGTTTTTGCCGCTAGAATTATGTAAAATAAGATGTTTTTCCAGGTGTCTGTCTTTGGTTACTCAACTTCCTGAAATAAGTCAAATGGATGATTTTCAGAATTTGTAAAAATATTATAAGGCTGTTGATGATATTATATTCTTTAACCGCCTAAAATAAGTAAAGTGAGATTGGCTTTTAACTTTAAAAATTAAGTATTTTGTTCTTCTAGAATAAAAAAATCAGATTTTGGGGACCTAGAATATTTAAATAAGATTTCTTAAGGCTACCTGGGGTATATAAAGTGAAATTAGGGATTTCTATCCTGTAATTTGTATTATTAGGGTTTTTCCAAGCAGTTGATATTTTGTTTCTCAATTGCCTGATATAAGTGAAATGAAGAAGTTCTTGACTGCAATTTGTATAGTTGGGGTTTTTTGAAATACGTGATGATATTCTCTTTCTTAGTTATCTGGATTGGGCTAAAGTTGAGACTGTTCTTAAATATATTTAATTTACAATTTTCTGGAATAGGATAGAGATTTCTAAGGTAAAATTAAGGTTTCTTCAAATTTTTGAATATACATATTCAAATGGATATATTCCATAAACCTATTTGAACCTCTATTAACCCATTTACGCCTACCGTCCTTTTAAAAGGATTTCAAAAAGAAACCTGTATTTTTCTGATTCAGCTGACGGTTTGAAGATGTCGCCAGTGTCACATTATATTTAGTTAACATCTTAAACATGGTCAATCGCGATCGTTAGGATTTTGTTAATTTTTGGATCGATAGTGACGAATAAAACACGCTGTGTTTCCAGTGATTTTGCAATGAGCGACTCAAGGTAAGGTATGTTAAAACTCGTTTATTTTTTCGTTCTTGTTTTGATTGTTTTTAACAAATAACATACTGACCTTTTTATATATTTGTGGTTATGTTTCACACTTCTTGATCAATCCAGGAGCGTTCAATTAAACGAGTTCTTTTAAAAGGACGGTAGGATTATATACTATGTGGTTTTTTACAGGTATTGGAAAAAGCCACTAACCATGGCAGAACTCTTAGAGGAATTGGATAATGACTCTACGTCGGATATTCCTACAGGCATTGCAATTTTTCCACCCGAAAATGCCAACGAAAACTGCGATACCGATGAAAATTCTGGGGCTGAAGACGATGTAGTACCAAATAATTTACCCGGAATGCAACTAAGGGCCCCGGCGGACATTGAATTTGACGTAGAACGTGAAGACGACTGGGACAGTGATGACGATCTACCACTGTCCACTTTTGTTGAAAGGCGACCTAAACACATAAAGACGTTTGACTATACTCTCAATAAAGATTTAGAGTCTACGTTTATACAATGGCAATCAGTTCAAACTGCATAAAGCAATCGTTCCCCTGGAAATATTTTCAAGCTGTTCTTTGATGAGAACTTGGTAGGAGAAATTGTCAATTTTACCCATATTTATGCACAGCAAAAAAACCGCCCCGCTAACGTTACTGCAGACGAGATGTACTGCTTCACAGGGGTGTTACTTTGTGTCAGTGGATATACAACTGTTCCAAGGCGACATATGTATTGGCAAAATTGCAACGATACCCAGAATAAACTTATATTAGCCGCTATTTCCAGAGATAGATTTCAATTCATAATTCCGGACAAATATAAACACCTGGGTTTGGGAGCGTCAGTTGTTCTCCAATATGCAGATGTTTTACAGAAAATGCCTTACCAGCCCTTTCACATATTTTTTGACAATTTTTTCACATCTTTGTCACTTCTAAAGGAGCTAAAATTGAGGAACATCAAGGCAACCGGTACTATACGTGAAAACCGGATCCCACAATCTCCATTTAGCAATGCGGCAGTTTTGAAGAAAAAGACACGAGGTACATTTGAATGGAGTGTTGCCGATAATGAAATCGCATTATGCAAATGAAATGACAACAGCATTGTTACTTTAGCCACCAATGCATGTTCAGTTTTTCCAGTAAATAAGGTCAAACAATTTTCACAGGCTGAAAAAAAGCATGTTTATATAGATCAGCCTCAATTGATCAAGGCATACAACGAAAATATGGGAGGTGTAGACCGTAGTGACCAAAACATAAGCCAATATAGAGTTTCAATACGGGGTAAAAAGTGGTATTTTCCGTTATTTTCCCACTGTGTAGACATAGCCTCACAAAACTCGTGGCAACTCCATAGGAATAATGGTGGTACTCTTGACCAACTTCAGTTTAGAAGGGACCTAGGGACACAGCTGCTCGAAACGTACATGAAAACAACTAAGAGAGGCCCTTCGAAATTGCCGAAAACTGCATTCCAATTCACACGTTACGATAGACTAGATCATTTAGTTACATATCACGAGAGTCAGCGGAAATGTGCTGTGTGCCACAAAAAAGCAAATTTTGTGTGCCAAAAATGTGAAGTTGGTCTTCACCCAAAAAACTGTTTTGTGGACTATCATACAAATTAGTTTTTAAGTTTAAGTTTTAAGTATTTTCCTAAGCATTTTGTAAGATATATAAACATATTTTTAAGTCTTTACTTATTTTTCTAATAGTAGCCCTTTATCCTAACGTCCTTTTTTCCAAAACTGGAAATTGAAAAAAAAAATCATGATTTTTTCTCGACTCATGGGACTTTCTATTGACTGTTTTTAAGAAAAAAAAAATACAAATTCGGAAAAATATAGTTTCAGGGTCAAATGGGTAAAAAATACCCCATCCAAGACTCTTTACGAAAACCTGTTCCATCACTTGCTGATAGTCTAATTACTAGAATAATTTATCAAATGACTCTACATTGTGCACTTTGTCTCCTAAATTGCGGGCTAAAGTTTGCTTTACAGACCATAATTACTTATTTACACCATGATATGGCGGTAAAGAAACGATGGCTAGCTCACTCGCTTAATGTATAATAATATCCATCAAAATAATTATAAGGGATACTTATCTCTTAAGTCACAATGAAACCCGAAGGAATTCGGTTCTTAAGTAAAACTGCAAATGGCGCAATAAACCGTAGTGTGTAACGGATGCGCGGCTGTCAATAAAGCTGCAAGGGAGCCGCGAAGATAAACTTCGCCGCTGTTCTGCGCTTTGAGGCCGGCTATTATCACACATTTTTAAGAGACCAACCAGACGGTTAGTTAGTAGTAAATTATGTCGATTGGTTTTATAAGATGAGTTGAGAATCATATTTTTCTTCGTAATGGAACTTGTGCTGTTGCCCTTCTCTTAATTCATTCTGTGACATTATAATATTCGTGGCGGTTAATGATTCTTATTGAGTTAAGGCTTATTTTAAAAGAGAAGGTTAATAACTTTAACGATAGATGGACCAAAGTCAAATGATTTAGGACAATAAGGCAAACATTCTCGAAGTCATACACACGTCACACTTTGATTCACAACTTTGTTTGCAGTTAAAGTCCGCTCCTAATTTCGCAACTTCATTATCGAATGAACCCGAAATTGGTAGTAAAACTCTCGACGCTTTCGTCGAAATGCAAAAGTAAGTAAATCGAGTCACCTTTGCACAGTCAAATAAAAACTTTTGCTTGTTATGGCTCTTGTGAATTCGACCTCGATTCTAATTCGCTGCATCTATTCTCGACAAAATGGGTAATTCTTGTCTTTTTGGAAATTTGGTTACTTATGCGATTGCGTTACTTTAAATGAATTATTTTAAAGCGGGTCTCTAAATCATTATTTTTTGATTACATTGCATGAGGATTTAAGAAAAAACGACAAATGTAAGCAATATTTTTTTAGAATAATATTTAAACGTATGTAAATCGTATGTAGGATCATCCAAATGGTCCAAGTGGTCCGTGTAAACAGGGCTCTGTAAAACCTAATAAAACATTCATTCATACACAAAAGTTCATACGTTTTACTAAAATAAGGAATTCTGCGGAGACCTCTATTGATGTACCAGATATTCTTGGAAATAAAGCAAATACTTAAAGGTCTAAATCGACAAGCAATTGTGGAACAACTACATACATTAATGAGGTAGTAAACAAGGTATTTGTCCCCTTATATTAACTCTCAAGGATAGTCGACAGGAAGTGAGGTATAAGGCCTAACGTCCTACACTCTAAGCTTTACACCGCTATAAATAGATCTACAGTATAAATGGATGGTCTGATGAACGGCGATTAAAAAGATGCATGATAAGCAAAAACTAGTGAAACCGCAAAAGATTGGTGCCCCGTCTTGGCATAACATGTTCAATAAGGACTTCTCCAAGAAACTCGGTTAACGTTATCATAGGACTGTCAAACCTTACTGTGGATTTAAAGAGAGGCTTTGGTATCCTATGTAAAAATGAGAGACAGCGTTCCATGGGAATTTTGGACATGAGAAGCAGGGAATACGTTTAATACTAAATTAGTGGAAAGGATATAGCCTATTTTGCCACTCGGACTACAATGCCAAACAACATAGTAGTTCTTATCATAAAAAAAGAAGATTAGCCAAGCATATTTGGTAAACCTCGTAAGGATTTGGCAAATATATTGGCACACATGCTCCGGAATGGCTCACACGGCGACACAGGAGCCGAACTGTACTGATATAACACCCATCTAGGAGAGGTCTTTTTACTGGGAAGTAACACAATGGTCTTCCAAGCGGCGTGTGCGAAGTGTTTGCGATAATAGAGGTAGCTATAAGAGAGGAAGTTAAAAGAGAATCTGAAAAGGGCATTATTTACTTGGACCGTCAGGTTGCCTTGAAGGCTATCCAAGCACACAGTACAATTCCAAGCTGATGCAAAAGTACAAGGATGGGCTGAACAAGTTAAGTAAAAGGAAGTCAATTCGACTAAGTTGAGTTCCAGGATACAGTGCAATGTAGGGAAGCGGAACTGTTATTAACCTCAACGAAAGCGAAGACAGTCTCACTGCTTTCTCGAACAGGAGAACGATAGCGGACTTAAGTGGAGTCCGAACAGGTCATTGTAAACTCAACCGACAAGTATATCTTTTAGGTATGTCTCTACACTTTTTTTCACGTCACACGTCTTTTGCATACGACCTTTTCTATCTAGTTTTCTCACCAAGCAAGCAAATTTGCCACCTATCATTACTGGTGGTAGAAGATCTACTGGCCATTCATCATTTACCAGAAGGAAAAAGGTAAACGGGAACTGCCAATGCTCAAAGTAAAGAAGCCCAAGAGTAATAATTACAGTTTTTGGAACAGATTTTTTTGCATGAACATAACATGAACTATATTCTAAGGAATTAAGTAAAATCAAATGTTTTACCATTGCATTACAATTTTTGAAACAAAGTGCTTTTCTTCTTCATGGAAGTTTCTATCTCTATCTTCTTTCTTATATGGTTCAGAACCAAAGTTCAGTTCTTATATGGTTAGATTTTTTCATATTTGAATATTCTGAAGAATGAAGTGGAAACAGATGCTTTAATTTCGATAACAGTTATTTTTAGAAAAAATGATCTTGGTATCTTTTAACTTTATCTTCTATTCTATTCTTTGGTAGGTCTATTCTTCTTTAATTCATGAGTTTTTTGGTTTTCTGCTCATAGAGACATTTTCATTCCTTTTACTTCATAAACTCTCAAGACATGTGTGGCTCATTTTTCATAGACTCTCTTTTACGTTTGAAGATGAAATTCTTATGAGATTCTTAAGGCTGAAAGATAATTGTTGAAATGGCCCCACTTTGAGTGGAAAATATTAACGTAGCATTTCTAGCAGCCATAGGCAGTTCAAACTTTTAGAAAGATCTGATCTGCTGAGATTAAGTGATAAACTACTTTGCAAATTATCAAAACAACAATTATACAAAAACCGCTTTTTTAACGAAATCTTTCGGTAAATTTGGCCTAAATACCTTATCATTTCACACCGCTTAAAACTGTTTGAAACCACATTGCGACAGTTTACAATGTGGTACCTGACAGTATTGTGTTTTTATTTCGGTAATTCGCCTTTCAATTTATAATCGATCATAATAATTGAAATTATAGCCGAATTATGCCAAAACTTATTGTAAAATCGATTTCTGTTGACAATTTAAAACAGTGATACGGATGATTAAATATATAGGTAGTGCAATAATAACATATATTTAAAAAAGTTACTGCTACCAAAAATATCTGTGTACAAATACAACTTTCATTAATCCGAGCATAAGCATTATTACAACGCTAAGTTGCCTCTAATGCTGGCCCGAAGACAAAATCACGCCTCTCGCAACTCTTTTTGTCTTTGTTTATTCGATATGTAATTTAATAAAGTATACTTTAATGTTAGTAAATCTTCCCGAGATCGTGTCTAATGTACTCTAATGTATAGCAAACCATGCGGAAAGTGATTAATAAGCCGCCATAGATTAATAATTGGATGAAGGCAGTCATCTTGGCGATGCCGTTTTCATGGTAATAGCTTTTATTAATTTCATTAGGGTATTATACACACAGGCAAATAAGCGAACAGTAAAGGATAATATGCTTGGCTTGCTTTCAGTACGATGTGATGTGCAGTCTTCCCGTCACATCTTTTTAGTTTGATAACTTGAGAAGAAAAATTGCTTAATGCTATTAGTGTCCTGAAGTACTTCCTGGTTTATGAGTAATAAACTAGATATACGATAACTGACTTACGATCAAATTCAATGTCATAAAGATCTTGCTTTAATGTATCTATTGTCTTTTCACCGTCTGGATTGATGTTAATAATTGATCCTAATATTAGAATTTCTTTGGCCTGACCAGAGAACGAGAGATTTTTTCCATTTTATCATAATAATTCAATTAACTTTGCATATTATTTTTCAGAGATATTATTACTTATACCTTTACGTAATACTGACAATTTTTTTTTTTGCTTAAAAAATTCCGTTTTTTTTTGTCAAATTGTCTTTGATATTTGCCATTTTAGATTACACCATTGTATTTAATGTATTTTTATACTGATTACTACTTATTGAAAAGTTTGACGTTATTCCTACATAATTGGAGACACCATGTTATACGTCCTTATGGTACTTATGCATACGTTCATACTCAACATTATGAACACGCAAGATATTAGATTATTAAAAATAAGACTATTTTTAATACGCTAAGGTCGTAATCGGACTCTGTTGAATGGTCACATCTAACCAAAGAATATTGAAGAGATGGCACCCACTTTTCCAGCTGTTAAGAAACATGCAGATGGATATTAGAGTTGTGCCAATTAGTTTTATGAAGTGTATACATATGAGAGACCGATTCTTTTCGTAATTCGAACTCGACTCATAATTAAGCTGTTAATACCAGTCAAGTGCATATACCTTCTTTGCCTAAGTGGCCGACCAGATTCTGGCAGATTTGCTTGCGGTGGCAGTTTCTGACGCAGAATATTCCAGATTGTGTTAAATTAAGTTATTAAAGTAAGCTATTAAAAACTTATATAAATTATGAAAAAGCTTAAAAATCAACTTATTTATCCTATAAAAAAAATATATAAAAATTAAGTATATCCACAGTACACTTTCATCTTGTCTAAAGGTTTCCAAAATTGCGCATATTTTTACGAAGAAATTAAGGTTTGATCTCGGGCCGTTTGATCTTGCCTTGGTGGATGTGTTGGAGCACCTGGTTGGTGCCTTTGAGGAAGAATATTATACGGTGGCATTTTACTATGTATTCCATTGGATCCTGGTGGACTAACTCTTTAGTTAGCTTTAATTTGAAACAGAGCTACGTCACGAGCCGCAGACAGCAGACAGTACACAACAAGAACATCAGATATTGTTGGTGTAAATTGATACTGAGGACTTGTTTTTAACTTACATTAACAACGTTAAATAGACCTCTTTTGCATTTGATCTTTGGCTGTTTGCTCGGCTAGTCAAATAGGTTGCCCGTAAATCAAAATAGAATACTATGGCTCTTGGACTAACACCTATTTCAGAGGGTAAACAAGACGCGACAAAATTCTTGGGGTGTGCCTGGAACCTGCGCTGCGGTTTGAAAAACATGATAACTACATGTCAGCTAGGCTTACGACATATATATTTTTTTTACGTAGCCTGTTAAGGTTCTTCTTTTTACTGCCTTGTTCCAGGCCTTTCATGACATCTACCCATCAGTTAGCATATATGGCATTCTTGCATGTGGATTTTGCAGCCAATTGGCTTATGTTTTCACTATCCAAAGACGTGGTCTTCGTATTATTGCAATTATAGAATAAAGGATGCTAGGAGGGATTTTGCTGAGTTTGGGGTGCTGATGGTGCCGTCTTGGTTTCCATATTTAAGAATGCCTTCTTTTTGTCTACAGGAGTATTGCCCAGTACAAAAACAATCATTGCCTCTACCAATCTTATGTACAAACTTTTTTATATTATAATTATTGCCCATCTGACAGCTCTGTTGACTAATATAACTGATAAGGCGCTCAGTTGCATATCTAAATTTGTTGTTTTGTCCAAAGATCTCATTTGCAAGAAAATCTTGGACTTATGTAAAACTTGGAATGACGGGAGGCTTCAGGAGATTTTTATTATTTTCTAGTTTTTCTCCTGAAAGAACTTAGACTCTGATGATTAGGTTTTGCATCAGGAAGCTCTAAGGGCCTTCCTATAGATCAAATTTGGAGTCACATCTGCTTCTTATTACAACTTAAAATGAGTTCAGCAGTTTGCTTTATTTTTTCAGGTTTTTCTCTCATCTGAAAATTCAGATTATGAGAATCAAATTATTTGAATCCAAGAAAATTAAAAACAGCTTAGAGGCTCTCTACCAAAAATTGTATTTGAAGCCATATTTTTCCCTCATTACAAAGCTTGGGAGTTCCAGGACGTGATGAGATTCTTCATTAAAAAAAATGTTTATAGTTTTTACAGACGATTTGAAGATGTACTTTGTTTTTTCATTTTAAAATAATTGTGCACCATTGCATTGAGACAGTAGCAGAGCGGAGTCACAAAGCGAAGGATGATCGTAAAAGTTATTGAATTTATTATAGATTTTCTTGCTTTATTTGCAAAAATAGGCAATATTGGCATCATAAATATATCTTTCTCACTCCCCCAACTATATTGTTTTAGTACTATCCAACGCTTTGTTTATACCTCCTCGACAGATGATAGATTTCTGTCTATTGCACACTTTATTACGTTTGCTATATTACAATCTTATCAGACTAATACTAAAATGTAGATCATCTTCTTAGAATCCTTGCTACAAAAATAACATCTATAAAATAAAATAAAACCAATTACAGTTTTCAGGAAATATGATATTTCTTCTTTGGATAACTTCCACAGATTCTTCTCTTTGTCTTTTTCGAGGTTTCAGTAATATTCCTGAATTTAAATCTTTATATATATTTCTGATCAGATCAAATCTTGAACTATCAGATAAAACTCAATAGGATTGAAAATGTTCAGCACAAGTTTGTCAAGTTTATGAAATTTATCTATTTGAGATCAGGTATATTTCTCTCTCTACTGATTAGACCATGTCGTATCTATCGCTAAATCCCTTAAAAAGTAAAAGGGATTATTTTAGAGGGTGAAGTCAACGGTCTTAGTGTAACTGACTAACTCAGGCTAACTTAACTTCGTGTCCCTTCACCCTCTCAAATATTAGTAAGAGGTGTCTTTCAGAAAAATTGGCTACTTTTTGGAATGAGAAGGGAGTATAATGCTTTTAATGTTTTGGTTCTAAATGAAATAATAAGATATTCTGAGTGCCTTGCTTTCTACTCACTTCATGTCTCACCTTACTTCACCCAAAATAATTTATTTATATTTATATATTTCAATATGTATTATGTTTATATATTACAATTTACATATAATCGACAGATTTCAGTTTAGACTTTTTTAAGAAATAAACGAATACAAAAAATTTTAAGACATCTCTATAGAAGCAAGTGGAGAATTATACTGTTTGGAGTTAAGAGCTGATTACGCAAAAAAAATAGAGACAACCGTAGAAGGAATAAAGTGACTAAAAGAATTCAAGTAATGTGGTTCAAACAAAAATTATATTTGATTAAAATATATCACAATTTGTCACTAAACTCTTTAGCTTAAAGTCTAATTAAAATTAAAACTATACCAATTAACTGATTTTTTTTCCACGTTATGTTTCTGTCCTTGAGTATTGTAATGAACCTGATTTTTCTGATGAGGTAAATTAATCCGACTTGGCTAATTACTGACTATATAACCTGCCTCGTTACAAAATAGTTAATTAATTTTGTAGACTGGTTTACCGAGAATTGTACAATTTTATTACGACTTAAATGTACAAATTAGATCTCAGCAAATAATTAAAATAATTCAAGGGAGAAATAAAAAGGACAAAATCTTTAACATCACTAAATCGATTCCTATTACTTTTATACAGAAATTGCAGATAAACTGTTTTCAGAATGAGTGTATTTAAAACTTCTGATTATTGAATGCCACATGTTCAAATGAATAATTATACCGTACTATACGTTCAGATTTTCTAAAATTAAATAATAACAGCTTTCGATCGCATTTAGTAAAACGCCCAGCGTGTGTTTTTTGGGTAGTACCCAATTAAAGTATTTTACTCGAAGAGCGAAAGGTATGTGAACCACGGCGGTGTAATTTGAGCGGTATTTCCTAGACAGCATAAATTGCATAATGACGTGTTCAAAAAAAACTCGTTCCTTAAAAAGACTTTGTTAGTACTGGCTATAGGAAAAGTAAATTAATGGTACCGTTGTCGTATAAAAGGCTTGATAATTGAAAGTAAACACCTATAGGAATGTTTTTTGTTTTGTTTAGTTATAGAATTTAACCAGTTTGTCCCACTTAATGAATGAATACCCACCCTTTCGTAGTCCTACACATAATTTGGTCTTTATAAACGACAAATTCCAACTGAAAATGTATTTAACAAATTCTATTAATGTTCCGAAATATCTGTAAATATTTTAAATAATTCAAGTCATCAATTTGAGCCAGTGACAAACATAATAGCGCAATACAAAAACAGAATGTACTTTGAACTAGACTATTTTGTAACGATTGGTTTAAATGGAATATGCTCAGAATATAATTGGAATATAATTTATTTTTGCGATCGTTTTTTCTCTTAAATTTTATGGAAATTTGAGTATTTCTGATCAGTGTTTAAAAATTAAATTAAAAAAAATTACTATAATATATATCTGCAAACTAAGAGACCAATAATTAATTTAAATAATGCCACTTATTCAACAGGATATTAAAAGGCAAACTAAAATCAAATATCTGAGTTTTCAAAGGGCTGTGGAGCAAAATGCAAATGAGGATCAAAACTCAAACTCAAACTCAAAAATGCTTTATTGTCAATATAAACATAGAGTTGTAGATATAGCCAATAGATTGTACATTAAGGGAATAAAAACGAGAAACTAATTTAAAATAAAATAAAGTTATATAAAATTTTGAAAAATACTTAAATGCTAATCATGAAAAATTTCACCTAAAGTATAGTACGCCTTACTAGCAAGAAATATTTTCGTCTACAAATCTATAAATGTCAAAAAATTTGCATCACACCAGTCTTTTATTTTTAACAAATCTGCACGTATATTGGCCTCCATTTGAGAAACCTCAGAGTCGTGCCAGAGAATGGTGGTATCATCGGCAAACAATGTAAATTTGCCAGTTACCTGCAGTTGTGGCAGATCGTTCACATAAATGAGAAAAAGTAAAGGACCAAGTACTGATCCTTGCGGAACACCCACATTTATATTAAGTTCCTTAGAGATACCACCATTAAATTTGACAGCCTGGACACGATTTGATAAGTAGGAACGAAACCACTCAAGGGCAGTTCCTCTGAAACCATAGAGCTCCAGTTTCATCAGCAGCACTCGGTGACTCACGCAGTCAAATGCCTTGGACAAGTCACAGAATACCGCAGCTGCAACTTTACCAACATTCAGTCGGTTGTACAGGTGCTCTAGAAAGCTAAAGTGTTCTAGAAAGCATCATTTGTACTCACAGACTCACGAAAGCCAAACTGCTAAAGACTCAATAGGCCAAACCTATTTAAAAATGAAACCATCCTCACCTTAACGAGCCGTTCCACTATAGGGAGAACGGCTATTTTTCATATTTTTCCCAGATACTCGTAAACCCTTAGTATACCAAGGTTTTCTATTTCGTTTTTTAATATTGACAACAGGAAAAGCAGTGTTAAAATTGTTTAATACTATTTGATGAAAGCTATGCAGTGGGTTAACAGTAGTCAATACATTATCCAACTTGACATATTGCAAAACAAAGAGAATTAGCGGAAATTAGCTCTAGTATAAAGTCTATAGCGTCCAAACTTATTCTCATTAGCTGCACTATTAAGCTTTACTAATCCCACTATTGGCTCATGGTCAGACAAACCGGCATTGATTGTTGTACACTGATTTTCGTGTTGGTTAAAATTCGTACAGAAGTAATCTATCAGTGAGGAAGAAAATGCTGAAATCCGGGTTGGCTGATCCACGTGCATCTTAAAATTAAATGAGTTTAACAGATTAAAAAGCATTCGATTTGATCCATTAGATTTGTCTAAAAAATTTACATTAAGGTCGCCAGTCAGAATCAACATCGCATTAACCGAAACTGTTTTTGGTTTTTCATTGCTGCAAAAGTAAACAGAGTGGTATTCCCCAAACTATGTTTATCTATAACGATCCTACCGAATCTGATCCTAAAAGTTAAGCTGATACTTTTGCACAGTACTTCACTTTGTTTTTGTTTTTGTGGCTTTGGATTCAACTTATCATACTTATTATGAATTTATTGTGGATAACGATTATACAGTACGGCTCTTAATTGTGCCCCACCTCTTGTATTTTGAATGCGTTTTATATAAAAATTAAAAATTTGGCACACAGCATTAGCAACCAAAACTTCAAAATGGCGGTAGGACGCCATTTTGAAAAATAAAATAAAATAGAAAAAGAGGCCATGCGATACATCGTTTGAAAGTTCCCACTGAATGCTTCATGGTCCTAGAATATTAAGTCATTACTTCTATCCATACCAAATTGGCAGGCATTCAAAATCTTATTTTTCGCATTTGTATTTATTTTTTACAAAATGACCAAAAGTAGTATTTGGTTGCTAATGATGTGTGCCAAATTTTTATATGAACGCATTCAAAAGTTAAGGGAGGAGGGAACAATTAAGAGCCGCACTGTATAAAGGATTTACCTCATGAGAAATACCAAATATTTTAACATACTGTCTATACTCTATATTATTAACCTGTTAAATGCACTTGTGTGACCCATTCTAGAGTACGCTTATGTTGCGTTGTCACCATAAGTAGAATAGGTACAAATAATAGAAAAGTTGAAAAAAAATTTTTTTAGCTTTCTCTATATGCTTGGGTTACTTAGGATATTTTTTAGATTATAAGCAAGATCAAGGATTTTAAAATGATTTCACTATAATAAGCAATATACTATTTTAAGTCCCTAAGATTAATTTCCGTAGGGAATCTAAAATAGTTTTTTTTATATTAAAATAACTGATTTGTATCCATTTAGATATTTAGAAATTAGTTGACGCATGCAACATAAAGTTATTTGACGAAAATATTTCCAAAGCTGGATTTGTTTTTTTCATTCTCAAATATGAAGTACTTATGTTTTTTTTTATGTTGTTCTTTTAGTTATAATGTTGTATTATATTTGTAAGAGTATCAGTAAACAAATAAGTAACTAACTAACTGAACTTGGTAGTATCTACACAGATCAAATAAAATGTTGCTTATTATTATAATATTTATACATTTTACAAGAATACTGACCTTTGAAAGCAGGTAAACAAAAATATCAACCTTTCGTTTAAAACTCTTAATACTAAATCTAGCTGACCTTACATTTCCCATCGAAAACCAGTGCTCTTTTAAAAAATGGACTTCATAACGGCTACTATTGATCTTAGTAACCTTGGAAATATACAGAGACAAAAAGCAAGATCGGATTTAAGATCTTGGCGCCTCCGCTTTCAGGCAAGGTTAATTATCATATTTTTTTGTGGCCGCTGAAATGTTAATGAGTCCGAAAATAACACCAGAAGGAACACAAGAGAAAATAAACCTGGTTAATAATATGAATGTCATAGCCTATTACAAGTAGTACTTTTACTTAATTTATCTTTAAGTAATCAATAAAGGCTAATCTTGAAAAATACTCCAACATATTGGCGCTATGAACTAGCCTTATTTCAAACTTGCTAATACGTATTTAAGAACACTGTGAAAGAGAAATAAATTTTACAAATTAGGCAGTGCATTGTTTAATTTGATTTTTTTAATTATGAACACCCTGCATAGTTTCTTTCAATTATTAAACTTAAACCTTTAGTGAAAAACTTTACACATTAAAAAAGCTCTACACCAAAATTATCTATTTTCCTTTATAAGTGCTTCAATAATTATTACGTTACTTCTTCATATCTTCAAGCTATTCTTGAATTCAATCTACATTAAAGCTCTTCCTATAATATTCTGCTGAAAATGCTAAAATTATTAACGAAGTATACGTAAATCATTTAAATCTTAAGCGTATATTATGAAAAAAAGGTCAGATTTCAAAGTCACCGAAACTGATATTATCAAAAGCAAAAAACTTATACAAAATATTCATCGTTTTCTAAAAACAGATTTTTCCGTTTTAAAAAAGAAGTCAACTAAATTGGTTATAATACAGTAAAATTTATTTTTGGACTTTTCACTCACAAATTTCTTTTGAATTGATTTTATTTTTTAATTTGATCTAAGGTAAGCTCTGATGTGATGACACCTGAGTCTATTATGTACTAACTTGCTTTGATCTAGTAGATCTTAGAATGCAGATTGCTTCTTTAGGAAAGTTTCATTTAAAAACCGTGAGAAACTAGCACTATTGGTTATCATTGATTTTTCCTGAATTTATTTTCATCATTTTTTAGATCATATACAAAGATAAAATTAAGATTTCTTAATCTGCCGCTAATAATTGTTTGGATTTTTAATTTTTAGTCTTGTAAATTAGTTAGAGGGTAGCAGAATAAAATCGTTATAACCCTTAACTCATTTTAAATAGTGACAATCTGATGATGAGAACCGAAATAAAAATCCACTTTCTATTAAAAAAAGCTGCAAAAAGTAAGAAGTAAAAAACTGATAAAATAGAAGTATGATGATATATTTATTATAATGGATTAATTAGCCACTTACGAGAAGTTTGAGGCCGAACCAGTTCTTGTATTTGCATACTAAAGAAGTATATATGATTTGCTCCGAAATAATTTAGCATCAGGTTACATGTTCGTTCCTTATACTAAAGTTGCAGTACCTGAAATAAAAACAGAAAATTAATAATAATCATGTCAATAATATTTCCATATTATTATGTATTACTATTTTTTCATGTATTTTGTCTGGATGGCAAAAATAAGGGCAAAAAATGTTACTCCTTATTTGGATGAATATTGAAGAGCTTATTTTTAGTTTCTTCTTCAACTGGCAAATAAACTTTGTTGTTTCTTCAAAAAAAAAATATATATATATTTGTTTGATTCAAAACAAGTCACTTTTAATTTCTTCTTAGCCGCCTTGATACTTATGTTAAACTGCCAGGAAAAAAACTACATCATCCAGACAATTGAAAATTTTTTAAATATTCTAATTAAATTTAATAGTATTTATACAGCAGCAGTTAAAGTAGAAGTATTTTTGATTCCTTGATTCACCTGCTTGAAGAAGTTAATGAAAAAATAATGACCAATGTAGAATTCAAGTACTTGCTCGAAACGAAAAATGAATTTACCTAAGTTCTTTGAAGTGCAGAAACCTATTAAAAATGTTTTCAATGCCAATTTGGAATTCAGATTTAGGAATTGAATTATCATTTCATTAAAAGACGTATAGGTATTAGCCTCCGAGCCAATTCAGATATTTTTAGAATTAAATTTCCAAGAAATAAAATGAGCTGAAACGTTTCTGCAATATTAGAATTGGAGACAACTATTGAATCTTATTAAAGTTTTTTATAAAAAAGTATAATTTTTCATAAATGCGATCCTAATAATAAATATGACGTTAAAACTTATTCTATTAAGTTGCCTCTGCCTGTTAAAGTGTCGTAATCGATAAATTTAAATTACACGATGTTTTTGTAAAGTCATCTTTTTACTTTTACCACTCTTACTTTCGGTAATAATTATAAAGCTCGCCATCATAACAATAAAAAACAAGTATTATTAAATGAACGAAAGAGAATACAAAAAAATTACCATCGAAATTTTATAATAATAAATTATTCAAGCGGTAACGTATTAGCGTTCACAAACGAACTTGGGGGGTTTCGAAGAGAAAGCGTAATAAGTTTTACTAATTGCTCTTTTGTGACGAGTAATAATTAGTTAAGATCTGAAAATATCAAGAAAATGGAAAATTCGCTTTTATGAGTCAAATGCATGCGGAAATCATAAATTTTTAACAAAAAGATAGTTTTTTTTAATTTTTTATGCTCCTTAATTAATATTTCTATTTAATTTCTGATGTTTAATATATCTTTAGTAATGATCTTTAATATCTCTTTTTAGGACTGAATTTATTAAGCAAAATTATGTTTTCTCTTTAGTCTGTTCTAAGGAAGTGCAGCATCCAACCTGTGCCTTGTAGGATAAAAATGTATATCTTGACGTGTGTCAATGCCTAGATAATTCCTTTTCATGTAGATAAATAATGATGACAACCTCAAAGTTTTCAGTATACCAAATGCTTCCCGGTAGTCTTGCCTACAGCTCAGCCCTACCACTGAGTGCAAGGCTTTGTTTTTCTTTGTTAATCACAAATGCGAAATACTTGAGGAGCTTGTCTCCATACCAGGATAGCATAAACACATAGGAGAACGGAATACTGAAAAATAGACTGTGCGAAGTGCACTTTGTGAAATGTAAATTCTCAAGTTGAGCAATAAGGAAATTTCTTGCGAGTCAACCGGCCAGACTATTTATATGCTGATTTCACAGGACTACTGGTTCCAGCTGGATACCCAGAAATTTTAGTGAAGTGCCTGTATTTGAGCCTGCCAGTATTTATTTATCTTCCCTGTATTCAACAGTAGCCTGTTACCTGAAAACCACTCCCCAGTCATCTCGCCAGCCAACTGGGATCACATCAAAGACAAATCCAATGAGCTCTCACAGACCATGATTGTTATGTTATCAGCAAACTTTTTTTGTGTAGTAGAGTGTATTTACTCCCTGGACGTATCAGAGGTAGATCGTTGATATAAACTAAAAACAACAATGGACTGAGCACCGATGCTTGCGGGCACTGCTTGCTGATAGCGCACCACCTACTCTGATGCACTGGACTCGGTCCCTCAAATAAGATGCCAGAAGTTCAATACAAGGCTCTTTCATATATATTATCTTAGTTTATTTAGCAGTATGGCGTAATACATGCAATCAAATGCCTTGCTTAAGTCACATAACACGGCTGAGCTTCATTCAAGGCTGGTATAACCATCCATGATACCGGAGAGTTTCTCTCCCTTCTAAAGCCAAATAGGCACTCAGAAAGGGGATTTTCAATTTCAAAAAATATGATGAACTGATGACACTTCTCCCTTTTGATGAATTGGGATAACTATAGCTCTTTTAAAAAAGGATGGAAATGTGCTTTCAGGAATATCAACAAAAATATTATCCAAGTACAAATTAAAGTAATCCCCTATAATATAACTGATTTTTTTTAAATCCTCTAAATTCCCTTGAAAATATTACAGAATTTCACGAGGATGATCTCTAGAATGCTGGAATATATAAAAATAAATCATTAGGATAAATATAACGTTCAAACATTTTTCTAAATTTGTGACATTTACTACTTGCGACTTTTTTTTAAACTGAACAATAGCAGTTTTTCAGGAAAATAACTGTACTATCGCCAGTAAATTGTTGTCTAGATGAAAACTATAGGAGAGTGAGCTGGTCATCAGTGACCAGCCAGTCTTAACTCGGATACAGTATTTCACAATCCTTATTAACTAAAAAATGCTTTAAATATAGGAACCTTGTTTCTGAGAGATCTAATTCATCTCAACTGGAATTCAATGGCACCTTCCCTTGGATCTGTAGGTTCAGAAAATGCATCAGGCCATGTATCAGCACACAAATGTTTGGCATGATCTTCAAAAGGTACAGTCAATTTAATTGAAGCAAAGTATTTCTCCCTATTGGTTTCTATTTTGTCACATTTACAACCATATTCCAGATAAGACAACTTATGGAAATTTATAATATTTTTCTCATTTCTGGAGCTACCCCAGTAATAAAAGATCTTATGAATTATTTTTAAGGGATAATCTTGTTGGTTGGTTGTTCCTTTTAGTGGTTTAAGCCATTTTTTTTGGTTGTGGCTTGATTCTTCACGCAATTTAGCCTTAAATTACTATAATGAGCAAAATAAGTATATTAGCATTATTTAAATTAGGAGGAATTATAGAATCAGTGCTATGTACTATATTTATTATTTAATTTTTTTTACATTTTTATTCCAAAATCATTTATTCCATGTTTCTAGCAAACTTTTATAGTAAGCATTTTTTCACGGATAATGTTCAGTAAAATTTCTTAAATTAGCAATTCATAAAATTTTCCGTTTTATCCTTTAAAAATCTTTTATCAGCTTTATCCCTTAATTTATTGTTGCTGGTGACCAATGTAGTATAAAGCCTATCCGGTAATCTTTTAAACTGCAATGGTGCATATTTATTAAATAAAAATATCTATTTTAACATTAATATTATTTGTGTGATGGAACATTTCCCATGGTAATTGAGAAGCTTCTTGTTTATAAAGAGTATTGCTGATAATATTATAATACTTTTCATATTTCATTTTTCTTTAGGTAATATCATATTGAAAATGGAATAAATTAAACAATAATCTGAGATTGTATCTGAAATAGGTAGAGAAGCAATTTTTTTGACACCATGTAATAATTAAATCTAGAAGGAAGTAATTAAGTATTATTATATAAGACACCGAGTCGGTTTATTCATCCGTTGAGACAAACTAAATGTATGAAGAAGCCTTAAAAATTATGTTAGATGTGTAGAGCTACTTCAAAAATCAATGTTGAAATCCCCAACAAGAATAATCATTGAAAGAGTCATAGTTAAAAAAATTTCAAAAAAATTTTAAAATAAATCGATACAGACATAATAATAAAATGTTCTGCTTATGAATTCTTATTCTACCACAAATGAATTCAGTGTCCACAATCTGGACTTGTAGGTTAGATTTTACAAAAAATCGAACATCGCCTTGCCTCCCCTACGTTCTCCTTCTAAGAAATGTATAGCCATTAATTCTATACGTACTCGAACAATACTTAGAAGAGAGCCATCTTTCCGATAACGCTAAAACATAAATGTTAAAATCGTAAACAAATTTCATTCATCTGTCAAATCCTGAATTTAGGGCTCAAAGTTAGCCATAGTTAAGTAGAATAGGAATCCACACGCCCTAAACTCAGTCGCCCCTTAGCCAATGCTCAGAACCCATACTATCTGGAAACAAAACTATACAAACAAAAACCAAAGAATCCATTGCTCTTGATGCTCAAATGCTCTTGAAACGCGCCCATAATAATTATAACATAACTTATACCTACTTAACTACGACAGATATCCTTAAAATAGAAAATAATGGTAAGTATTAAAAAAAAAGCAAAATACAAATATTACACGTTTAACCCTGCCTATAATAATATAGCTTTATATCTAGAAATAAATATTATTAAAGTATGACAAAAAATTCTCAAGTACTAATCCTCTGGCAGTCAAAGAAGTAGTTAAAAATAAAAATAAATGATGAGTAAACGGATATTGCCAGTTATATTAATTTAAAACATAGATATGTATATATTTCAAAGGCAAATGTTACATATACTGCTGGATTCATCTTACAATTCCTTCAAGATGACAGTCTCAATATATTTTTCTATAGTCACACTTTCGCTATTAACTCGAACTATCAAACTCTATCAAACACGTCTGGAATATAATAAACAAATTCCACAAAAGATTGGTCAGATTTTTCTTGGTCAAACAGAAAGAGATCAAATTTCTTTTAAAAATATTTAATAATCTATTAGTATTTATTTACCTCTCATTAATTTGAAATGCATACATAGTTAATTCTTTAAAACCAAAACCTACGACTCTTGTTCGCGTCCACTGCATTATTATCATGTCGCGTCGTTACCTACTGTATTCGCAGACTTGCGATGACACACAAATCAGTTACGACCCGGTGAACAGGAATATGCACCTTTTACCTACGGGCTTTATTGTTTATGACTTTAAAACAAGAATGAAATAAAATATATAATGCTTTTAGGTAGGCTTCCAAAATGTGCCTTCTACAATACTTCTATCCATCATTTGAAATAATATTACTTTTGTTAGACAATAGTTGCTAATGTTATGCTATGGAATTACCTTGCAGGAAGAAGGAAATGACCATTTGACAATATGAATACCTAAAGAGGCTGATGATGTAAATATATTTTATGAATAATAATGCTTGCTTACGTACTTAATTCACTATTTACAATAGAATTGATTAAAATAACTTGGAAAAAAAAGAATTTAGTAGTGGGTAGTACTTGAGCAGAAAGAACTCTTAACCAGGTCAGTTATTAGTTGAGAAAATATATGGCGCCATGGACAAATATAATAATAGTTAATGGTTTATTAGAAACGCCCATTGTCGTAGGACGTTGTTAGTGTGATAGAAAAACATACTGTTATCGTCTGCAATGACTGTAGGTCAAACAAACAACTATTTCCTAGATTTGCAGGCCGACTTTCCATATAATAAAAGTCGCATTAAATCTTGCGTGGTACAGTTTTTTTTTAAATACACTTTTGCGAAAAAATAAAAGAAAATAGAAAATAACTGTTACTCTCATTTTTATTATATGAAGAATACATGAGATGTATCCATTTGAATTTTGATGTACATTAGCAGAACCTTGCTGCCCTTCAAGCTTCAAGTTTTCGATGGATAACTTCTGATCTACTAAAGCTAGAATCATAAAGTAAACTTCATTAAATTGGTAATAAAGTATTGAATAAACAACTAGAGATTTTTTGATTTCTACTATAAATAACTCTTTTTTAGACAAGATTGCAAGTAAATAACTCATATCTTCCCTGGGAGTTGATCTAGAGTTAAATTAACCAGAAACTGGTGTTTTTATTTTGTTATTCGTTTTTTTTAATAACTTTTATATTCCAGGCACTTGATATTATTCTCTATATCTTTCATGTAATTTTGATAATATATGCAATAATATAAATGCAAAATTATATCGTTGGTGCCTGGACTATAAAACAAGACCTTTTGCTCTAACGTACTGTCACTTAACAGTGTTGTCTTTGTCTGTGTCATCCTTGCGCAATGTTGCTTTCTCGCTCCAATACATTTAATATTTTTTAAAGCCAGAATTTAATAGTCCAGGCGTTTTTTGTAAATTAATTGCTTTTAATAAATTAATAAAAATCCATGCAAAATTATATCACTAGTGCCTGGACTATAAAACAAGACCGTATATTTTCTCTCTTTCTTTTCTGTATTTTTTTTTTAATTTCAAGAACTTGCCTTTATTAATTTTAATCTCTTTTAGGCAATTTTAAATATTTATTTAATAATAAATATTTATTTATTTAATTCCAGGCATTTGAATTTATTTATTTTCATTTTTCATTCATTCCATCATTCATTTTTATTTATTTATTTGAAATAATTGTTTGTTTACATTATTCCAGGCACTTCATAAATTATTGTAAATTCATATAAAATTTTGCATATTTAAAATGCCTAAAGGGTGTGAAAAATTAATTGCAATACCTGGATACCACGTGACGTGAAATGCCTAAAGTAAAATAATAAATTACCCAAAAAACATGGAAAATTACTACAGATGCCTAAAAGACAGAAAAAAATTATATACCTGAAACAAAAATAAAAATAATTTAAAATATATTAAAGATTCTTAAAAAATCATTAAACGCCCAAATGACGTAAGAAAGTATCCTTAATGCCTGGAGATTATTAAAAAATTTCATCATTATATTTCAAGTGCCTGGAATAATTTCAAAAATTGCCTCATATGCTAAAAAAATTGCATTCAATTTCAAATGCCTGAAAAATGAATTCATTTTACAATAATTTATGAAGTGCCTGGAATAAAGCAAAAAATTATTGAAAATGATGTCAAGTGTTTGATATAAAGAAATAATTGCTTGAGTACTAAAAAATTCCTTATTAAGAAAAAACTCCTTGCAGTCAATAGACTACGAACCTCTTTCCATTCCATTTTTCCATGAATTCCTATTTATTTTTGCCGTTATTAATTATATTAGGATAATGCTCACAGGCTCCTAATTATTCTATTATAAATTCCTAAGGTATGTTGTGAACTATGAGCCTTATTAGATCAAAAATGACCACTTTAGAACAAATCATCCCTAAATCTTTCCAACTAAGGAAAAAAAACGATTTTCTCAAGAAGGACTTATGGTAAATCACTTATATCTTCTCAAATAATTGAGCTAGAGCCAAGAGGGTCATTACAAAAGTTAAAGAACTTTTGAATGAGAAATTGTATCGATTTGGTAGGTGTACAGATGGCCTGGTGAGCAGCCGAAGGAAACACATAAGACAATTTTTACATCCCATTTTGTATTAAGGCTCAATATTGTTAGGCCTATGATCAGAGGATTTGAAGAAAGCGGACAGATCACAATATCAATGTCTAACATTGAGATGGGGAGAATAATCTACTAACCTCAGGTCCAAAGAAATTATATACCTCCGGCAATGAAAAACCTCAACCTAAACACGACACCCTCCGAAGCAAATCAAGTATTTCCTTGCTTTAACTATGGACTTAAATGGATGACCAAACTCAATAACCTTAATTTAATTTAATAAATATCAGTAAATATATTATGTAATCTAAATCTGTATATACAGATGGATAAGTTGTAAAGGATCAGCAGGAATATACATTATTATTATTATTATTATTATATTATTATTATTTATTATAGAGTTAATAAAGCTATTCTGAAAAGGATTTCCAAATGCCACTCAGTGCTTTTAAATATAAACTGATGCCTAGATAGAATTATGAATGTAAATATAAAAACTGCAATTAAATTAGCAATATTAAGGATTTTAAGACTAAGGTGCTGGTTGATGGAAGAGTAATTTTAAATAAAAATAGCATGTATCTCCTAGTCACATTCAAATACCCCTTGTGAAACTGAAAAATACTTCCAGAAAGTATATAACGTTTTATGGGCCATATTGGGAAATTCCTAAAGAAAACTGGTGCAAAAAAACTCTGAGTGCATAACTACTCTGAGAATGTAGTTATTTTTAGAAATATTATGCATGATAAAAATTTCCAATAAAATGAAAGTTAGTTGATTTTTCTTTTTTTGATACTTCTATTCAAATTGGGCAGTGATGCTCGATGGTTATGCTTACTGTACTGTAACTGATTATTCACGGCTAATTGTAAGATTTTCCTACGAATTAACATTTTTTTAAATTAGAACCTTTTATGGGAAAAGTGTCTCAGTGTTTTTATACAATTGCGGTTTTTGTATAGGCACCCAAAGAAAATTAACAGAGAAATATAAAAGAAATTGCAGATCGTAAAAAATAAATAATTGCTTCCGTTAATTAACATTAAAAGCCTAAACCATTAAAACCATTAAGGCGAGAAATTAGTTTGTAATGACCTGTAAAATATGCTTAACAATTGACTTTAACGAATGTAATCATAGACTTAAAGTGCAAAAGTTTTCATCAATAATTAAATTGCCTAGATAAAGATAATACTAAGTCCTGTTTTTTTAATTATTTTCTTGTAAACCTTAGAGTTATGAGACTCAAGCCAGTTCAAACTATTTACTTCTTTTAGATAAAGATTTAATTTTTTAATCAGCAAACTATGATTGTTAGTACCATATGCTATTAACAAATCTAGATAAATGCCATTTGTCACTTTTTTCTAAAATTTACTGGTAAACGGAAAAAACTGGAGTACCAATGGTAGTATGGATTTTGCCTTAAACACATTTTTAAGGAAGTTAGTATTAATTTGGTCTTAGAATACTATTGTTGAAAATGCAATTTATATATTTCAAACCCATATTAAGTATAAATAAACTGGTAGAGTTACTTAGCCGCCTATGTATGTAGATAAATGATAAATTTAAACTCTTCAGCTGGTGTTTTTTAACGGCAAAATGTGCGGTGTACCACCTGCTTATATACCACGATAAACTGATGTTACTGATGGCACAAAGGTTACTGAACCATGGTTGATTTGTGGTCAAACCTCTTTGTGTCAAAGGATGAGACACGGTCTCATTATTTTCTCGATTATAATAAAACGAGCTATTTTGATGAATTTAAACGGCTTAATTCCTAAAATAATAAAAAACCGCATTGAAAACTTTATTCTTCCAAAAAAAGTTAAATTGAAGATTAACATGCATTAAGTTTGTTTAGATTTAATACTCTATTAAGTAATTTTGTTAAATGTTAAATTCTGATGAACTTTTCGAATCAAATCAATTAAGCAACTGACTGAGTGAATAATTAATGGTCCTTTTAAAAATATATGTCACACCATAAAAGACAAAAATAAAATACTAAAAGTGACAGTTCTGACAAGCAACAAAACAATGCAACACATCGCACGCCGTGTGGGTCTCATTAATAATTCTAGCCTGATGTTCATTTTAAAGCTTCGCCTATAGAATTTTAAACGTCTGTGTTTGAAGAACGTGTTAATATAATGTCAATATCGACTAAGAAAATGGTATTGATGTGAATTATAAATTAGGCGGAACAACAGTTACCGTTAGTACTTTTATTATTCTTTCACTCGCATTAAGTGCATGAAAACGGAAGGGTTTCTTTGACAAACACTCCTAGTTTCAATATTTATTGAAAAACATTTTAAGTAGAGACAAAATTTAAAAGGTATGGCCAAACTTGGTTATGTTTTTATAATCAGTCGAAGTAATGGACTTAATACATGGTGCTCCTAAATTCGGTGCAAATATTTTAGGAAAATAAGAATTTTTTTTCGTATTAACATCTGTCCTAAAATGCGCCCCCTCAGAGCTACAGCCCGCGAATTGCTTAAAGAAAATCGATTATTTGGAACCGTAACTACAATTATGCATCAATTCTTCCGAAAATTTAATGTCTTGGTTTTTTGGGTGATTTTTTATTTTCCATCCCAAAAATGCTGTAAATCTGATTTTAGGGGAAGATTCAGCAGAGCTTACCCTTCTGATGGCGCGTATCTTCGATTTCCTATAAGAAATTTAAAAATCTAGCAACACAGTCTAGTTAACCATGAAAAAATAAAAAAAATTTGTCTGTTGCATTTTTTCGGCATAATTAAGTGTTTTCGAGAAAATCGCTTGAAAGATATGGGCGATCAAAAGAGTAAGCTCCCATCAATCCTTCCCTAAAATTGGCTTTAGAGCATTTTTGGGATGGAAAATTTCAAGAGAACTAGAAAGCATGCGGACTTGCAAATTTTGGACGCATAACTGTAGTCACTGTACTAAATATTCGATCTTCTTCAAGCAAATCGCGCGGACTGTAACTTTAAGGACGTGCCTTTTAGGACACACGCTCATAGAAAAAAACGTATAATTTAATTAATTCTGAAACACTAAAACATATTTCTGAAGCAATCACATTACATCTATTTTGTTTCATTTTATAAACCTATTTTCTCTCATCACATCAATTTAGTATTTTTATTAAAATAAATTTTAACGTGTTCGATATGCATCTGCTATGATCTTAACGCTTTTAGTAAATAGTTTGTAAACTATTATTTAATTGTAAAAAAAATATAAAGAAAGTTTAAATTCATATTATGTGGAAATTTCCATTTGGAACGTGAAGTTAGAAGGGTCCCACTAAACGTTTTCCCTTTATATCGGTTTACATCAAAATCAACTCGAGCTGAGACGATGATTTTAAATAAGATGAAACGAAGAAGAAACTGCTTTTACTTAAATTAACCATAGAGAATGGTAGATAAATAAAATAATACAATATATTTAGGCACATATTGATTTCTTAGGTCTATTTCGATATTCAATATTTTTTTAATTACTAAATACATTCCTATTTAAAAATGCAATTTTTAAAAATTTTACCTGTATTCTTTAAAAATGTATATTAAAAAACTTGTTTATACTACAAATTTAATATAATGGAAATAAAGTCAGCTTCTGATTAAGAATGTCTAATTAAAAAATCTCTATGTAACTACCTATGATGGTAAATATTTTACATTATTTGACTAAATAACCCGATCTTTGTTATTCTTAAGTTTAAAATTATATCTAAAATTACTTTAAAATATTTTCTAAAAAAATATTGTGAATCGAGTATAAAAAGATACAGACATATAATAAAAATAAATTTCAAAAGTTTGATAAACTTGAAAAAGTCTATGCATTGTAAATATGACTACTATATTTTTTTTACAAAATAAGGAAATATTATTAGAACTAAAATACATATTGTCAATGAGATTTAGATAAAATACATTTAATGGAATATGAGAGAGAAAATAGGACCATATCTAGAATCGATGCTATGTCCAACTCTCGTATTATAATCCTAAATAGGGGTATAGGTATATATCAACTCCAACAATACACTTTTAAAATATTTGCACCGAATTTTGTGACACCCTGTATATAAGACTTAATGTCATATTAATGTCACTTAATTAGATACTCGTCTTATCAGCAGAGACCTTTTGTTTTATTAATAATCATGTATTATGAACCACTATCGTCCACCACACATCAATTAAAACCAGAATATTTCATTAATAATTAATAATGAGTGTGTATATTTCTTAAAATCCTACATAGACTGTTCTGGTATTTTGATCTTTATCAAAAACTAAAATCTTTATTTGTGTACCTATCAGTCAGTAAGGTCTTAAAGAGTCAAGTTCGTCAAAGATTCTGTTCTTATTTTATATAATGGTCTCAGTTCTTTAAAGCTTACAACTATTGTAGATTCATTTGCGTTTTATGCATTGGGAGTATAATTCCTAAAAACCTTAGAAATTTTGGAGAAACCTTGGATTTTTGAGAATAACTATTAATGATAAACTTAAGTTTAAAAAGCATGTCTAGTATATAAATTATCATCTACGGCTTTGCAGCAGTGATGGGAGCAGATGACTCAAACAATATTGTTTTAATATGAATCCCTAACAGTGGATTCGAGCATACCAAACAAGGCAGTAAAGAAGTCGAGATGAAATCCAGACCTAAAAAGTTGAGTCTCAGAAAACAGTGAAGAAATCACTAATTAAGCAACTATAAGGCTATTGACAAATCATAAGGCTAAAGAAACCCAAACTAAATCTATTAAAGTAAAGACTCGATCACTTAAAATTAAATCACCAAAAACAAACACGCAATAAGGAACCTGAACTAGCACAAAGGTTTAATTTTTTACAATACACAAACTAGATCAGCATAATTGTCAGAGTGTGCTTGTCACTTTTTTGTCCTTGCGCGTTTTTTGCAATTAAAATTTTCTATACAGGGTATTTTTATTATTTCTATACTCCACATCACTTGTGGATGGATGATACATTGGTAGCCACTCAATCGGTCCTCTTCGTCCAATCCATCTGTTCGAAAAAGTTGCGTTAAGAAATTATCGTATGGTGATGGCAAAGTTCAAAGATGCCTCATCTTATTGAAACCATATCTTGTTATCACGCCTCTTGTGGATTAAGTTCAAACCGTAGAAATTCCAAGTAGCGCTCTCCGTTAATTGTTTTTTAAAAAAAGGGTCCAAGCATTCAATTTTTCACAATACCTGCCCTTACATATTAATTTTTTGACCCCAATATCTGCAATTTTGCCTGATAACATGTCCATTTGCTGTAAGGGTGGTCACATTAGAAAAAATAATATTTCGAATTAAATTTCCATTATAATTATTAGGCTCAAGAATCTGCACCCGGCGGTCAAAATTGTAACCTAACAATTCATGTATCAGTTGTACTTTATAAGGATTATATTTATTTACATGAAGTATTTTTGCTACTGATAAATTCCAATTCCTAGATATCGTACTAATCGTAAAGCGGGGATTATTCTCACATTCAGCGTAGCATCTTCAGACAGATACATGAGAAACCATTATCAAGTAGGTTCTGAAATTTAAAAACTGTGCGAAAATAATTTCTACTTACTTTCTAAGAAATCAGTCATAGTTTCTACTTCAGACATCCTGTAACCAAAATTTTCATTGTAAAGGGCGCATTGAATCAAATGGACAAGAAATTAAACATGAGTTGCTCTAAATCTGGAATAAGTTTTTGTCTTAATTTACTCCGTTTTGTTAGTCTCTTACGTCATATTTGATCAGCCATTGACTTTAGGCATATGCTTTGCTATAGAAAAAGTATTTAGAATATATCATATAATTGTAAAATACCATCATATTCAGGGTCTATTTTAAAAAATGACTGTTGACGACATAGTTTCTTTATTTCAAAAAACGCGCAAGTGACTCTACTAATCGATGTGTCTAAAAGATAAAAGAAGAAAAAAATACCTGAATTTTAAATAAAACGCTGAATACTGTATATAGTTATATTAACTAAAACGATATTTCTTGGTTTGTTTCAGTCTTGTCTTACACAAACAACGATTGTTTGGTAATACTATAATCTGACATTTCGTTATCAAAGTAAATAAATTTGGTAAGTAAAACCAAGGCACGACCCGGGGTCTTGCCTTGTATGGTATACCGAATTGTATTCCGGTTAAAACCTGGTATGGTTTTATTTACCGGACCATGTAAATTATTTTTTGTTTATTACATAAATATGTAGGTGTGGCATGCCTATTTTATTTTTTTTTAAAAAGGATTGGTTTATAGTTATTTTATGATTAATTATAGTTTAGTTTTTGCTTGGATAGACTAAAAAAATTAAATAAACCTTATATATCAAAATATTTTTTTGAAAAATAGAATCTGCAAATTGCAAATATAATGGATATTTTAAAGGAAATAGCAATTGCAAATGTATTTTAGATATAATATAGTTGTATTTCACGTTATATTACCACATTACCTTGTGTTAAATTTACTTCATTCAAACGTTTCTTTAAATTTGATATTTCTAGTAGTACTATTGGTTTGCTTGGTTTTTTTTTTCTTGAATTTCAATCATGATCATTGGTTAAACTATTTTTAAGCAAAAAATATTAGACTCATTAAGTGATATGCAAAAATTATAAAACAGAGAAAACTTAAGGAGATTTAGGTAACTTTACTAGCATTCTTTCAGTTTCATTCTTCCCTCTAAAAATTTTGCTATAAGCAATATTCTATAACTAAATAAAAAAATAAATGCTTTTAATTGCCATAAGATAGAAAATGTGACGTGGATTCCAATAGCGCAAGGCGAAGACGAAGAAGAAAATCTTGGATTTCGATGCGATATACCTAATAAATATGATATACGACGCTCGTAAATATCCTAAGCGAAATAAACAGAAATAATTTAGAGCCGGTTCTGCACGACAGGCTACTCCATAAACCACTCAATACTATCGAGGGAATGCAATAGTACGATGCACGATTATGTTGCATCTTCTTAACGAAAAAATTCTCCAACTTGTACTAGGATTTTACTTTTACTTATGAGTGGATTATTTATTGGTCTACGCGATGCTGAAAGGGATTCTGTATGAGTAAAGTTGTTATTTACAGAGGGTTACGTGTTAGCTACATAAAGAGTACTATGTGATTTATGATTTGACAAAGAAAGCAATTGGTTTAATAACATTTACTTTCGTAATTTAAATGGTTTTTATATTTATACGTAATTTAGTGGCAAAATATAACAAAAGACTTTTTTTTTTCTTCTTATATAGTTTCTTAAATTTTCTTGCATTTAATTTGCCTAAATCATCCAGTTTCTTATCCTTATCGCGAGTTTTTCATTTTGTACTTTTAAACACTAGTGTTAAAAGTTACGGTATTTCATCTTTTGCGAAATTGAAAAGAATAGAATGAAATACAGATGCAAATCTAGACTTAACACACAAAATTAGCCGAAGAAACCGAGTGGAAATTGAAATTTTATTTGACTTTATTTCGATATAAGTGCACTTCAACACATGTTAAATCATTCTGATGGAAAAAGTATTAATATCCACGCTTAAATTACTAAGTCAATTAAATGTGAGGTCAAATATAGAAATAAAGCTTAAGTTTTAGGAAATTCTTAGGGCGATAAAAAATTAAAACTTATTGTCCATAACCATTAAGTGTACAGACATACAAAAATGTAGTAAACCGAATATTTTTTTAATTAGAAAAATTGGTCTTTCTGGTTCTTGAACATAAGTGGAACCAACAAATTATATATCTATAATTATGATATGTTGATATGCTTTTTAAAGAGACTAATAATTTGCGTGCAACTCTTTTGAATTTTCCAATTTCATCCAGTCCAACGATGGTCAGTAATTTCAAAAAAATACCACACTATCCTTGAGTGACTTTTGAGCTTGTTTGATTTTTAGATCGAGAGTAGCTATTTCAAATTCAATGGAAATTTCTATGAACAAACTTTTGGACTTGGTATGGGTAATTATATGACACCGATTTGCTCAGATATAGTGATGTCAGAATTACAAAATACTCATTTAAATTGCCTCAGTAAACTATCTTTTTCTGTGGCGTTTTTTAAGAGATATGTCGATGATATTCTGACCTTCGTACCTACAGGGTGTGAGGGCGGGATTATTTAAGTTTTTAATTCGTTTCACCCAAGACTACAGTTTACTATAGAACTTGAAGACACTCACTCTATATCATTCTTGGACACTAATGTCATAAGTAACAGCAATAGACTCCTCGTAGGTTTGTATCACAAACCCACATTTTCAGAGAGATTCATAAACTATTTTCACAACCATTAACAACCTCGAATATCTCTCTCAAGTCAACAATTTCATGACAAAAGTATAAATCTCATTCAGCAATTTTTATTTCAAAATAATTACCCAGTTTCATTTATTAGAAAGATACTATATAGTGACCCTACTACACATCCATCAACCATCACCAAAGCCACAAACCAAGCGTACTTTAAGATTCCGTATATCAAAGCTTTATCGAAACCGTTAGCTCATGCGAATAAATTAAAATCACTTTCAGTAATATCAACACTATAGGATGCAGATTATTTAGCGCAAAAAAAGTGAAACTCCTATAAATTTGTCAGTATATATAAATACAAAATTCCTCCTAAATATGTAACAACTGTCTTGACGAAAAACGTAACAACTAGTTGAACATGTTAGGGAACTGGATCATTCTTTCTATTTTAGTATCATACATATTCTGGACGAACAAAAATTCTTAATTAAACGCAACATAAGTGAAATGCTACATATTAAAAAACATAATACTGTCAACTTTAGACACGACACTGGAAACCTAAGATCTGCGTACTCAAATTTAATTTATAAATTACCTACTTAAGTACCGGAATCAAGCAACAACACTCTATTCCTAAAATATTAAACCATATCTATTATATTTTTTTTAACATATATACAGTGCTTTTCTTTAATGCCCCCCCTCTTTATTTTTTAAAAAGATCAATTCAAAATATTGAAACTTGAGGTAATGCAAATGATGAATGAATACTATGTTTTAAAACACAATTGACAAATGAAAATTTCAAGATGGCTGCTGAGCGCCATCTTGGGAAAAAAATTAAATAGAAAGGATGGTTTTGTCGTACATCATTTTGAAGCTCCTGGCGAGTACTTTATAACCCTAAAATATAAATTCAATATCTTGACCTACTACAAAATGGTGGTACATATTGAAAATGATATATTCATAAATATTGAGTTCAATTGAGAAGATGCTGGAAATGGTTGCCTTGAACATCTTGACATAAGAACAGTCGGTCCGAAATTTTACACCGAACATTTTCAAATACACTATCATCGATATTTCTACAAATATTCTTTATTGTCTGTCGTAAATCCAGTACTGAAGCAGGTTCAAATTCGTACACCTTTTACTTCAAATAGCCACATAAAAAAAAGTCTATAGGTGTCAAATCTGGCAAGCGAGCTGGCCATTCCACAGGTCCTCGACGGCTATTGAATGAATAAATTCATGAATTGATCGATGTTTTTTTTTTAATTTGACGAGACAGAACTACAACTTCGGTAAGTGTTTTTCTAAGTTTTTCTTTTCCCTCCCTTCTTGAAACTCTATGAAATAGATACTGTCATTGTATGTTAACTTTTATTTTATATAGTTTTTGAACAAATATTTATAGAGGATTATAGAAGGAAAAAATTTTAAACACCATTTCTTTCTATCTATTTTAGAGCCCTGAAAATGAAGTAAATATAACTCGAAACGTTGGCTAGAAACAAATAGTTTTCTTGAACAATTGACCAATACTTTCACAAAATACCACTTCTAATAATATATAACTTTAATTCCATAATAATAAAACTTTTACAAAAATATAATTTTCAGAGTTTAAAAAAAACATAATCTTTGATTCTCAGTTTTCTTGCAAAAACTTTGGAGGTTCAAAAATCCCAATAATAGAGCTGCAAAAAAATTAATCTATATATTATTATAATTCTTATTTTGGTGCATTATTTTATTATTCCTACCAATTTCGTACCCATACCAACTTAACTAAATTTGAAACGAAATTAACAGGCAACTAAGTCAGCAACTTGCACTTATTTGTCAAGATATAATATACATCCAAAAAACCATGTAATAAACTTAGCGATAATAAAAACAGCTATAATAAAAACTTTCGGCTTTTTTCTCATTTAAAAACCGTAATAAGCAATGAGGGTCTCTACTCGTGAACTTCCTGAAGCGTGGAACATTATTTTTTTGTTTCGGAATTCTTACCTAACGCTATGGGCTAACATAACAGTAAATCACCAGTTGTTAACGTTCGCGCTTAAAACAGTTTGTACTTTATTTGTTTCTAGGGCCATGAATATTTCATTAATATTATTTTTTTTCTGCACATTCAATTCTTGGATATAAGACATTTCAAGGAAAGTTGGTCATAAAAATGTTGTAAAATAATAAATAAGTAGTCTGGTAGGTAGATAATGACTGCAAGTCCATAGTTTTGGTTTCTTGTATTATATAAGAAAAAACACTTATTTTCTAGTCGAAGAGAAGTCCATATTTTGTAGGGGATTGTGTATACATATAAAGATTACAAAATGGGGAAGTATTTATCTCCAAGAAAAATGCAGGTAGGTCATTTAGTTAAATGTATTATGCATTTCGGCTGTGTAAACTGCCATAATCAGATTCAGAACATCACAAAAAACATATACGTTCAACAAATAAAACTCAAAAAAACTACCCGTTATTGGGAATAAAAACAACAATAAATAAAAGAATTAAAATTAAAAACGACTTATTTTCTGTCGTAGGATTGAGACCCATTCTCATGTATCTTAATATGCCATTTCTGTTCATTTTTAGTCGTTTTAACCTTTTGACCTTGTCGGAGGCACTATATCTATAAGATGTATTGACGAAACTCCTTAATTTGTTATCCCTGGACATGTAATATGTCCGAAAGATATCGGATTAATAATTTTTTAAATAAATTTAGTGGAGGATGACCGAAGTATTTTTGGTTACCCATTCATTGTAACGATTTCCTGTGAATCCATAAATTTCATACAAATAAAAAAGTTTAAGGTATTCCGAGTAAAGCTAAGGTATTTAAACTTGACAAATGATTTTAACCATTCTACCACTAATAAAAGCATAATTATATACTCTTAACATAACCCTTATCTAGACAAATTGTCCCTGTTTTCAGAACTACACTCCTTATCTGTGTTATATGGCTTAAGAAACCAGACTTTTATCAAAATTTAGTACATGTTACGACTTTTTATGGTGGGTGTAAAGGCACTTAACCTTTTATTTTCTTATAAGCCATAAAGTGCTTATGGTATTTTTTAAAATGATTAAACTAGTATCTCAGGTCACATCTATAATTAATCTTCACTATTTATTCTCATCATTATCAATCATCTTAAGTGGATTTACATAGCTATTTATTAAAGTAATAATAATTTACCGTTTTACTACATTTAGTCTTATTATAGTTATTCAGTGCTAACCATTTGAACCAAAAAAAAAAACAGTGCCATCATCTGTAAATATTTGCAATATCCATTTTGATTTTGCAAGAATTTTTGTGCTTAAATAACGCTTAATTAATAACGAGAAGTGATTCGGTTTTTTTCTTCATGCAAGGCTTTCTCTAAAGCCCTAAGATTTATCTAAATATGTAATTAATTTAACAAACAATGGTAATTCATGGAAATGTAGCTGGCAATTAAAATACTACTCGGTATACGCTATTAACCTTTTCAATTTACATTTTAAATTTATACAGTTTACACCGATTTCCGCAGTGATTTGGAATTTGTATATATTTGCAATTATGTAAATGGTATTAATTATAAAAAGGGAAGAACATTCGTAAATTAAATAATTATTTCATCTATAGAGAATATAATTTCTTAGGAGTCTTTAGTTTATTATTCTTGAGTTTTTTAAATAATAAAACTATAGAGGATGCGGTGAAGCAGTATTTACTTGGCATATACACACACATCTTAAGAGAAATATGAGATATTTAAAAAATATGTTTCCTAAACATAAGTAAAGATAAACTATATTGATGACTTTTATGTGAATATTAAAAGAAGTTAGTATTGAAATAAACTTACTCAAGATAAGTATTGGTGAAAACATTGATAATGTCTTCACTGTTAGTTTGAATATCACTTATGATTGGTCTATATGGTATTCCCTTAACACTGAAGAGAGTATTTATCTGAAAATATCCTATCATTACACTCCGGACATTGGAATCTTTCAGGACTAACAACTTTTATGACAGAAAATTAACAACTTCCAACTTGGTTGTATATCTGAAATATCTATTGAGGGTCTTCGAGAACCATTAGAGGGATTCCTCAAAGGCATTTGATATGATTAAAACTAGAACTAAAAGAGAGAAATATGGTTGATGAAAGTGATTTTAGAAAACTGAGACCTATACCTGGAAACAGAAATTTTGATATTATTTATAGTGTCCCATTTTGGGTACTTTTGCGGGATATCTCCGTTATTTTTAGAGATAGAGTGTTGCGGTTTTCGCGACACTGTGCTACTTTTTCGGAAGACTAAAGATGCTGTTAACAAAATTTTCATAGCCCTTTTATTTTTTAAGATACAGGGCATTTTTGAAATTTTTGCATTTTGGGACCCCCTCGTATCTCCGTTATTTTTAAAGTTTTTGTAAAAGTTAAAACTCATTCTTATAGATTTTTTTCCGTAGAATTCATTGGAGATATATTTTTTTTGTGAGTTATAACCCAAACTTATGTTTTTTTAAATAGAACACCCTGAATATTTATAGTTCATAATATTGGCCTTTTTTTTACCTTATCAAAAATATATAATAGTATGAACTTATTTTTAAATATACGCAAATAACTAACAATTTTCTAAATTGCATGCATAATTTAATAGTAGGCCATAAATAACAATAATAGACAAATAAAAAGTTACAAGTTAATAACGACGAATTGCATCATTCTTATTTTTTTTGTAATAAAAGAACATATTAAACAAGTATATAAATTTAGTAAACACTATAAGAAAATAACCATATAGCAAAATAACAATGTAACAAAACAGCATTTTCAAAATGACCACCATCCTCTCTGATGCAAAATTGGCATATCTTTGTAACCCTTTGAATAGCATTCAAAATAATAATTTGTCTCCTTCTCGATGAATTGCGTCTTGAAGTTCTATTAGATTATTGCATTGTCTTTTATACACTTGATCTTGTATATACCCCCATAAAAAAAATCTAAAATCCAGAGATCGGGGGACCGTGGAGACCATCTAACAGGTCCGTTGGTACCTATTCATCTTTGAGCACAGTTATTTTCAAGAAATGCCCTTACTAGCCCAGAGTATGACTTGGGGCACCATTTTTTTGTAGGTAGATAGTGTTATATTGGGCTAGAGGGATATTTTCCAGAAGTTCTGTAATAGCTTCCTCAAGTATGTCTAGGTGCCATCTAGTTGTGCGTCAGTTTATGGCACTCCAATTTTTTTTTCGATTTTCTGCGTGAGCTCGAGGGTGTCGCTTCTATATAACCTAAAACATTTATTTCTTTTTTTTTCCTATTTTCTTTATCGAATACTTTAGGACGCTGCTAAACAAAAGATCCGTGCTCAAGTAAATTATCCTTTAAACAAGCAAATATACCAAAAAACGGTTGCCTTCTCGCTGGATATCTACCAAGCATATAATTATATCTCACTCTATTACTGTTATCTATTATTCGAATAGAATTTAAATTTACTATTTCCCATATTCAAGATAGCCAAATGATGTTTTTTACGGTTTGAACACAACCAAAATTAAGAAAATATAATGATTTTGGCTTTTAACTTACCTATGGAAATATAGTTTCGAAACTTCTTCAGCGTTTTCATTGCTTTGTATAAAACATACAAGCATATCAAATTTTTCATAATTTTCAAATGCTGCCATTTTTTTAACAAAATTCATAAATAACGAAAATAAATGGGTTTTGGAGCATAAACACAATCAAAAACAGAGAAATGTCAATCAAAACCCGAAGATAGTTGACATTTATTTATTTAAATTTAAAAAATTGTTATTTATTTGCGTATTTTTAAAAATAAGTCCACACTGTTATATATTTTCGAAAAGGTAAAAAAAGGCCAATATTATGAACTATAAATATACAGGGTGTTCTGCTTAAAAAAACATAAGTTTGGGTTATAACTCAAAAACTATTGACGAAAAAATATATATATCTGCACCACTAGATTCTATGGAAAAAGATCTATAAGAATGAGTTTTTACTTTTACAAAAACTTTAGATAACGGAGATATGATGGAGATCTCTAAATACATAATGTCCTGTATCCTAAAAACCAAAAGGGCTATGAAAATGTTGTTGACGGCATCTTTAGTTTTATGAATAAGTAGCACAGTGTCGCGAAAACCGCAACTCTCTATCTCTAAAAATAACGGAGGTATCTCGCAAAAGTACCCAAAATGAGACACTCTGTACAGTGGGGAAATATGGAAAATCCCTAATCCAAATTGCAGAGAACAATGATTTGAAGATATTATTGCTGCCTTGAAGTCAAAATATACCTATATGTAATTATACAAATAAATGTGCAATAAAGAAAAAAATTCATAGCGTTCAAAGTAAAGAATCTATACTGTGACCTAAAGGATGCTGCTATAGCAAAATGTAACAGTAAATGACTGTAAATCTTCTCGTTCTCACGATTACGCCGCCTTCACCGCTGAATGCGGAGAATTCTGTTAATTATTGGTTCCACAACGTCTTTTACTACGTTTTAAGGTAGTGAAAAACATTACCTTACATCCTATAAATGCACTAATACCGTTTTTGCTTTGTTTTGGTTGGAGCCGTACAACTTATACATACAGTGTGGTGACTTTAAATGGAATAAATTCAGTTAAAACTAATCAAATTTTATCTCGCAAAATTCCTGAGACCCGTCGATTTTTGTTTATTTTTTTTCACATTTCAAGATAGTTTTTGTATTTTTTCACCTACAGGGAGGGCCCAACCCAACCCAACCCAAACTTTTTTTTTCAAATGGAAAGCCTAAAAAAAAATAATTTTTTTTTCGTATTTTTCCTTTAGATAATCACAAAAGTAAATAGGGCAATTTAATCAAGAAAAAGGGCTCTTTTCAATGAGAGTTTAAAAAAAGTGGCTTTCTATTTGAAAAAAAAAGTTGGGGTTAATTTGGACCCCCCTGCAGGTGAAAAAATACAAAAACTATCCTTGTTGAACTTGAAATGTGAAAAAAAATAAACAAAAATCGACGGGTCTTAGGAATTTTGCAAGATAAATTTTGATTAGGTTTAACTGAATTTATTCCAGTTAAAGTCACCACACTGTATATATTATATTTATACGGCTCTTTATTTACAAACTATAATAAAAACCTACTTTTAGACTTTATACACCAATAACATAGATTGTATAACTGAATACCCAATTACAACAATAAACTAATTTCCTAAATTACTTATTATATACTTGCCATAATGATTCTGCTCATAAACACATCATAACTAATTCTCTGTCATCCATATCTTACTCTACATCTATATGCGGATGAGTCTTATGTTTTATCGCACGTTTAATTGTTTTATATAACAGTAAATAGAAAAACAATCGAAGACAATTAATTGATAAATCACTTGGGAAACAGTTAGTGGGTTATGATGTAAGACCTTTGAAAGGCGTTTGAAAACTTGATTTGCTTCACCCGGTAGATGTTAATGCTATTGTTTCAATGAGGCGGAGAGTTTTTTTTAGGTCGGTAGCATTAAATACTCCGTTACATAGTTTGTAATTTCTGTCTTATCTCAGCTGTATTTTTGTAAACAAATCAGTTGAAATGAGTAAATAAGTAAATAGAACATTACTTCAAAAATCTATTTAATAACTGCTTTATTGTTAGTCAGTTCTCAGGAAAATAGATCTAAGACTACTGATAAAAGACTAAATATAGAAAACGAATCCAGAGTTCAAAAGACTAAAATAGAGTAAGCAAGTAATCAGAGTCAAATCTTCATTCTTAACATTTTTTGTTTTTTAAGAAAAATAATAAGAAAACTTAACCAAAAAAAAATTATATATGTGTTGTATGTTTTAGCTTATCCGACCCAACAAAATGTTTTCTTTTTGATATTTCTATATACGATGATTATAAAAAAATTAAAGCAAAAAGAATATATATTTTAAATATATAATCCAGAATCAAAGAAGAACTTAGAGAGTTATATTTATAACAAATTATATATAATTTAGAAATACTAATAAATAAAGATCTCTTCTTTTTAAACGCTATACTTATTTTAAACAAAAATACCATCTTCCATGCAATTCAGAATAACCCGAACAAAAACCGATGTTCCATGGTAATAGCACGTTGCTTCCTCAAATAGTGATGTTTAACAAGAACGAAACATCGCTGAAAATTTATAGACTATTATTTAGCTTTCTTAGAATTAGCTCAACAATGGTAAAAGTACGTATAGCCGTAACTTCCTTGTATGTTTTGTAAAGTGGTTTAAGGTTTCTTACACATTAATTTGATCCAAAGATAGGACCGTTATGTAATATGGTAGCATAAATAGGTTTGATTTTGTAAACACTTTTGAAATATTTGCTTTTTTGTTAGATTCAGATATCGTATATTTGTTTGGAAAATCTGTTGAAAAAATTTGAAATGTTAGAGAGCTTCTGGGATACTGCTAATATTTTAAGAATACATATGATATGTTAAAATTTGTATATAGCTTTTGTGGATTATTTGAAGTAGCAAATAGCTTAAAGTACGTTAATTGCTAAATTTCTACTTCCTGTTTTAGTTCTGGCTTTTTCAGTCAAATTTTTGTTATGTTTCCTGGCGGCTTATGACGTTTGGCTTTAAATATTCCTATTTAATTTTATATACATTACTAGCCTCTCCTTAGCTAAATGTATCTGTTTTCGTTTTGATCATGCTAGCGACTTTTAAGCTAAGTTCAATTGATTAGAGAACTTACTCAATTTATTATTTGCTTTATCTATATCAACTATATTTATTTTTCATTCTATAATTGCTTATCGAATATTATAACTTGTACATCTTATCATAATAATATTATTAATAATTAGCCCTTGTTTGTGATTTTGGTTTCATAATGGTTGTGTCAGGTGCTAATATTAAAGCGGGTAGATATAAATAAAGCCGAGTAGTTTAATAATTTTAATTAATAACACTTAACAAAGATACAAAGTATTAACTCTCTGTTATATTTCAGACCAATGAAATTCAGAAAAAGAAAATACTCGCTTTGCACACTCTCCAGGGTGTATAGAGTTTCAGTTTTTACGCTCTACTGCCTAAAAAAGTCTTTTGACGCACTAGTGTATAAAAAGTAATTTGACGTTTATTTGACATTTAATTTATAATTTGTCAAAAAAATCTCTGACATTTTTTTTCGCAAGTGCGTAAAGTAATTTGATATTTTTGATTTTTTTCTATGATTTCTTCGGTTGTAGAAATAATGTTGTATGTTACACTTGTGTAAAATCCCCTTTTTTTTTTATTCATGGGAATTGTCATGCGACTTATGCGATGAAAAAACGATCATTTTACATACTTACTACACCTATACCTTTACTACACCTGTTCAAGTGTAATTTGTTTGTAGGTGTACTGTTGTTTGTAGAGTTTGTATTTTTTGTCAATGTCACATTATTATCATAAGAGTTACGGTTTCACGCAAAAACTTATTTGGTTTACCAATACCTTTAAAAACGAATAATACCGAAAGGAGAGAATATTTAAAGTATATTCGCGAGCTAATTCAGAAATTTACCGAGACGGGTAAATGGTAACAGGTGTTGCCAGTAGGAAGAATCCAGGGCGTCCCAACTGTCCAGAGGAAAAACAGGTGAATACTATAGCAGCTATAATAAAAGATCCACAACAGTCTACTTCCACAGTTAGTGACATGTGTGCTGTATCTTCTGCTACTGTGAAAAGGGTACTTAAAAAACATTTTTTCAACAAATTTCATCCGTATAAAATTCAAATGGTTCATCAATTGACAGAACATGACGACGTATGTGATTCTGCAAAGTAATGACCCAGAAAATAGGATGCCCTGTCTTCTTATGTGAAGAACATTTGTTTCAGTGATGACAGTGATGAATGTATTTTTTTTGAATGGTAATGTTCTTAGACAAAATGTCCGTTATTGAAGCGATGTAAATCCCCACATATTTCGTGAAACACACACACAATACCCAGAAAAAATAAATGTGTGGGCTAGCATATTAGGAAATCACATTGTGGGGCCTCTCTATTTATACCAAAATTTGGCAAGGGACCTACCCAGTGGCCAGCCAGGTCACCCGATCTTACACCTCTGGACTTTTTTTATGAGGCTACTTTAAACAAAAAGTCTACACGTCACCCAGCCAGCATCTATCTTCGAACTACGTCAAAGAATAATTAATGCATGTCGCAATATTGATGTTGCCACTTTCCAAAATGTTCGTGAAGAGTTCTCCAATAAATTATTTTACTGACTTGAAGTTATTGCTGCACATTTTCAACATATTTTGTAGCGAAATAGTTAAATTTTTGTGTTACCTAAAGTTTAATTATTTTAAATGGAAATAAAAATACGAAAAATTGCATTTTGAAAGGCTTCCATTTTGCTATGGGTAGAAGTAATGACCTAATATTCTAGGACCATTTTGTCCTAGTCCATGTATTGCATGACTTCCCTTTCTGTTTAATTTTATTGTTTGAATTTTTGCAAAATGAGCTAGGAACCAAAAAGTAGTATTTAGGTTACTAATGATGTGTGCCAAATTTCAAATTTTTATATAAACGCATTCAAAAGATAAGAGGGGAGGACAATTAAGAGCCGCACTGTATGTACAGGGTGGCCAGATAAGAATGTAAAGTGCTGTATTTTGGAAACTATTCGTCGTAGAGACTTGCGGTAAAAAATTTTATGACTAAAGTGGATGAAAGAATACCGTGAAAAATATTTTCAGATTTCTGAGATGGTCGCCACGGGGCGTAACCGCCGTTAGTCGTTAGTCGTTTCGGAGTTACAGCTGTTTATTTAAAAAAAACATTGAATTACTCCCCACCACTTTATTTTAATAGATACGTCACAAAGTGTTAAACAAAAATTACTCGAGTAGAGCTGATCTTTACATTGCATATATTTTTTCGTAACATTTACTGGGTAGATTTCAGTGAAAAATCATTTAAAAAGTTTAAGATGGCGGTTACGCCCCCTGGCGACCATCTTGGAAATCTAAAAATATTTTCCAATTGCATCCTGCGTAGATCTTCCTTCTCTAAGTCCCTAATTGAAAATTCGACAAAATATTGTTTTTGGCAAAAAACTGGCTTACCATTCTTTTAACAAAAGATCAAAAAGCTTATAATTTGATACTATCCTCCTATTACCACTGTTATGTAACAGTTTTATAATACCGATATTAAGGCAATCTATAAAACAACCTGTATTAAAAAATTTTATTAACGAGAAAGAAATTTCTGTCCATATTTGTTTTAATGGTAAATCTCTGATATTATCCCAACGCGGAGACTAATTATTTTTAAATTTATTATGGTTCTAGTAATTTCTAAAATTGAAACGAGGGTTAGAACCACCGAGTTTTCTAAACGGAGCATTCATATTTCTAATAGTCTGGTTTTTGTTTAATTTTTATCTACTTCGTTATAAAAGTTATTAATTTCATTTGTAATAACAAATTTATTGTTTAACATTTCCGTTGTCCATAAATTATATATTTCAGTTCTTGTTTTATTTAAGACCATAAATGTTGTTTTTTACTAGTTTTTTATTTTCAGTTCTATATTATTTGGTTCTTTAATCAGGTCAACTTTTCAGGTCAACAAAGTTTTTGTTAGATTGGAAATTGCTACATTCTTTTTAAAAATGTTCTTTTTTGTTAATATAACGGTTTCAGTTTATTCGAAGTAATATTGTAAATCACTAACAAAAATTTTTTATGTTACATAAAACAATTTTTTACCACTTTTGAAATAATTACAATTACATTTAAAAATATTCCATCCCATCATTGAAATAATAATTTCAAAATCACTTTAAAATTCCACACAAAGCATTATGCTATATCGATATTTCGCTGAACCTTTCGTTAAGAACCTTGACTTTTGGGATCGTTCACTAAATAAGAAAAATTTACAGCAAACCAGTGTGAAACAAACCTGCGGTTCTTGCAAGAAAGATACTTTTAACCTTTGCTTATGTAGGCGAATGTGGGTTCAAGCTTTATTGGTGATATTGAAAATTTTTAATCTTTTGGTAACACTGGCCTGAAACGTTAACAGTTTTGGCATTCAGTATGTATTTGAGACCTGATTTTTTCTTCAAATAACTGTCGTAAAGTAGATATTAAAACAATTTGTTGAGATCTTAATTGAATCAGAATAATATTATGAATATAGAAAAAATTTCTTAAGGCACAATCAGTTTTTAATGTTTTTAAATTAAGTTTTAATAATTTAGATGCTACCGATAATTTAAAACGCCTAAATTAATGTTTTTTGCTATGCATGGCTCCTGAATTTCCTGACGATGATTTTCTTTAAAGAATATGATTTCGGTGTTTTAATACTATTGTAACCTAATTCTATCAACTACAAGATATTTAATTTCATCTGTTTTTGGCTATTAAATGAAATCCACAACATATATCTAAGTAAATCTACAATATCAAAGCTTATTTGATTCATTTGCAACAAATATCATGTTAAAAATACTTGTAAGCGAAGTTTAATAATTACGAACATTTTTAACTAAATCAGAGGAAATAAACTGGAAAATATAGGGACAAATCTGACGTTAAAGACGTTCAATTTTTGCTTAGGCAGGCAGAAAACGATAAAAATGCCTGATAAACTAAGAGATTTATGTTGATTTGTAAGAATTTCTATCACTAGATCGCCTAGAAATAATTATTGGGTTTCCCGTAAATCGTAGACTTAAAATCCTCACTCTGACAGTCATTATAGAATATTTTGAACCGAAGTTAAATTTATTTTATCTAATTGAATGACATAAGCTGAAATAATCAACTGTGGTTTTTTTAGTTACAGCAATGCAAGATTTTATTATGAATAATGTATTATTATGCTGAACTAAGCTGAGTCGACAAGAAATCGTATTAGATTCCAATAATCTCAATAATTCCACCTGCTCCATAGTTCATAAAAATGCAAATGTCATATCTGATTTCTTCCATACCAACAATTCCAGTTAAATTTATTAAGATGAGAGACTCAAATATAACTGACCGTTATGACTTTTCTTTCGCAAAAACTGCCTGAAAATCCATTCAATTCCAAGCTTTCGGCTTTATCCTAAAATCCCAACACTCCTAGATAAATTTGTTAAAATTAGAAATGATGACTTAAAAAATAATTGTAATGAAACTTCTTGAGAATTAAAGATAACAAATAGGGGAAGTCTTTATCTCCAAGAAAAATGCATGTGGGACACTTAGGTAAATGTATTATGCATTTCGGCTGTGTAAACAGCCATCATCAGATACAGAACATTACAAAAAACATATACGTTCACCAAAAAAAAATATTTTTTTTGGTGTTCTGTATCTGATGATGGCTGTTTACACAGCCGAAATGCATAATACATTTACCTAAGTGTCCCACATGCATTTTTCTTGGAGATGAAGACTTCCCCTATTTGTTGTCTTTATATACGCATTCTCCTACAAAATATGGACTTCTATTCAACTATTCTTGAGAATTCTCTCTACTGTAAGCTATTGACGGATTTGAGGCTTTTCAGTCCTTCTTAATGCAATGGAACGCCTTATTAAAGATTACGCATTATATGAAATTTTAGTAATTATACGAACTTTTGAGTAAACCTTAATTAAACTTTTAGCATCACTGTAAGTTTGTAATAAACCTACTTGTCTATCATTGTTCTTAGATATTAGAGATTTATCAGACGCACTTGATCACATAAATCAAAGAATTAACCTTTTAAGAATTTGAACTGTCTTTCACTTCAAAACTCCTGTTTCATTCGCGTAAATCTGCGTTATCTTCAGCAGTAGTTTTCTGTAATCTGTCTGTGTGATTCTGTGGATTGAGAAAACGTTTTCTTATGACTTAAAAATGTTTAATTGATCTCTAATAATGCAAAAACTAAAAAAATACAGTAGGTACTACTAATGGTCCTCACTTAATACACAAATGAGCTAACAATTTTTCAGATTTACATTCTTAAAAGCAATTAGAGCAATGAGAAATATAATTTCTGATCAAATGATTAGCATAATCACATTATGCTAATAATTTATTAAGATTGTATAAGATTATATGGAAAATTGTATAAATAATTTAAGATATGTTTCTTATGATTTCCCAAAAGCATTTGATTACCTCTATCACAGAATACTGCTACTGAAAATACAGATCCGTATCCGTTTATTCTCTCTAAAAAGAAAAACCAATGGTCGGCACTAGCAATCGAAATTGATATTATTAGTAAAATTTGCATCTCAACATTTAAATTAGGCATAAAATCTATCAATTTATGTTTTACGACTGAAAATTAACGAGATATTAAGCAACAGTTTTGGCATCAATTATGATTTGTTCAAAACCGATATCAGATCGCATTTTTCTAAAAAAGTGTTACTGACAGAAAGCTGCTATTGAGCAGTTAAACTGCAAGTGGGTACTGACTCACTTTAAGTTTAGATCTTTCGACAGAAGAAGTTTACTGCTAATAATTTTTGTCATGAGTACTTCACTTTCTATTCATTACCAGTTAAACCTTTTAGATTAGTATATCGTCAGCCGCTTCAATTAAACTATCTATACGCCTTTTCCACTGTATAGAGCTAAGAGAATTCAAAGTCATACGTCGTACGTGGCGTGACAATTGACCAACGATGCAGAAAAAAAATTATATGGAGCTTGTATATCCATAAAAAATGATTTAGCTCCAAACAGCAATCAGACGCATCGTGAATGCAAGATTAAATGCGAACTACATGGCACAAAAAAAGCTCTCGGGTTGACATCTAATATTTTGCGTTGCATACGTTTATTTTTGCCTTTATAGCTATTTATGTATCAAGGGCATTGTAAGGACGATAATGCCCGGAAGGTGGCAATAGTAGGGTTTAGGTTTCCGCCTGATGGGCATTAGAGTCTAACAATACCCGTGGTGCATACAATGCTCTAGGTTTTACCTAAAAATTGATTTTTATGAACAAAAATAATTTTAATATTAATTAAAAAATAGGGTCTACCTGTACAGGTAGGTATACGTACATACCTACCTACAGAAATGTATCAAGTAACTTGCAGTGATTATTTAAGTTTGACTTTGATGTTTCTGTCAGTTAGTCAGTTGGCATTTTTTGTTTAAATATTTGCTTAAAATGGAAGAAATTCCACAAAATATAAGAGAAAAGGCCATAAAAGCGACCGAAAATCTTTTGCCAGTTAAATCAAGGCAACAGTATGATCGGGAGTATGGCATATTTAGTATTTGGAAAGATGCTAACGCAATTGTTCAAATAACCGAAACCGTTCGAATGGCATATTTTCAGGAACTGGTAAGTTATTGATTTTATTTTAATAGGTACATATGTTTAACAAATTTTAATATTTTTAGTCGGAAAAATACAGTCCGAACTCTCTCTGGACCAAGTATTCGACTCTAAGGTCTACGTTAATGGTCTATAAAAATATAGACATCTCGCAATACCATCGTCTCATATCTTTTTTAAAAGTTAAGTCGAAAGGATATGTCCCGAAGAAGTCTAAAGTTTTGGAAGGAGAACAAATAATAAAATTTATTAAGAAGGCTCCTGATGATATCTACTTGGTACACAAAGTCATATAGGGTGTTCTTGGAGGTTTAAGACGAGATGAGTTGGTCAAAATGACCATTGATGATATTGAAGATAGAGGAACGGTCTTGGTTATAAAGGTACCAGAAACTAAAACTTCAACTTCAAAAAGTTTTACTATCATTGAAGAAGATTTAGGCGCTTTAAATTTAATAAAAAAGTACGCAGCATTAAGACCAGCTGGAATAAAGGAGCAAAGATTCTTTCTTACCTATAGAAAGAGTTGCTGTACAGTACAACCTGTTGGAAAAAATACTATAGGAAGCGTCCCAACATTGATCGCAAAATTTTTAAAACTGGATAATGCAGAAGCTTATACTGGCCACTGTTTGCGTCGCACATCGTCAACTTTACTTGTTGAGGCAGGTGCTTCGTTTGAAATGCTAAAACAACATGGGAAATGGAAAAGTTCTTCAGTAGCTGAAGGATATATAGAAGAAAGTATTTCATCCAAAAATAAAGTAGCCAAAATGATTGCCAATTCAGTTAATTCCGAGGTTAATACCGTATCGACTATTGAAAATTCTTTAATGGACAATTTACAAATTATACAAAATAGCGTTAGTGCTGCCACCTCTCCCATCACAAAAAACACCGACCATTCTATAGTGGGATCAGCTATATTTTCCGGGACATTTCAAAATTTAATTTTTATTTTGGAAATAAAGTTTAATTTTTAGTATTTAAAGAAACATTATTTTTTGTATAAAATGGATGTTTATTCTTTATTATGAGAGAAATAAAATTGGATAAGCAATACAATTTCCGGGCATTATCATAATACCCGCTTATAATGCCCTAGGTGTGATAACAGGTATTATTTCTACCATAACATATTCCGTTTCTAAGGTATAAATCAATAATAGATAGGTAAAACATAAATATTATTTCGAATGTAATATCACAAATATGATTGCAAGTGTTATCTGTTCTTCATGACTAATATCTGGCTAAAGAAATCTACTCAAGAATGATAAAAAATATTTTGCAGCTTTAGCAAAGGTAATATTCTTATTCTTTATCGCAAAACCAAAAACGTTAAATATTTAATTTTCAATCTTTTTCTTAAATAATGGACATGAAGTCCTTTACTCTTAATTTTTTTAAGGTCTTCATTTTCATTTGAACTTAAGAAAGCAAGATAAAAATTAATTTCCAATTCGAGAAAAATGCCAGTACAGTGGCATGTAAAAAGTATCTATTTGTTCCACTTAAAGCAAACATTTGAGCTCCTAATACTCTTATTAAAGCAAACAAGTTTCTGTAAAATTGATTTCCAATATTCTTCCTATTTTTGTATCAAATTGAGACTTTTCTGATTAATAATAAAAGATTTTTTAATCTTATTTTGAGCTCCTCCTAGTTTTGAAAACTGGCGAGATGAATGCGAACGAAATAAACGAATCATTTTGTTCGCTCTTGTAATGAATAGAAGAAAATTTTCTGTCTTTTGCTGATATAATTTGTTTGCAAACCTGGATGTTCCAACTTTGCATTAAGATGAACTGTTTCATATTGAAAAAAAAGGTCTGAAATTTTGAAGTCATCTGGTTGCCATTCTTTGATTGTTCTTGAGTTGGTGATGATGAATTTGATAAATTTATATCGGTCCTCTTAATATTAGAAATTAGATTTTTCCTTATCTTCCACATGAAACGAAGATTGTAACTTTATATAAGCTGTTCGTAAAACCGTAAATGTGTTGTAACTTTTGTGAAGTGGACATTATGACACGTATGGTTCCAAGTTGTACGATACGTCTCATCTTGATGCGTTTTTAATACGGAACTTGGTTTTACTATAGCAGAACCTGTGTGTTGGAGGGCGCAGGTGCACAAAGGGTGCGCAGAGTGACTGGCGGCAATTGAAATTTGAATCCTTTTCTAAAAATAAAGCTCATACAAAGTTACGTAGTGTAGAGCCGGCTCTGTACTTTAATTATCATCATCCAAAATCACTATTGAGTTTAACAATTTGTCTGATCTACAATTCCAGCAGAAACTAAAGCAATCATCAAGATTATTATAAACCGTGTTGATTGCATGATCATTCTGTGTATGAATAGTTTCATATCCTTGTTACTAGTGTACCATCAATACCATAATATGCTATTGAAATCAAACAGATATATGTAGATTAACAATATCTCTAAGAATAGTCAAATGATCTCTAATAAAGCAAAATATTATAAATGAACTAGATGCCTCTAAGATTATTAAAGGACTTTTTTTAGCAATTGCACAAAATAAATAAATAATTATATTATATAATTATACACAATAATCAAACTTTTATTACAAAATACCATCATTAAAAGCAACACATGCACAGATTAAAAAATTGAAACTCTTTACAACCATGATACTTAATAGCACAAATAATTACCATACCAATTAATTCCAGTGTAAATAACCTCGCAAAAACAGTTTTATTTGTGTAATACAGACAGGAATGCGAATAAACTAAATAAAAAAGTTTTTAATTAACTATAGTAGCTTTTTAGAAAATTACCAAAAACGGTCGCTTGGGTAATAAAACGTTTTCATCTACTAAGGCGGTACCACCTACTATTAGAATTTATACCTACACTTACCAATATTTTTAATAATAATTTAACCCAATAACCTTTGCTTAAAATGAAAGCACTGTAGATTACATTGTACTATGCTATGAAATTAGGTCAATTTAAATGCTAAAAATATATAATAATTTAAAAATCTTGTAAAATGAAGGTAATTCTTTGGAATTTAATCAATATTAAAAAAGTAACAGTTTCAATAAAAGTAGCTTTCAAGTTATGAACGTTGAAGACTTAAAAGAAGAAAATACTTTTTTTTTGATTTTAGGAATAAAATTTAATTAAAATATAAAACACATATTACATCTTTTTCACCTTCCACTAGATTTTTATTTATCGTAAGTTGGATCGTGTCGAAATATTGATATAGCTCTACTCTTTTTATCCAATTTACAAATCTTTTTAATAATCTTGATTTCCTTTAGAAAATATATCATCTTTTGTTGCCAAATGATAAATTATAAACCAAGATATTTCAATTCATCAATTTCTATCTTACCTTGATTTTTGCAGACTGCAAACGAAGATGGATTTTCCCACTAATGAAGTATTATTATTTTCTCGATTCTTCTATATTCTATACAAAGCCAGAACAACAATTTTAAAAGTAATATCTGTAAATCATTCTCAGAAACGAGATGCCAATCTCAAAGAAAAATATTTAAAAAAAAACAAAATTTCGTCTGTCTGCTGTAAACTAATTATCGCTAAAAATATGCATGATGCAACAGAACGAGTTAAAGAAACGTAGACCCTTGAGCGAAAGCTACTGCATTATTTAAAAACTCGATTCTTCATTTATTTTTCATTCCTATATTGAATTCGTCATTAGTCAAAATGAACGGTTATATTCCATACGTTTATGCTAATTTGCCATTTAAATAAATTTATAATAGATATTTTCATTTATCAAGTTATTGGTGACCTTACAAGTGATTGTAGATTTCTTAGTTATTCTTAATAAAAGAACTCTTGGAGGATTAAGTTTTTGATGGCTAAAGAAAACAAATTATAATAAAAAACGGAAACATTAAGTTATGAATTTAGTTAATTACTGCCTTAGCAATTTCGAAAAACAAAAAATAATTTTATTCCACGGATTTGATTTTCATTAATATGTCTCCAGAGATTGAAAATAATGTTTTACATATTTAGAATATTTTAAATATTATTTCAGACAAGTTTTAGTCCAGGTATTTAACGCCATTAGCAATAAAAATTTGATTGTCAAAGAGTTATTTTTCTTACCGCTTCATATATTCACCATACAATTTGTAAAAATAATATCCCCAATAGAAATTATTTTACCATAATTAACTACTATAAATATCTAATCGCACTTATTTACTCATAAACCTTATCAGGTCGCTATTTGTTCTTTGAAGAAAGTGACAAATAGAAACGTGTTAAAGAGGTATCAATCAGATCGAATGACTTGTAACGCAGGACAAATAGAAATCATGCGGTTTAAGTGAAAATGATCAATCGGTATTGCGTTGCTGATAATTTATTCGGTTTTAATTAAAATATTTCACTAATCGATAGAAAAAAGTTGGTAATTAATAGTTTGGTTTAGAATAACAAAGCAAATTGTTATTATGTTTTCTACTCTATCAGTTGTTTACTTTTAATCCTTTATACAGGGTGTCCCATTAATAATAGTAAATATTTTAACAGCAGATTCCTCTAATAAAAATAATGAGGTTAGGTTAAATTTTCCTAGTCCGAAAATGAAATGCAACCAAGATACAGGGTGATAAACATTAAGTAATTTTTTTTGAATTTTGTCTATAACTTTAGCAGTTGTTTTTTGTTTGTAACTAAATTTGACATTTAGAGGTTTTTTTATATGCCAAATCTAATTTTGTTAGCTTTTTAAATATTTCATAAAGGGCGCCCTCAGCCACATTTTAGTGGTTTTTTAAACTCCATAGCTTTTTTACGCCCTGTATAATTTTATTTTTTATTTTAAATATGCATTTTGCAAGCATTTTTGCTTACAAAAGGTATACCTTAAAAATGTCTCTAGGATTACTCTTTTTCTAGATATTTACATTTAAAGATTTTAAAGACATCCATGAAAACCATATTTTAAACTATTTAAATTGCTATATTAAACTTTAAATGATTGATAAATAAAAATATAAAACCTAAATAATTATTTTAAAATAAAAATTATCAATATTTGCCAGCAAATGTTCCACATGGCCCCTATTTGTCTCAAGACATTTCAAAATTCTTTTATTAAAAGACCGCCGAATCTTAAAGAATAATTGCTCATTTCGAAATGACTCAGCAGCGGCTTGAATTTGTTCTAATAATTGTTCCCTTGTGTTTATTTGATTTTCGTAAACAATTGATTTCATGTATCCCCATACGCAAAAATCCAATGGATTAATATCAGGACTTCGTACTGGCCAAGGTCTTTGACTTTCCAGTTGAAATTAGCATTAAGATATTCTTTCATGGGTCTAGCAAAATGCGCAAGAGCGCCATCTTGCATAAAAATCATATCTTGGCGCAGATTTAAAGGCAACTCTTCTGAATAAACAATGAGTTTTGTTTCTAAAAAGTTTAAATATAATTCTCCGTTTAGATTTGGAGGTAACTCGTAAGGTCCTAAAAAAATTGTCTATAACACCACACCAAATAGTACCTTTAAATTCGTGTTGAATGTGTCTTTCAGTAATGAGGTTTGGATTTGCAATATCCCATGAATGTTTGTTTCTAAAATGAAAAATTCCCCGTCGGGTAAAAGTCGCTTCATCCGTAAACATAATTTTATTAATAAATAGAGGATCTTGATTTTGTTGTTCCTGGATATAGCGGGCGAAATCTAATGTCGCTGAAAGATCTGTCTTCAAAAGATTTTGTACTGGCGTAAAATGGTATGGATAAAGACGCTCACTATGAAAAATTGTTAAAGCTGAGGACTTACTAATTCCAGTTCTTGCCGTCATACGCCTTACGCTTATTTTTGGATCTTCAGCAACCTAGACTAAAACTTCTTCTTGGTCCACATTATGTCTATTTGGACGCCGAACATCTCTCTTTAGCCTAAATCAACCCGTTTCCCCAAGTTTCTGGTAAACGTTTTTAAAGAGTTTAAAATCTGGCTGCCTCCTATTTGGATGCAATTGCGCATAACGTCGACAAGCTCTTAGACCGCTGTAATTTGCTTGGGCATAAACACAAGCCATATCTCGCATTTCCGAATTAGAAAAATATTGATGTCTAGGCATCTTAACTTAAAGTGATAAATAGAGACTACTGGCACTAACACTAAGGCAAAAAGTAACAATTAATAACTAACAAAAATAACGCAATAAAAGGTATAATAAAGTAACTAATCGTGTGAGCTATAACGCGCCACAGTAACTAAAAAAACATAAATCGTGACAGTGACAGTGACTTTGTTTGTTTTCATTTTTTTGTTAGACACAACCTACTTAATTTTTTTTTCAACTTAAAGTAGAAAAATATCAATTTTTTCTTGAGCGCATTGCAAGTTTTAAGTCCAAATATCTCGAGAACAGTAAATCCTAGCCACATTTTTAAGGTATAGCTTTTTTAAGGAAAAACACTTGCAGAATAGAAATTTATAATAAAACATTACATTATACAAAGTGTAAAAAAGTTATGGAGTTTAACTGTATACTTCCAATATATATTTTTAAAGTTAAACCGTTTATTTTAAGACCTCGTAGAACTCATCAAAAGAAGTTAATGTACCAAAAACCACCTATATTAAAGTTGCATAGTAAGAGAGTTACTTCACGTTATTGAAAATTTCCAAAAAAATCTTTATTAAGATAAGGGGGAATCATTTTATAGATAATTGTTGAAAATTGCCCTCATTTGTTCGATTAACATACAATCTTTCTCGAATCCACGACTCTTTACAAACTCTTAACTTCTTTTTTTAATCTTCGAAAATAAACCCTGGTGTCCATGACTTAAAATAGAAAAATAGATTGAAAATAGTTTATTTAATTACATTTTTTTATGATTAATAGCTTATTTTGGGGGCTCTGCAGCAATAAACTTAGCCTAAATACAAAAAAACTAAATTTTGCAAAATTTACCAAAAAATCTAAAATGAGTTCAGTAGATATAAATAATATAGGTATCACAATAAATGGAGAAAAATTGATGTATGACGAGAATATTAAGTACTTGAGTACAATTTTGGACTCTAATTGAAATTTTCATGCACACGCTGATTAAATTATGAGAAAGTTTTCTAAAAAAGTCGGGTTTATTAACAGAATAGGTCAAAGCTATCAATGCATACCAAGCTTTCACTATACAGTGCCCGTGCACTTCCTGTATGCAGTTTTGTTCGACACTACTTTAACTTATCACAGTATAAAATTCAGCAACTCAAGAAAATTCAAAATAGAGCAATGAGAACGATCCTAAAGTGTAACGGCTACACACCTATCAAGACTATGTTAGATGTTTTAAGTTTGTTCTCCGTCCAGCAAATAATTCTTTTTAATGTTAACTTATTTATATTCGAATGAAAAAGAGGCATTTTACATAAATATATCTGTGCTAAATTAACAATTTTATTTTGGTTAATAGATGTAGTACCAGTCAAACGCATAATCATGTTTTATATAGAGGACTAAGTTATAATAATATTAAAAATAATAATAATAATAATAATAATAATAATAATAATAATAATAATAATAATAATAATAATAATAATAATAATAATAATAATAATACTATACTTTGGATTAATTTAAAAACAGTCTGATATATTTTCTATACACATTTAACGAAGTATTAAATATTGGGTATTAAAGAACTTAACGGCATTATAAGTAAAAGATCCCTCGCACAGAGCCGTGGAATGATGAGGCATGGTCAAGATATTGTATCTAATATTTCGAGCGTGAACCTGGTTTCTTGGTATTAACTTTTCAAAAAGATATTTAGGACTTTGACTAACATATAATCGATAAAGAAAAGTAGAAGTGAAGAAGTTGAATAGATAAGGTAGCGTTAACCACCTCAACTAAAATATAGAGTCTGATACAACATGATGAAACTTTCCGAGGCTAAAAATAAATCTACAGCAAGTATTATGTACGCGTTGCAGACGGTAACGATTTATTTGGTCTAAGCAAGGATAATAAACTATAAGGCAGTAATTTAAAATAGAAAAAAACAAGAGCGACTACGAGCATTTTCCTAGTTTTAAAATTTAAAATGTGTTTATTGGCATAAAGCATACGCATGTATAAATAACACCTCTGCAGAAGAGTATTAGCATGTTCCTTAAACTTTAAAGAATTGTCTATTTTAAGTTACAGAACCTTCACTGTATCAAATAACAAAATAGTTTCGTTATGCAATTGAATGTGAACAGTTTCCATTATATTTTTATGTGATCCTCGATTTGAAAACAAAACCATTTTTGTTTTATTAGGATTAATGACAAGGTTATGTTCTTTTGAAAATTGATTTATTACGTTCAAATCAGCGTTAATAGTATCAACCACGTTATCAAAATTAGCAGAGTCAAAATAATGTATGTATTGAGTATCATCAGCATACTGATGTCTTTCAGAATCTTCAACAAGACCGGGTAAATCTGAAGTATATATAAGAAATAATAATAGAATCGACCCTTGTGGGACACCAGAAATAATATTTTTCGAAGTAGAATATTGATTATTCACCCTCATTTTTTGGGTTCTACGCCACAAGTAAGTTTTAAAAATGGACAAAACAACATCATTACAGCTATAATATTTCAGTTTCTCTACAAGCAAATGATGATCGATGACATCAAATGCTTTCGAGAAATCAAGAGCTATCATAATGGCTAAAATCTTTTTGTCAAGAGCTCGCATGATATTATCGGTGACATTTAGAACTGAACTAGCGCAAGGTAATTCAATAAATAACCAAATGATGTACAGGCTCTTGAGAGCGCATATATTAATTAAATTTTAGGGTCTATTATTAACTTATTGTTTTTCTTTTTTCTTCTCTTTATTGTATTTTTTTTTAATTGTAAATTTTGTATTTTATTCAATTATTAGACTTGCTTCCATAGTTAGGTCGTGGGCCGACTCCTTAACGGGGTATTTCTAGACCACCGGGAGGCGGTGTTTGTCCATTGGAACTACCGGGACGGACCTGTCTCCCAGGAAAAGTAACCGAGATATCCTGTTTGTTCAAGTCATCATAAAAACCCGATCGGCACGTGTTGGTTTGCTTGAACCACCAACACGTGCCGACCTTGTTATGAAACACAATTAAAACCACCGATTGTTCTTTGGAATTGCAATGGAAGCACAATTTATCTATATAATGTATTACATTTTATTGTTAATTTTTTTTACTGCTCCATCATGATATACAGCTCTTTCAACGTTTTATGTGCCCTCATCTCTACACAAAACTAATTTCGTTATTCTTCATTTCTGCCGAACTTCTCTATAAACCACTGGCAAAATACAACTATTCCAGTATGATCTTCAGGTTGTAATACTTGTACCCGCTGATATGACGATGATGTGATTTTTCATTTAATTCCAGAGCCTCATTTTTATGTCTTCCAGGTATTTCAATTAATTTTGTGTAAAATTCTTTTTATGGGATTGATAATGTTTTTCTTAGACTTCTAGCTTCTGGCTCAACAAGAGCGAAGCAGTAGAAATTGTATTTTTTGACAATAGTGGTGATAACTATTTAAAATATAAGTATTTAAAATATAAAAATAACTATATCGACATATCGACAGTTCACCTCTAAATAAACAAAAGAATTTCTCTTAAACCCCATTTTAAAGTTCATGGGCCCGGTTGGTTCCGCTATTTGTTAAAATCTTTTTTTTTTGTTTAGTTAACGGTGATTTGTCGACAATTATCGTGCCGCGCGTATAATTTTTGGTAAACGACGACATCCATAATCACGAAGAAAGTTAGTGAATCAGAAAGCATTAAATTGACAAACATGTTATTGTTTTTCTTATGAGGTATCATTAGAAGATGTTTTGTGTTTAAATTGTTGAAACTAATGAGAAATCACTTGTCAACTGGATGAGACGGTGGGAAAATTCTTGATACAAAAATAGTTATTAAACATAAATGGTCTTGAGATACTCACTAGGAGAAAAGATTTTCCTGTCCACTAATAACAATGATTTATATGAAATTCTGCCAAGTAAAGATATCGTTCAGATAATCAATGGTCTAGGTGGGTAGGTATCCTATATAAATTATAACAATCCGAGGCACAAAAAAACGAGCATTTAATTCAGTGAAAGTGTACCTGGTCAGGCAATTTAACCGTCAAGGTGCGGTATAGATATCGCCATTTTAGGGATTGCAAAAAATGGACATAAGCACCACGAAAATTTTATCGCCCAAGTTAAGGTGCAATGTGTAACAATTACTTTCGATTTTCATTTGTCGAGGTCAATCGATTGATCGAAGAGTCGATGCGGATGGTATAGCATTGAGATTACACTGATATATAGCAAACACTTAGTCGGTGTTTAAAATTAAACTAATAGACTTCGGATGACTAGTTGCTAGCACTAGATTATAATTAAGGAAAGTCTGGGTATTTCATTTTATTTTCAAAGAAGAACAATAATTCTTTCAAAAATTTAATATTTCCTAAGTATTTTTTTAAAAAGGTTATTAATTTTCCCTCTCTCTGTTACTTTGATCAAAACGTAAAACCATTTTTAGAATCTTCAGAAGCAAGATCTTCATTTTCGTGCAGTCAAAGAAAATGTATTAATCCACAATTTTATAAATACCAAATATTAATTTAGAATTTTAAATAAATTTATAATAGAAATTCAGAATTTATATTTTGTCTTTTTTTGTCTCACAGAAATAAAGACAATTTTTGTTTTATTTCTAGATGTTTCTTATTCATTTTTTAACTAGAAAAAAAGTGATATTATTTATATCATACAGTGTGAGCCTGTAGCTTTAAATACATTCCGTAGTCCATATACTTTTTTTTTCTCAAACAAAATCCTTAGATACATCGATTAGTATTTTTAGTGACGCTTTTTTTTGTTGAAAATAAAGTTATGCAGTGTGAATAAATAAGATATAAGATATAAGATATAACGTCATCAATGATTTTTTTAAATAGCAACGAATAACCGTTTTCAAGATAATTAAAATATTTTTTTAATTTAATATAAATTATAAAATCTGTTTTACTTAAAAAGTTCTTTTACAAATGTTTAAAATGTAGTCAATTTACTATTATAATAAAAATTAATATACAGTGTGTCCCAAAAATAACATATGACTTCATCGATGGTTTTTTTGAAAAATGGGTTTTTTTGCTTATTTCTAAAGAGCATACTAAATTTCAGGTTTTTTATGATTTAAGTAAAACACGCTGTTTTTTAGAAAAACAAAAATTTCCTCATTTTTTCCTTTTATAAGTGTTCAAATTGCAGCCCAATTACTATTCGGCAATACCCTAAACATACTTGAAATTCGTTTTGAACGTTCCTTATAACTTCTGGAGAAATTGATCTACATTTATGCCGTATTCTAGTTTTCAACTCCTCAATGTTTGCGGGTTTCGACATATAGACTTTGCATTTCAAATATCCTTATAGAAAAAGAATCTAAAGGAGCGAGATCGGGAAATTTTGGAGACCATTCAAAAGATCCTCTTCTACCAATTCTCTTCCTGGAATATAATATCTGCCTGGAAATATAATATCCAGATAGTTTCGAACAGAATTTCGAATTAGTTCTTCTTGTAATTTTGCTTCATTTAGATTTTCTTCAAAGAAAATTGGGCCTTTTATTTCTTTTATTAGGTGGTTTACTTCTCCGTTCATCATAAATAAACGTTGACTCGTCAGAAAAAAATTTTTTAATGTTTAAACAGTATTATTCTGTAGTAGTTCCATAAATTATTCGTAAAATTCGACTCTTCTATCTGCATCCTCTTCATGGAGTTCCTGGAGAATTGCTAGTTTAAAGGGATGAAATTTCTTTGCGTTCAGAACCCTTACTACTGAAAACTGACTGACTCACTTCCCATTCGGGCGCTACTTGTCTAGTGGAAATGTTAATAGAATTTTCTTGAACGGTTAATAACACAACAATTTTGGATTTTCATTAAGCGCAGATTTAAGAGAAATAGGTGTTCTTCTAACGAGGCCATTTTCCCCGAAACTGATTTTCAATTTTCCATACACTACCTTGCGATATCGGTGGTAAATCAGGATACATGCTTCTGAACAAGTCACCCATAATCGCCTTTTGGATTCTTGTTCTATCTCCGGATCCAATCATCATTAAGATTTCAATCTTGTGCTTTTCAATTAAATAGGGCAGTACGTTTAAATTTTAAAAAAAAAGTACTTAAATCTGAATATTTAATCAAAAATATTGATAAAAGACTTTACACTAAAGACAAGGCTTTAGACAAAATTTAGTACTTTTACTGTTTTAACCAATATGGAATACCAACTTTTTTCCAAAGTTATTAAAATGCTTAGCAAAAAAAAATATTCACAAAAAAACCATATGTTGTTCTAAAACCTATTCACAATAATATATTTCACAGTATTATTCAGTGAAAACGAAGTGATTTGGAATTTTTAAATAATAATTTTTATATCTTCGATATGCTCTTTAGAAATAAGCATAATAAACGCTATTTTTGAAAAAAAACATCTATGACATTATAATATGTATTTCAATTTTTTGACACACTGTATATTAATTTCTACATAAATCGTTAAAAATGCTCAGAACGATTTTCAGGTACGTTTAGGATAATATTAAATGGTAAATGAACTTAATTTTAAACATTTGTTAAGACATCTTTTAGTAAAACACATTTTATAATTTGTATTAATTAAAAACAAATTATTTTAAGTATCTTTAAATCGGTTAACCACATAAACTTGAAATTAAATATATATAAACTTGCAGTTATATTAATTCGATAGGCTCTTTAAAAATACACAATATAAAATTATGGTTACTTCTTAAAAAAATCGCTGGTTTGAATCGTCTTATCTTACACTTTATAACTTTGTATTCAATAAAAAAGAGCGCAACTAAAAATACTAATCGACAGGTCTAAAGGTTTTTTTGAGAAACAAACAATATGAACTACTGAATTAATTCCAAGTTACAGACTCACACTGTATATTACTATATATTATAGAAAAATAATTATTTCCAAGCATTTAAATTTTTATTAAATATTTTCTAGGCTATTTCAGAAAAAAAAGGAATTGAGTATTACTTCCTGGAAGAAAACAAGGAAAACATAAAGTTAACACATAAATATTATTACTATTATTAACTAGAAAAGGATAGACAAACTTGGAGCAGCTGTTGAAGTTCATATCAAATTGTAAATCTCAATATTTCTAAAGTGTCTGCACAGTTGAAGCCATATTTTAAAGCCAAAATATTTTAGTCTAGCAAGAAATGTTTCTTTCAGTAAAATATCATGGCCAAAACACAGCCAATTTCTTTTCTTTTTTCTTTTAATTCTATTTATTGATTTTAATCATTGTTTATAACTTATTACTTTATTAATAAACATTACAAAATTGATAATGTTCATTTGTTTGGTGGGTAGAGTATTACATTTTTTTAACCAAAGTATTAACTTTTAAGGATTTGCTGAATAACAGAATATTTATCTATGATCAAAGATATATATAGTATATAGTCCTTAAACAGCAAATAAACTAATTTCAAGAAGGAAATACCACCACTTACTTGTTAATTGTAATCTAGAAATCCATATTTTTTCGTTTGAATTATCGAATATATCCCTTCAATGGTTTAAGTCATATTTGTGCAACAGAAGTCAACTTGTAAAGGTCGATACGTCAAGATCTTCTTGTAAATCAATTGAATGTGGGGTACCTCAAGGTTCCGTTTTGGGTCCTATGCTCTTTCTGCTGTTTATAAATGAGCTGGCCAGCCTGAACATAAGCGGAAAAATCTGTCTTTTTGTTGATGATACTAGCTTCACTTGGAGCAATCCGAATGCAATGGCACTACATACAACAATTTCCAACGACTTGGTCTTCATTAAATCGTGGTGCGATCTCAATGTTTTATGCCTAAATCTCTCAAAAACTAAAGTCTTATCATATAAAACGACCATTCCTCCATTTATTCTAAACAATACCAATTTGGAAGTTGTTGAGTCTGTCAAGTTCTTGGGTCTTGTTGTGGACGGCTCTTTGAAATGGGATTTGCACATAGATACGTTATCTAAAAAACTAAGCTCGGCATGTTTTGCCATAAGATCAATCTCAAGAGAATTAGGCTTTTTCACGGCCAAAACAGTTTATTATGCTCTTTTTGAGTCACATCTTCGTAACGCCCTTCCATTCTGGGGTACATGCTGCAAGACCCAATTTGAGCGTATATTTAAACTTCAAAAGAGAGCGCTTCGCTACTTATTAAGACTTGATAGTAGAGCTCACTGCCAAGTAAATTTTATAAAATATAAGATCCTTACTCTTTCCTCGTTATTTATATTTGAATCTATCTGCTTTATCCGCAAACATGTACCGCATTTTCCAGAAAGACCATCCCACAGCTATTCACTAAGGAACGTTGATCATCATCTTCATCTGTCAATTCTACGGTCGGAATTAGTAAAGAACTCTATACTTTATGCAGCAATAAAAATGCACAACCATCTGCCTTCCGTAATAAAATCGATGACTACTTTTAGTTGTTTTCGCAATGCCCTAAAATCTTTACTACTGCAAAAAGCCCTATATACAGTAGAAGACTTTTTTAATATTTCCTTTTAAAGCACACACACTGGCGTTATTAGCTACCTATTATTTGCAAAATGTTTGCCTGCTTTTTATTGTATGTTTTATTTTTTTGTATGTTTTTTTTGAGACTAAGGTTTTTGACAATTTTATACATATAATTGTGTGTATATTTGTATATAAAAATTATTTTATTTTGTATTTCGACCAAACTGTACAATTTGATAATTTGTACAGTATTTTTGTTTTCCTGTACCTTAATGTACCTATTTACTGTGTGTGTATTTTGTCTGAGTATTTTTTTTATGTTTATTTGTTTATATTTATATTTTTTTTCCTTTAGCTTTGTCGATAAAATGTAAATTTGCTGACAATAAAGCATTTTTTGATTTGATTTGAATGTTCGTTACCAAGTACATAAAATCATGATTTCTGAAATAACTGAACTCTCTTATATAAGGATTTGCTCAATTGGACTTATCTCCCTATTCGCAAGCTTTTCATGGTTATTACTAGATCATATGTTATCAGAATTTCATCTCCTTTATGTGACTTTCTATAGTTTAGTTATAATTTAGTTGTTATCAATACCTTTAAAAAATAATTAATTACCGTATAAAATTTAATTAGGATATCAGAATATCATCTGCTCATCACCATTCGGAGTGACTTGGTAATAATCACCTCCTAACGGTGTTCGTGTCTCGTACCAAATACAAACACTATTAAATACAGTAATTAGTTTCTTCGTTTTTAGCCACGATTGGCTCGCATTCCTCAGGAGTCGCAACTTTTCTAATTCTTTGAAATGTCAAGGCATCTCTCTCTGAATAAGGTGGTGCACTTTTGCCATTTTATGTTATTTTATATAGGCATCGATACCTATTCCAGTTTACAGAATTTATATAATGTTTATTAAATATATCATAAACACGCAAAAAAGAAAAAATGTCATTAACTTAAATAATAATAAATTTATATGTACATCAATTGCATTAAATTTATTCATTTATAACGGTTGCGAATAATGAATGCTCATTACATATTACTTCACAGCGCTGACCTTTTTATAGTTAAAAAAAAACATAAATAACAATATTTATACATTATGCAACAATATAAATTTACATTTGAACTGTAGACATTTTAATTTTGCTCACGTAATTTCATTTTAAATGGATCGATCCATATTTAGGTAATATTTTTAGTCAAAATGACTGCTGTAAGAAAAGGCTTTTTGGTATTTCTTGGACGTTATAACCAATGAGAGTCATAATGACGTTACAACCTTATCATTTATAACACGTATCTCATATATAAATGTGAAAATCTGTTTGTTTATTTCGTTATAACTTAAGAAATCTGGAATGGAATAGGACGAAATTTAGTATTCTAACTTCTTCCCGGGAAGGTAATGGAGATGGTTCTATTTACAAATATATTGCTAATTTAGCAATAACAACTCACCCTGCTTGACGCAAAGTCATAGCCACTCTTCACCTACATAAGTGGAGCCGCAAGTTAAAGAACGCCAGAGTTATGATAACTTAGAGCGTGATATCAAATAGCATGTGTTATTAATATAAACATTCCTAATGTCTATTAACTTATATCATTTCCAGAATAACCCCCGATAGTTAAGGTATCAATCAAGTGGTTATAGAAGAACGTCAATATGATCAAATTGATAATCATCCTAAGATTAAACTGATATGTTGTATCTTTATCATTGGAACTTCTAGGCAGCTGAAATTATTTTTATTTATTCAAGTAGAATTCAACTAAGTGAGAGAAATTTAAAAACATACCAGGCTTAAGTAAAAGAATTTTTTTTTAGTCAATTACTTGAAATCATTTAAAGCAAATAGTTTTTTTTTCTCCAGGCAGTTCCATTTCATTCTTGATCTATCTGATCTATTAAGTCAGTTTATACCATTGAACCCGCATGCCAAAAAAAAGAAATAACCAAAAACCAGGCAGTTTATTTTTTTAACATAAATTAAAAAAACCGTCTAGTTTAATAAAATCATATTATTAAAGCAGATAATAATCAAATGTTTCTAGAATTTTCCATATATGTACGTATTTTATCTATTTACGTCCTGAGAAAATAAATTTGAGTATTTTTGGCCAAAGAATAGGTTTTAGAAATATACTCTAAACAATAGATGATTTTATTTTTAGGACTAATTTTCTTGACACATTTAAAATTAAATTATAATTGTAATAGCGTTATATTAGCTCTTTTATCTTTTTTAACAAAAAATTTCCAACATTTCAATAAGTTAAACATAAATACATAGAATATTTAAATAACTCTTTATATGTCCTCAAAATACCATTTTTTAAAATTTATATTTACCTTATCTTTTAGAGCAATTATATAGATTACTTTACTATAGTCTTTTATACTGGTTTATCTTACAAATTGTTTCTCAATATTGCAAATGAGTTATTATATAACAAAGAACACTTAATTTCAAAAGGAGTGTATTACGCGTATTTGCTCATAAAACTGCCTAAAAGAGAAAAAGAGAAGAAAGATATAAAATTCATATTTATGGATAAAAGAGATAAAATGTAAACTTTTTTCCCTTTATGAAGGTGGGTCTTTTAAAAACCCATTTAATTAATAGTCATGTTTTATAGCATTATCGAATTTCGCTAATATTATAGTTGTTATATGTACCAGGTATTCTTAAGAGCAAATTCTAGCCTATAAAGAAAAGAGTTTTCCAAAATTTGTCATTTAATTGTTAATTTCGAGAGTTTTAATACATACTAAAAAATTAGAATTTATCCAAAAATCTGAATAAATTGACCCACAAGGCTTGTCTGACCCAGGTTTACATTTTTCTCCCAACCGTATATATACTCTACAAAAACTAACCTTTTTATAAATCAATATCCAAAATGAATTATCCAGAAATCCTCTAGGTACCCCTACATGCCACAAAAGTCACCAAAAATCCACAAAAATAAAACAACCGCAGTCGATTTTAGGTCACAGTCCTTTAAACGCAAAACGTCACCGCCGATCGGCCGCGCCAACGTTAAACGCTCAGTATACGAGCGTATAATTCACATACGAGTAACAGTACCTCTGGTACGTACAGAAGATAGTCGACCGAAGGTACTACTATGGTCGCGAAAACGGCGAAAACCAGCGAATGGTACTCTCTCACTTGCGTGGTAGGGAGGTGGTTGACTTAATCGATATTTTAGTAAAAGAATTATATGATGTTTTTAATTTATTTATAAACTGTTAAAATTATCCAATAAAATGTGTCTTACTTAAACTTAGCTTAAAGCTCTATTCTTACATTTTCAAGATATAAAGGTATCGTCACAGTTTCTAAGACTGTCCTAGTATATTTCGTTTCAAAACATTAAATTGCTGCTAGTTTTTGGTAGAAGGTTTATGATTTTATAGAGTAATTTACACTGTTCAATTTTTAATATTTGAAAATCATTGCTACATTTAATGTTTGACATTCTAAATTAAATAAACTTTTTAGTATTTTTCTCTGATTTTTCTTTACATCTTCACAAAATTTGTAGTGGCACAGAAACCCCACACTAGGAGATGAGAATTGATAAAACATAATTGTTAAATATTTTTTATTTTGCGTTCAAACTTAAGAAGTGTTTAATAATTCTCTTTTATTTCTAGCTACAAAAATTCTTTTTTTCTTGTTTTAGTTTCATCCAGTATTTTTGTTCAGTCCGGGATAGATAACATAACTATAGTTTAAATTTACATTTCCTTAACAATAATACGTTTCACAGTAACAAAACACTCAATAACGTAACGAAATACATAAAGTAATTATGGTTTAAGGCTTAAAAAAGACTTAGATCAAGACATAGAAAAACAAAATAAAAATGTAAAATTATTTCCTTTGCTCCTGCGTTAAATGTTATTTATAAATCATGCAACGCCAACGCATCTCTCTGCTGAATCCACTGTTTAATATAGCGTTTAAAAGATTTAAAATATAATTTATCTTATATGGATCCTGGTATAATATTATATAATTTTGGTGCTAAATATTTGAAATCTCAATTCAAGCCACAAGCCTTCCTCATATCTATTTTGGATTCCTCATAAAAAGACTACATTTTTCGACAACTATTTGAATTGACCGTTTTTGTACCATATTCATTGTCAAAATAGCAATCGCGAGCTCCTCTTTATCCCACAAATCCATAATTTAAATGAGATTGAACCATGAGAATTATAATGATATAGGTCCTTGAAGTTAAGATATTTTTTAAATGTTGAAATTAAAGGCCTTATTTTATTTTTTATATTCCCTGAGATGCAAATCCCATTTAAGGTGTTGGTCAACAGAAATAGCCAAATATTTTGCTGATGAAGAGGCAGGAATAGACCATTAGCGATTGTATTAAAATCATTTCAACAATTTGTTTTAGGCCCTGCCATGTTTGCCAAGTATACATGACCACACTATCATCGACAAAATTTACTATTTTTCCTTTTTTTCTATGTTAAGAGGAATATTTATGGAAATAATAAATAGAAGAGGTCCTGGCTTATGGAATACCGCATGTTATTTCTCTTCGTTCACCATGTTTCTTCGATATTCTAACCATTTATTTCCTATCAGTAAGATAACTTTTTAAAAGTTTATTCACTCTACCTCCTTGCACTGCATTGGTTTATTTTTTTTTAAAGAATTGAATGGTTTACTGTATCGAACGCTTTTGTCAGGTCCACAACTATACTAGCCTATTTTGATCTCTTTCTTCATATAGATCGGATGTAAGTTGAATAATGGCTCCTTTAGTCGACTTTTTTAGCGAATGCGAAATTGATTTGGTGATAAGATATTATATCTTTCTATAACGAAAATCTTTATAATCTTTAAGATATGAAAGTTTACAATTCTATTTTTAAGAATTTTCTCAATAATTTTCGGAATACCAGTAATTCTAGTAATCATAATCAGTTAAACAGGTCTGAAATCATTTACATATCGGTTACTCCAGACGTAGGCAGTTTATATTAGTGTTTAATGAATACCTATAAGAAATTCTGAACATTTGATGTGACACTCAGATCCTTAAACGGTTTAATCACTAAAAAAATATTTTTCATGTTATTCTCGATACTTGTTTTACTAACGATGTCCGTGTTTAGTTCCCGAATCCAAATTGTCGGTAATTATTCTTTCGTACTTTAGATCTAGATTTATGCATCGGACATACTTTATCAGTTTCTAACTCAGCTGAAAGCACTCCCGTTTCAAAGGACAAGTTAATCAAATTTATAAGAACATTAGCAATAGCATATCATAAGACTACAGTAAGAATATCAAGGACAGTTGTACCATCATGCCCTCATTTCAGCCTCCTATTCTCTAAAATTTCAGGGAATCTGGGCAAGCAGCTCTAAAAGCACTAGAGTCCTGTACATTTAGAGCTCCAAAAACGTGTTCATACTGCTTGGGGAGAGGGAAAAAATTACTTGTAAAAAAGGAGCAAAATTCAAATTGATATGTCCAGAATACAAGTATTCTATTCTGTAAACTTTGGTATTACTTTCGACGTGTTTTTAAAGAGATCTTTAAGGATGGGTCTATCGCCTTTAAAATAGTTGTTGGATGGGTTTATCACCTTTAATAGTTGGGAGGGGGGTCATGTGAGATTATTTTTTTTTTTTACCGTTTATCCTTTTTACACGTTTATGAAAGTAAAGAATTTAGAATTTGGCCTGTATTCGTCTAAATTTTTTGCAGTTTTTACTATGAGGAAGTAAGTTTTTTTATTTGTGTTTGTGGATTTGTTTTGGAGTTATACCTAAAGACCTTAAAATGTTTCAACCCTGAGAAAATAGGCAGGAAAATTTAGCAAATGAAGAGGAAAGTGTTTGTGCGGGCTTATGGAGGCCGTGGGTGTACAAGAAAAACAATATAACATTTATGATGAAAACAATAAGAGTGATCGAAACAGTGATTTAGACTTACATAGTTCTGATAGTTCATTATCTAGTGTTGAGGAAGCAAAAAGAAGCAAGGGAAGTAGAAGCTACAGAAGAAACTCAAGCAGTTTTAAAACCATCTAAGGAATGATCCTCAGTTCACAAATGATTGTAGTGCTTTGCAAAAAACAGCGTTTTTAACAGGGGTTCCCTATAGTACAATATGCCTGTAAAAAAAAGGATTAAAGGCAGAATAAAAAGGAAAGATGCAAGACAATCAAAGGGACTTAACACGGATATTGCCAAATTGCTAAGGAAAGGTGTCTATTCTAAAAATAAAAACAATGATGTTCTGACCATAGAGACACCTTATCGGCAAGGGACAAACATTTCTCAGTCTCAACCTTGCGGAGATACCTGATAAAACTTGGATTTAAGCTTAAGATGGTTAACAAAAGAGCTGCTGTAATGGAATTGTCAGGTGGTGTATAGAATATTTCAGGAAAATTAAAAAATGTTGGGAGGAGGAAAGATCCATATATTATTTAGCCGAAACATGGTATGATACATTTATGATTGATGTATGATTTCCATTCTCTGGGAAAGAGTCCCTTTTTTGCCATAGTAAGAAAACCATATTTTTATTAATTAAACAAGTTTAAAATTTTGTTTTTTACAGCTTACTGTCCCTGTTTGTCCTTCAGTGACACAATAAAGACTGCTTTTTCCACCATTCTCTGGGAAAAAGTCCCTTTTTTGCCATAGTAAGAAAACCATATTTTTATTAATTAAGCAAGTTTAAAGTTTTGTTTTTTTCAGCGTACTGCCCCTGTTTGTCTTTCAGCGACACAATAAAGTATCCATATGCTGAAGTTGGAATCCATGGCGGCAACAGAGAAACTGTTTCCTTCCTTAATGGAAGAAACTGCTAAAGAACAATGGGAAAAAAACAGAATTTAGAAAATTGTATTAACTTTTTGGGCCAGATTCAAAAGAGTGGTTAAATTTATAAAAGTATTTAGTATCCTCACTGTAGTTTTAGGATGCAGTATACTTAAAATGTAGTGTTTTGTATAAGATTTTTAGTTTTTAGTATAAGCATTTATTTTTGTTAATTTTTATCTAATCTTTCCTAAAATGCATAATAACTAAATATGAGGCAAACAAATTAATAAATATTACATTCAGGATGTAAAGTGTGTTTTTTTATAAGTAAAACTTGTGTCTTTTAAACGCATAAAAAATAGACAGTTAGATGATTTTTAATGTAAAAGTTTATTTAAAAAAATATACTTCCACTTTTCTGACTACATAAATACTGACTACTTTTATCAAAAGAAGTTGGTACTAAATATAGAGATGGGGGGTTTGCATGAGTATATTATTATAATAATAGATCATAACATGTATTAATTTAAAAAAAAAAACAATAATAAAGGACATTGAATATGGCAGCCAAAATCCCCATTAATAATCACCACCAAGTAAAAATAAATCTCAATACCCAAAAAAAGGAAATATATAAAATTTGAAGACAAACCAAAACATTTTACACTTTTGTGTCAAAAAGTAAATATTTAATGCCTTAATCCACAGAATAAATGGGCCTGAGTAATTCGTACCACCTATTCTCTCATCACTTGTTATAAACACCCCACTAATGGCGCTAAAAACTAAACTTAAATAAAAAATTATGGTTAAACTCATTTTACGTACTTAAATCTTATATTTAAATTAAATATTATCTTGCTATCAACTATCCTAAATTTCTAATTTAATAAAACCAAACCCAAAAATCCCGAATAATAAAGTTTTAAATACAAATAAATAAGGCCGGACTTGTGCAACTTATCACGCTTGAGTGGCTGTGACTGAGGTCAGGCGTCTAACAAAATAGTACGTGGGCGCCTATAGTAAAATTTTACGAATCATATGTATAAATTCTTAAAAAAATTCTTAAAACATTTATTTATTTAATGAAATGATTAAATATCGCTTAGAATATTACTTTATGACTCTTTCCACATAAAATTTTGCGATTTAAACATGCATGTCATGTGACAATACAAGCAACACCGGCACACGGACTATTTGCGGCACATCAAAGATTCTAATAGATCTCTGAACTGAACTATACAAGCTTCATCCATATATCGCTACCTTCCAGAAAGACCGTCACAAGTCCGAAAAATCCATTTTTCGGTTTTCCACGAAAATTGATTCAGCAGAAGTTGCTTCTATTACAAAAAATATCGCATCAAGCTAATTTCGGCGAATAGCCGCTTGGCGGCGCATGTGGTCAGTGTACTAAGTGAGAACCTTTCCTGTTTTAACAAGCAAGAGCGTATCAATTCAGTTATGCCTGGTCAGTTGCAGTCGTGACCTGTGTTTATTCAGTTAAGAGCGTCACAACATAAAAGTGACAAGTGTTTTTTTAAATATTTGTGGGAAAGACCATCCTATATAAGTTTAGGTCGATTTTCTGTGAAAAGGTCAGTTCTTTTTTTGTATATTTTTCGATAAATATCGTCATATTGTATGTTGGTGCATTTTTTATGGAAAATGTGGTAAATAAAATATAGTTTTTTTCGGAAAAAAAACGTCATATTTAGAATTAGTGCGCTCTTCCTTGTAAAAATAAATAATTTTTTTACTTTGTGTTGAAATTTGTTCATTTGAGACGTTTTTTTATGAAAATTTCTGTACTTTTAAAGACCTGAACATGTCTCATCTTGAGTTATGACGTTCTTTCTTGAATAAAAATTCGTTTTTGTTTGTATTAAATGTTAAGGCGTAAGTATAACAGTTTTATTTATAAAACAAGTTAAATAAAATTTGCCAAAAGTTGTCTGTTGCTTATTACTTTTTTTGACATTTTTTTCACACTTTCAGTCCGATATCGAGTTTGGAGACTGAAGGTTTGTATTTTAAATTTTTATTATTTAAATCAGTTTCTTTACTTTTTTTTCTTTTGCAGAGAAAGAAAATACCAAGCCTAGTTCCTCCAGAAGTTTAAGTCCTTCTGCTAGTTTTAATTCAAGAAAACATACCACACGTAGGTATTTTGTTTGGTTACCTTTTACTTTTTATTTTACCTTACCTTTTACTTTTTATGTTTCCTATTTTTTTTAGTCGAAAAATCTTGCCCCAAAATCGAAAAATCCCAACCCAACCCAGAAGAACAGGTCGTGGTAGCAGAATTATGTGTAGAAGCAGCTAAAGGAGGAAGATAAAAATGAAATTCCTGAAACCAAAAAAAAAGGGAATTATGCAGTTACTAGAGAAAAACATAATACCCGACTTTTATCATGGTTTTTACCAAAATTTATTTAAGTAGATTATAGATTTTGACTGTTTTGTTAGATGTTTTTACTTAAGAGTTAAGAAGAAAATAACTAGGTATATGAGTTAAGTTTTCTTTTAATACGTTTTAAAAATACGTTTCTTTTTCTTTAATACGTTTGTACTGATGTAAGTGTAACCTAGTATTATAAAACTTCAATATTATAATTTTTTAAAATATGTTACCAAAAATTTAATTTAGGTTTATTTTTCATAAGGTTTGTTCCAATCCAACGCGTTAGAAAACCGTCATCAAACGATTACGCTCATGCGCAGTAATTAAAATTCGACGGTAATGACAGTAATTGTTCGGTGACGGTTTTGAACGCGTTGGAATACACTATAGTAGATAATAAACAAGTTTCGTTTACATGAATTCAACTTAGTACTTTCATTAACTCAAATTGAAATAAAAAAACCTAATTTTTTTTTCAGCAAAGACTGTCACATTTAACTCTATTTTTTGTTTGTTGACACAGACTAAAAAAATTATCATCAAAAAATATTCTCCACAAGGGTCTTTAATAATACCAAAAAAAAAATTTAAACATATTTTTCAAAAAGCAGGGTAGCGCTATGAAATAAATATTGGATATTTTTAAACGCCTCTACTGAAAAGTAGCAATTTTCGAGTTGTGACGGTCTTGTTGGAAGGTAGCGATATCGGCTACTGCAGACTACGTCACTACATGAATAGGATTGGTTTAGCGGAAATCGCCGAATGCAGACTATGCAGGGAGGAAAACGAGACTGTAGAACACATTCTATGCAGATGTCCGGCTCTAGAGAGAACCAGGCAGGCCATCTTTGGAAATGCCTTACTTCAGATAGAAAACGTTAAAAATACTTTTCCTAATGAAATCGGATCCTAAATTATTGAACTCCTAAAGAAGGCAGATCTGAGTAGGGAAGTATAAATAACTAGGAGTGAGCCACGATAAACCTAGGGTCGCAGTGAAGGGACCCAACTCCCAACAAACCTAACCGAATCTTATCTTGCTGTCTTTATATTTCTTCCTATTTCTTTTCCTGTATTGTGCGTTTGTATATTCTTTCTGTAGAAACAGAAATTGCCATTCTATAGATATTAGGTTAATGATAAAATAGGCATTATCGACAATTATACAAGTCACAGCGCCCATCTCTAGAGAGCGCTCGACCCGCCGGACGAAGAAAGAGAATAAAAACTTTTGGGTTTGGCAACGCGCCGACCACCTCGCGGGTCACGTGACCCCACCGCGAGGCCCCTCTTCAATCGTGATTCGTGATCCTCTTCTGCAAGAAGACGAGCCGGCGAAGAAGCGCCCGCAAGAAGAAGACACGAATATATGCGAGTCCGTCGACCGGACATCCTCTGTCGATGTACTACGTTTAAGAGGGCCGATGCAATGCAATTTTTCATTGTTTCGGGTCGGGTCCCGTGACTATCGGCACTCGTAAGTTTTCGAGTTTTTGGGTCATAACAAATGAGATTTTAGTGAAACTACTTTAGTTCATTATGTAGCATACTCGTTCGTAATGTAGACATGAATTCATCAAATACATCGAGGTTTTGATGCACAAAAATAGTCAATTTATTTTTTACGCATTCACTAAACTTGATCACTTAAGACTATATTTATTTATAATTAAGACTATACAGCGTGTCTACTATAAAAACCGCCAAACCTGGCGGCACTAAGAGGTGATTACACAAGTCATTGGCAACAAAAAAGTCGTATAACATTTTTTCGAAAAATTGTTAGTTCTGGTATTTAACATTTTTTGATTTTATCAAATTTCTTTGTTTTTTTTTTCATATAAACAAGAATATCTCCGTTATTCTTAGCAGCACATAAAATTTAGATATACCGTCTGAAAGAAAATTAAATTTGCTATAAGATGGGTATATTTAAGTTTTTGAGTAATTTTTATACCGGGTGTTATCAGGAGGTAAACGTAACATTTGGGAAATGTGCAAAATTAGTGGTATCTTCTTTGTTGTCGTTTTTCTAAAATTTGGTAAATAGGGACATGTTTTTTTTCAGCAAAAACTACTGCATTTATGCTTATATGCTTTCCAATGATATACTTACTTTTGTAATAGCTATTTGTTCTCACAGCAATATCATGGGCAAAAGAAAGAAAACCTTGAAAATTTTCAAATTTTATATTTCTTGATCTTTTGAGCACCAATGCGGTGAGTACTTGTAGATCTATCTTCCCTAACACAACAACTCCACAAATTTCCATTAGAGAAGCCGTAAACAAACAACATATCTAGATATTCATTCTTTAAGAAAAAAGGCAGGTTTTCTTTCTTTTGTAAATGGCAATAAATCCGCAAAAGAAGGAAATTCACAAACCATGTATTACTTGATTTTAAAACAAAAGCATAGATATTTACAATTTGACAAGAACTGTCATTAAGTTTTCACTTCGACTTAAAGTAGTTAAATAAGTAATTTGATTTAAACGTGCTTAAAAAAGTAATGCCTAGTTTCACAAACATTGAATATCGGGACATCTTATTTATTTACGGTGTCGCAAATGGAAACTCGCGGGAAGCAGCAAGGAAGTATGCGCTTCGTTTTCCTAATAGACGGCAACCCCACAGAAGTATATTTGCAGAAGTGTTCAGACGTTGTAGGGAAACTGGTTCCTTTCGAGGTTTACGGATTAGAGAAGGTGGTCAAAATGGTCAACGCTGGAGACAAGAACCTGCGATTATGAGAGCTGTTACAGAAGATAGATCTAGAAATACTCGCCGCATTGGTGCTGCATTAAGGATTCACCATTCCACTGTACATAGAGTTCTTAAAAAAAAATAATTTGCATCCGTTTCATTTGAAAAAAGTCCAGGATTTATTGCCAGTGGATGGTGAGGTCAGGCTTCAATTCTGTAGGTGGTACTTGAATAAGTTTTAAGAGTGGGGAACAGATCAAATATTTTGGACAGATGAAGCAACATTTACATAATGAATTTAAGAAATAACCATATATGGCATACAGAAAACCCTCATGCGACTGTTGTTTCACATTTTCAGCATGAGATAAGGGTCAACGTATAGATAGGATTAATGAGAGGTCGCCTTTTCGGGCCTGTAATACTTCCTGATCGGCTCAATTCCAATGAGTTTTCAAATTTATTAAATAATGACCTTGTTGACTTTCTGGAAGAAATCCCCTTAGCCGCTAGACAGGAACTTTGGTTTCCAGGAATGGACGGATGCCCATTCCATAATGGCAGAATTGTGCAAAATTCCATGAATCAATGCTTTGGGGAGAAATGGTTTAAAAGATACGGTCCAGTAAGATGGCCGCCCAGAAGCCCTGACCTTACGCCCGTTGACTTTTATGTCTGAGGCACATTTAAATTTAATGTTTATAGTAGTAACATTATCGAATGAGTGTGTTGCAATGAAATGCGACAAAAACGCGTTAAACTTGAACGGTCAGAAAAAGAACAAACGTTGATAGTGTCAGAAGAAGATGCATCAAATGTATTGAACAAGAGGGAAGACATTTTGAACAATTGTTATAATTTTAGGTTTGTTTAATGAAATTTTGATTTTTTAATTTTGGTCAATCAAGAAACATAAAATTTGAAAATTTTCAATTTTTGTGGTTTTCTTTCTTTTGCCCATGATATTGCTGTGAAAACAAATAGCTATAATATTTACAAAAGTAAGTATATATCATTGGAAATCATATTAAATGCAGTAGTTTTTGCTGAAAAAAAAACATTTTTATTTTTACCAAATTTCAGAAACACGACAACGAAGAAGATACCACTAATTTTGCACATTTCCCAAACGTTACATTTAACTTCTCATAACACCCGGTATAAAAAAATTACTCAAAAACTTAAATATACCCATCTTATAGAAAATTTAATTCTCTTTCATATGGTATATCTAAATTTTATGTGGTGGTAAGAATAACGGAGATATTCTTATTTATATGAAAAAAAAAACAAAGAAGTCTTAAACTTTCGTCGAAACTACCTAAACGAAGGTAGAGTTTGGTTATTTTAGAAATTTTAAGAATTCAGATTTACTTAATGTCAATTGGGGAATGAAATCTTTAACTGTCATTGTATTAAGGATCAATTTGATTTTCTTACGAACAACATATTATTTTTGTTTGACAGGCATGCTCCTTTGCGCAAGGCTCTTGTAAGCAGACAAAATCGCCTTGGTTTGCAGGCTGATTACTTTCATTACTCATTACTTTTATTTCAAAAATGTTGTATACAAAGTCATTTCTGTAATTATAGTTAGCCTACGACAAAATAATACCTGTTAGTAAGGAATTATTAATACTAATTGACAAACCCAAATCATAATTATCCTAAGCGTGCAATAAACCTAAGATCTGATAAATCGGACCTTGTGTGTCACTATAATCACCAGACCAAATAGAAGCAATAGAATTTAATTTTACTCTTCGCTGATAACGCTTTAATATTTACTGAAAGTTTAGTGTAGGTCTATAAAAGTTATATATCTTTGACACATTGAAGTTGGCATATTAAGAACATTCTTAATATGCTTTTTCTTAGTTGCTAAATAAAATTTCGCTTCATCTTAGTTGATAAAATTTGTAAAATATATTTTTTTTTTTATTTAAGAAGGTTATATGATTATCCCACTTAAGATTTTGTTCTAAAAAAGCTACCAGATATTTATTTTTGTTAATTTTTTGAATAATTACTTTGAGTATTATTTACACTTTAAAGTGTGGCAGTTAAAATTATAAATTTTAAAATAATTTTGACTTGGTCACTAAAAGTCAATATGCAAAATGATGGACTAAAAGTCATAAATATAGTTTTACTAGGATTTAGAACTGTTACCAACACTCCACTGAGACCAATCTTCGCCCATTGACATACCTCATCCCAGGAATCTCCAGAAAACAAAACAGCAATATTATCGGCATATGGTATTTCACTGCCCTCCTGAAAACTATTTTCAAAATTATTGATATTATATATTAGGAAGAGATTTGGTCCCAGCACAGTACCACAGATTTACAGAATATATTTATATTCTGTAAATCTGTGACAGAACCTTGGACATACCCGTATATTGTGCTCCACTAAAAGTATCATTTATTTTGACGCGTTGAACTCATTTTGGACAGATGACTCCAAGGATGTAAGGGGCTTTCTCTAATGCCCATATCTTCAAATTTCTTAAAAAGTATTTTATATAGGAAACTGTATCGAAAGCCTTTGTTAAGTCCATAAACACAGCCAAATTTTTCATTTTGTTTTGTAAATTTAAATTCATATTATTTACAAATTCGAAAATGGCAACCTCAGTATTTTTGCTTTCAATAAACCCAAAATGCTTAGAGTTAAGTAAATTCTTGAAAGCGAAAAATTTGATAATTTCTTCTTCTAAGCATTTTCAAAGATTTTCACAAAATTCAGATTTTGGCCTATAATTATTTATATCTTTTTTATTACCAAATTTATATACAGGTGTAACAATTCGTGTTTTCCACTCCAATGGAACAATAGAGCTGTTAAAGGATAGATTAATTAAATATAATATAAATGTTTCTAAATGCGTTTATAATTTTTTTTATCAAAACTGTCGTAATTTTGTCCTTTCCTGCCGCCGAATCATTTTCAATGAATTTAAATGTTTAATTAGTTTGTTGCTTGTTAGGCGCTTGTTTATAAGACCTCAAAATAATGAAAAGACAACGAAAAAACTATAATCTAAATATAAAAAAACCAAGACTTATAACAATAAGCAGGCTTACAATACCAAGCGAAACTTCTTTTCTAATGATGTTGCAAGTAATAGAAATTCAAAAGATACATATGGTGTGCTCTCTGCTTAGTAAACTAATATTTATAATAATTCAAAAAACCAAATCAATCTTCCCCAACAGCTAAAAAACGCCCACCTAATAAATAATTTTTTTATTGATTCAGTTAATCAAATTTGTTCCAGTATAAATGACCGATGAACCTTTGTTTTTGATAACATTTCTGAGGCAGAGGTTATAGGGAATGTGAATGGGTTATCTGAAATGAAATCTAATGACTTCGCTTCGGATGGGCTTTCCATTGTCATGATTAAGCTATGTTGGCCTACAGTTATTTTTTTTATACAGCATATCTTTAATGCTGGTATTGATCAGGGACTTTTTTCCTCATGTACAGAGTCTATCTGATTTGAGATCTATTAGTCTTCTTTATGTTCTCTCTAAGATGCTGGAAAAAATAATTCACAAAAGTTGGTAAAATACTTTAATGAAAAATAGTTACTTAGCCCACCTCAATCAGGTTTTCGAAAAGGTTTTAGTACAGCTTCCGTTTTATTAAGAGTATACTGGATGATATTGTAGGATGCGCAGATAACGGTGAAATTACAGAACTTGTACTACTTGATTACAGTAAGGCTTTCGACACCGTTGATCATAGGCTTATAATAAGCAACTAAAATTTTACGGTTTCTCAGATTTTAGAGTCCCTGAAATTTTTTGCAAGTTATTTATCCGAAAGATTGTTAGACTTGATAACAGTTTACCTGATGTAATCTTAAGGGTCCGCAAGGTCCTATTCTCAGACCGTTGATTATTGTTATATACAGGTTGTCCCGGAAAATGTGGGAAATTTCTCGGATTCATATAAAAAATATAAAAATAATGTGGAACTTTTTTATAAAAAAATGTCCTTTAGGCCCTTCCTACGAAGATACGGCCATTTAAAGACGCCGCTAGAAATCGATTTTTCTTACATAACTTTTGAAGTACTTGGTATAATTACTAAGGAACTCTTAAAACGCAGCCCTTAAAACACATTTATCTTGTTTATTTTACTAGGGGCGGACTTGTACATTATAATGCTTAAATTTACATAACAAACACCCTGTATGATAAAGACTCTGAATTAATAAATATGGATAGCTTGAACCTTAAACTGATGAAAAGGCATATCTAAACACATATTTTTCTTGAAACGCAAAAACAACCTGAAAAAAGAATGTAATCAATAGAGAAGCTAATAATTCGAAACAATTAATTAAGTATGTTCAACGTAAGCTTCGTGACGTCTGATACACTTGCGGGTTCGACGAATTGTGGACTAATGTACTCGCCACAACAACCCTGTTGTTCCTTATCACATCACTATGAATCCCGATTCTCTGTGAAATTTCCTCCGGAATACCGACAGGAGTTGAATACACCAAGGTTTTGAGATGACCTCATAGGTAAAAACCCATAGTGTTATCATTGCGAGGAAGAGGATAGCTGTCCTTTTTTAGTCACGTTATTAGGCTGCCGGTAATTTACGCAGAATCTGGTCGGGGTAAAGCCCATGTGTACCAACTGTTAGATTTATAGGGCTCTCTATCACGCCTTCCTTGATCATACTTTCAACAATCTTATCAACCTCTTCTCTACGGACCACTAGTAGTCTTCGAGTTGTGTAAGAAATTCCTCAGCTTCTTTCCTTGGTCCGGCCTTAAGCCGGTGCCTGACAATGATATCAGTTCTTTCAATTCTTCCCGAATTGCTTCCTAATTATTTTCCACATCGACGATCGCTTCTTCGATTCGCCTTCCGGTCCTGACGGCTACATCCTCCATTGGCCTCCCTAATGATCCGCTTAACCGATTTATCAAAGTTGTCCTCTCTTGGAATTACTTAGTGGACAGAAGCCCGGTCCTTGTTCATGTTTTGTGTTGGTGCAGCTTCAAAAGACTCCATGTTTGTTTCAAACAAAAACAGTTTGTCAAGCTATTAAGTTCTTATTTCTTTTAAATACGTGAATAAGTGTATTTTCTTCTTCTTTTCAATTTTTGAGCATGTGAGATATTTCTAAATTGATTTTTGCTATAAGAAGTGACGTAATACCCAATAAAATAAGTAACTCATTATGAATTCGTCACAACAATACAGATTTTACTCAACTCAAATTGGACCCCAACGGATTCCGTATTAGCACAAACTTCCTTCTTGTGGTCCACTGCTGAAGGTCATCTGTTGACATCCAATATTGCCATTCTGCTTTGAGCTTCCCAAATTCTGTTCTTTCTTAATGAAAGAATCCACTTTTCTAGAAAAGAATTTAAACATTTTTCCAAAATGACAGCTTTTAACTCTTTTTCTTCAAATTGGCATTGTTTTCCAAAATATTTTCTTCCAACCAATTTTTTTGTGAATTTTAATTGACTGAATTTTTCATGAAGGTAAGCACGGAAGGATGTACCAAGCAATTGATTGCACAAAAACCGCCAACTGATGAAAATAAAGATTGTTTATATGCAAATAGGTCAATTTTGCTAAAAGCAGACTGTGATCCACCGTATTGAAAGCTTTAGAAATGTCAAGCAATACGAGCGCTGTATTATCACCTCTATGAAAACCCTCAATGATGTCTTGAGTAACTTTGAGCAAGGCAGATGTGGTGCTGTGCTGCTTTCGGAAGCCCGACTGGCCCTTCGGGATGATGTTATTTATTTTGTAAGTCAAGTGAGGATTAAGATGTTAAATAGAATGCCGGAGCATATTCGCTGAGTTGCAGTCACTACCATGGGCATTAGATTTAAGGTCAAAAACTATTTTTGAAATATCTGTTTATTGAATTTTGCCAGAATGTTGAAGGTTTACAGATGTAGAACGGCTAGAAGTATTTCTAAGGCTACCTAAAGTTGTTCTATTGCTTTCCATAGTTTTTTACTATTGCTGCTATTTTGATTTCCAAATATATATTTTCCCGCCTAATCATCCTCACCACCGAATTTCGTAGTTGCTTGTAAAATAGCCAATCTGTTAAACTCTTAGACTTTTTAAATCTCCATAATGCTTTTTTTTATAAAGAGTTTAATACTTTCGGTAATGCATGCAGTATAAGGTTTAGAAATCCTTAAGGTAGTTATTGGGCATGTGTCTCCAATAATGAACAATTGTTACTGACAAAAACTCGACTTTTTCAACCAAACTATATGGTAAATAGTACCCCATCTTATCTCTCCTAGATCAGCAGGAAAAGCGTTCTTGATAAAAAAGGCTAAAATTGCGGTAATACAGTATAACCTCGACTATCGGAACACGCGTTTATCCGAATATCCGACTAGCCGAACCTACAAATTTTTGGTCATTATCCGAACCCTCTTGATTAACCGAACAGTGGCATCAATTTGCAGGTCTCGATTCGTCAGTTTCTCGGGTGTTTGCTTTGGTCGTTTTGTTCATTAGCATAGAGTAATTAAAAGTATTAATATTCATTTTTCTATGTTCATTAGTTGGATTAGATCAGCGGATGGGTACACGACACTTTAAGCGGCGTGTTACGTACATGTTCTAGACGATTTTAGTACATACAGTGTTTATTATTAGGTATATGCACTGCAAATATGTTAAAGAGAAAACGCATTTGTTTAAAGTTGAGTGATACGGTCACAATTTTAAAAAGTATTGACGCTGGTAACAATGTGTCAAATTTAGCTATGGTGCTAAAGTATGGTGTTGCTAAATCTACAATCTGTGATATAAAGAAGAACCGCACAAAACTTTTGGCCTACTTTGCTAGCTTGGATAGTGGCCCTGGAAATCGAAAGAGTCTTAAGTTAAGTGCTAATCCTGACGTGGAGAAGGCGGTTTACACCTGGTTCTTGCAGGAGAGGTCTAGAGGTAAAATATCAATGCATAAATGTTTCTCAAACTTACGATTTCTTTAAAATTAAATTACAGGTACACCAGTGTCTGGGGAAATTATTTGTGAAAAGGCAAAGTATTTTTACCAGCAACTACATGGTAATAATACGTTTAAAGCTAGCTCAGTGTGGCTCCAAAATTTTAAGCAGAGATTTGGAATTCGTCAGCTTTCTATTTTCGGGGAAAAACTTTCCAGTGTCCTCTCTGCAGTAGATCCTTTCAAACTAAAACTTCATGATAAAATTAAGGAGTTAGGCCTAAATGCCCATCAACTTTATAATGCTGATGAAAGTGGGCTATTTTGGAAAATGTTGCCTCAAAAAACATTGGTTTATAACCAGGCAAAAACGGATAACATTTATGCCTTGTTCAAATGCTTCAGGTAGCCACAAGTTAAAATTACTGGTTCTTGGTAAATCAAAGAGGCCACGTTCATTTAAAAGCCGTTACATTCCTGTAGTTTACATGGGTCAAAAAAAAGCATGGGTAGCAAGAGAAATTTTCACAGAATGGTTTCACACGTGCTTTGTCCCCGCCGTACGTCAAAAAATGCATGACTTGGGTTTACCTGAAAAAGCACTGCTACTCCTTGGTAATGCACCTGGACATCAAGAAAATTTATCCAGCGAGGATAAACAAATTTGTGTAATTTTTTTACCTCCTAACTGCACTCCTTTGATCCAACCAATGGATCAACACGTAATTTAAGCAGTCAAACTGTACTATCGGAAAAAGCTTTTAAAAAAAATTGTTGAAACACCAGGAGATATATCGGCGGAATTGAAAAAAATTACCTTAAAGGATGTCGTAACCGAACTGGCTGAAGCTTGGCAAAATATCAATCAAAGCTTGTTAAGAAGATCTTGGAAATCGCTCTTACCACCAAATTTGATTGCACAGGAGTGGGATGAAGAAGATCTAATATCTCTTGCTAGTTTAGCGAATCGCTTAAAAATAGGTATTTTTCATCAAAAGCTGGGTGAAATCATAGATCTATTAAAAAAAATTGAAATAAGTTTAGCTGATGAGGAAATACAACAGTGGGCTGTAGGAAAAGAAGAAACCGTCCAAAAAATGGCCGAAGAAGATATTATAATAAATTTGGATGAGGAAGATCAAGATTCAGAAGAAGAACATGGTCTATAATGCATAATGAAGCGGTATCCTCTTTTGATAAATGTATAGAGTGGGCAAATAATAATGGAGAAGCTCAACACCATATCCTTCTATTGGAGGAAATGAGAAATAGGGCTAACAAAATGGCAATGAATGCTATAAAGCAAAAAAAAATTACCGATTTTTTTAAATAAGTGTTTTTTTTTGTGTCAAGGTTTTTACATATTTATACGTTTATAAAAAAATGTAAATCGACCTGAAATGTTTTACTTAAAGGTTGTATACATATTTTAATAAAGAAATTTGCAACAAAAACATGTTTTTATGTAAAACTTAATTATCCGAACATTTTGCTTATACGAACGGGCACTTGCAGTTAATGATTCGAATAATCGAGGTTATACTGTAGTTATATTTTATAACGTTCATTTTCAACCCTAATCCTGATGTCCAAGCTATTGCATGGTGATCGGAAATTATATCAGCATTCAGAGTACGAGAACGTTGGACATTAAGTGGGCTTGTTAAAATAAATCACACCAATCAACGTTTATGTGTTAGCTGCTACACGAGTAGGCTCATTTATTACCTTAAAAAGTTTTAAATTGAATTTTAAATTTATTTTCAAAAATCTTTTGTAATAAACTCAGCAGAATTTTTTTTTTCACGAACATTTTTTTTCTCGAAAATTTCGTTTTTTTTTCAGATATATCCGGAACTACTTGGAATTTTTTATATTTCAAAGCGGCATATTATTGAGCACCCAAAGCCGCTAAATTGTTCCTCAAAAAATTGTCTCATTTTAGTTACAATGAGATATGTGACAAACTACACCTAGCCTCCTTTACTTTTCCTTTTCTTATGCTTGAGACAGGAAAAGGAAGAATTTATTAAATGTTTATTGTTGAAAAGCTCACAATGTTGCTTGCAATTTTGGTAACAAGCCCGAAGCCCAAAGGATATTTGTATTCTAGAAAAGATTCATTAGATTGATTTTATGTGTAATGAAAGTTGCCGCCATCAAGAAAATTCCTCAAGATTGGGTGATTTTATTAAGTTAAACTTTGGGAGTTCTAATAGGTCTTAAAAAAATTGGCCAATGTATTGATTAAAACCATAAAAGACATCTGAATTTTTATTGTTTATAAGTAACCAATTAACCAAGACTTGTAGAATAGGATTCTTTCAATATTTTCCTTTGGATTTTAGCGGTGCTTAGCTGCTTTTATTTTAATGAACACAAGTTACATCCCTATTAAATCACCATCTTACCATCATTTTCGATGACTTTGAAACAAAACAAAAATTAACACTCAATAAAATCAAAAACTATATATTATAATACAATTTTTATTCTTTATAAATTAATTATACAAAATTCTGAAAACAACCACACAACAAACATATGCGCTTTTACCAAAAAAATATTCATTCACTTTTCATAATAAACACAATGAAAACCTTTGGCAGTCTTTTTTGCTCGGAATTAAAAAAAGATACACGTTATAAATAATTTATGGAGGAATATATATATAAAGATTTTTTTCTCAGGTTAGTAAGCATTTTTGTATGGAAATAAATACTGATTACGCTACTAAACACGTAAATAAACATGCAACTGGAAACTAGATACATCGTATATTTGGTATAGTTTAAAGAAATAATCAACCTAATCACCTGAAATACATATATAGGCCAAATTTGTGAGAAAATGGGCAGCATCCCATAAATGAAAAGAAATATTTAATTTTAAAACATAACATTTTTTGAACATAGTTTTCCTCTGGCCAAAAAGTATGCACATGGTTGATTTTTTCTCGAGAATATGCATATTTTTTGAAATCAAATTACAAAAATGTTAACACTTACGCTTTCTATAGAATCTTTGATAGTAGTTCTTCTAATGGGCAATTAATAGAAAATAAAACAAAATACCAAGTTTCAAGTATTTGAAACAAATATTTCTCTAGCAATCCATTCCACTCAAACACCGACTTTTTTTTGTTTCATGAAATCATATATGCATCGGTTTCTAAAGAAATTCGATCATATCCCTGCTTCATTCTTTTTTATCAAATAATAAAATTAGAAACAAACTACTCAAAAACCTTCACTATTATATCGCCCATTAAAATGAACAATAAACAATTTAAATTAGTATTATTCAATCAACAATTGGCAAACATTAATATGGTGTGGACGCTTCTGAGCAGGTAGAATCTTGCCTACAGCTAAGGGAATGCTGCAGAGCCATTGGAGTCAGCCACTCCTTTGGTAAACACCTTTCCAAAAATGGTACCCAGCTGCTAAAATATGCCAGGCGGTTCACCCATGGAGGAATGTCTTGACCACATAAAATCTAGAAGAAAAATGCATTTTCTGCCATCAATATTATACAGGGGGTTTGGAACGTGAGTAGCCAAACGGAAATGGTGAATAGGTGAGGTTACTGGCTATTTAAAACATATAGTATTTTTTTGTTTTTCCTCAAAATTAAGGAGTAGGGTAAATAGAGGAGAGATGATGCACTTTTTTTCAAACTAGTCTGGATTTTAAAATTAAAAAAAAAACTAAAAAACAAATTCGGATTTTTGTGAAGAAAAGTATTAGTTTTTTATTAGAAAGCAAGAAATTGACAATAAGATTTAATGTTGGCAAAAATCCAAATTTATTTTTTTCTTATCTTTGCGTCATCTCACCCTATATATATAGGAGAGATGACGCCCTGCCTAAGGTGAGTTGACGCATTCTTTTTTAAGCCACACTTTTCAAATTTAATTTTTGAAATGTGTTAAAATTAGGTGTTTAAATAATTAAAAACATAACATCAATATTTTAAAGCTTTTATTGAAAAACAAATCTGTTTCAGAAAAAAGGAACGTAAGAAAAAAAACTCATTCAAACTTAAAAACAGAAAAATGTCTTATTGGCTATCTATTGGTAACAAAGAATTATCTTTTTTGGGCTGTTTTTTTCCCACACAAGTCGCAAAAATTTAGATATTTTGTGAATTCTTCGTGCATCCATCTCATACACTGAATGCACTGTATCCAGTCTTGTTTTTTTTTGGTTTTGCTGTATTCCTCTTTACAACCAACGCAGATATCAGATTCATCGTCACCACTCGTCGAATCGTCGTACGTAACTTCATTATTATCGTCGTCAGATTCAGACTCAGATACGCATTTTTTCTTAGCACCTTTCTTTTTTCCCTTTAACATTGAACTTTGGCCTTTTTTTGCTTTGCTTTCTGTCTTATCCTTTTTGTCTTTGATATTTTCAACAGACGTTAAAATGCTAGCCAGTTGTTTGGCTCGTTTTCTTACAGTCTCTACAGCACGTGCCACTGGCACTGGAGATATTTGGTCTAGCATTTTTCCGGGATTAATGGTATCTGGGTTAGACCAATGAGAACAACCTGGCTGTGGCTCCGGAGAATTATGGCTTATTTTGTTAATGTCCGTGTTATTATCGGAAACTTCCTGTGGAGCGTCTTGTAGACTTTCCTCTGTCAGGTAGGCATAGTCAGGAATAACATCCGGATTAAAAGGTGCGATACCTGTTGCTCTAAACGATGAAACTGCATTTTTTATGTTTGCAGACTTTTCCCACGCAGAAGCAAGTAGTTGTCCAAATTGGAGCCTCGTAATGCGTCTTTCGGGATTAGCTCGTAAAAATAAATTGCAAGCATAAAAATAAATAGGAAGCTTTAAGACTTAAAAAATCCTCCGTCTAATGGTTGCAAGAACTGCGTGGTGTGGCTAGGTAGACAAAATAAAATAATATTATTTTCAGCAGCATACTCCAGCATTTCTACATTGCTGTAATGGGAGGAATGTCCATCAAGCAGCAATAGTACTTTTCCCTGAGGTTTCCGTGGTTTAAATTGGTCCCTAAGCCATTTAAAAAATATTTCACTATTTACATATGCTGACTTTTCTGACATGTAGACTAAAGAACCTGGCGGCATCCCATCTTCAAATTCGGGTTTTTTGTTTTTGCCTTTAAAAACACAGGTTGGTGGAATGTAGGTGCCTTCTCCGTTGCATACAATAACGGAAACCCTTCTCAGCAGATGCGACTGATGCTATATTTTTGGAGCCCTTTGCAGCAATAACATATCCAGGACGCGTATTTAATTGCAAGCCTGTCTCATCTATGTTAAATATTCTCTCAGGCTCATTCATTAAACCATTTTCGGTTAATGTCTTTTCAAGAAGATTAAAGTAAGAAGCAACGTTTGTTTTTGTCATTGCGAATGCACGAGCTGAGGAAACCGCTTTAGCTTTGCGTATCGCAAGTCCCTTGTTTCTTCTAAGAAAAGAATCAAGCCAGGGATATCCAGCCAAACGAGCTTCTTTATTGAACTTGTAAGGTATATTTAATTGCTCCGCTAGGTTGAATGCCATAGAACGAACAAATCTTCTTGTAGGCGCAAATCCATGTTTTTGAAGCTTTTTAATGTGTGCTACTATTTTAGCTTCGTTTTCTTCCCCCAGCGTGGACGAGGGTCCCAAGTTCTTAGACTGCATGTCCCCTTTTTTACGCCGACGGCGTATAGTGGCTTCTGGAACACTGAAGGTCCGACTTGCCTCACGAACCGCCATTTCATTCGCTTCTATGGCAGCAACTGCAGCAGCTAACTGTTCTTTTAACCATTTGCCCCTAGAAACGCTTCCTTTTCTTTTATATTGTGTAGGCATGTCTGCAAAAAAGTTAAATATAATTAATTACAGGCGAAAGGCATAACAAACCAGTTGAATTTATTATTGGTGATTGAGCAAAATATAGTTTTTAAGAAGTAGCATTTTTAAAACCTGCGTCGACTCACCTCATCAGTAATTGCGCCAACTGACCTTACTATATAAGGAGAGTTGGCGCAATAAATTTAAAATAGCCGGTTTATAATAGCGTGGTCAATTGAGGTTAGGATTACTTAAACAGCAATTAACTATCCTAAAATAATCAAAAACCAAATATACATACGACATAACTTACCTAAAAACTATGTTGTTCCACACAATAAAAATATTTTTGGACTAGCACAAATATAATTTTTGAAAAAATCACCCACTTAATTAACCGAACAGCTAAAACAAGTTATTTAAAATCTAATGGCGTGACTAAAGGTACCCTGCCGTACGGTTAAAATAGATGCGCCAATTCCCCTCGAATTACCCTAATCTATTTTTTTTTCTTTTTTTATTAGATTTTCCTCGTTTTTTTACTTTAACCTTCAATTTTTTTTTAATTTTTGGCCAAAATGGCACACAATTAATTTTATGTTAAAGACTAATATTGTACCATTCAGATTTAGGTAATAAGTCAGAAAAATATTCGAAGAGAAACTAATAGTGGAGTAACAAACTTCCTCAAATCAATAGAAAAAAAATGTTACGTCAACTTTACAATGGAAAAAATAAAGGGTTTTAAAATGTGTTAAAAAACTTCTCTAGTTAATAGTCTTTCTAACGATATGCAACATGTAACAAAAATAATTAGGTAACTTTAGGTAACGAAAAACAAATAAGTTTGTCTTCAAGGACGCGCGAACCAATTTCTTGAAAGCAACCTAATTGAGCGGGTATAAACTTATGCCTGTTTCTAACATAGCTAAACCTGTTACGCTATAATCTCCTTTATCATTCGGCGACACTCCCTTTGTGCCCCGCTACATTAAACTGTTACCTGTCACTAACCATAATATTATATAGAGTATTATTTATTCGAGACTTGTCTTTCTCCGCAACTTCAAGTATTTTTAACTCCGCTCTACGCATATTGTTTTTGTTGTTCATTTTCGTTTCGTTTTGTTTTATTGTTACTGTTGCCTACTATGGCTGGTGCCTTTACAAACGAGGAGTACGCCGATATCCTAATGGCATATGGTAGAACTGGTGGAAATGGACGAGAAGCAAAAAGAATTTACCAAGAGCGTTTTCCCAATAGGCGCCAACCTAATCGTCATACTTTTGATACGACCTTTAGACGCTTAAGAGAAACTGGTAGTCTAAATCGCCGTAAACCTGGAGTTCGCAGACAACGTAATGCTGATGAAGAACGAATTCTGGAAGCTTTGACGAAGATCCCACAACGAGCATCCGGACTGTGCCATGACATGTATCTAAATCCTAAGTGTATGGAAGGTCTGGTCTGTTCTTCATGCCAACGGAAAGCCTCCCTTTCATTACACTCCCGTGCAAGATCTTGAAGAAAACTACTACCAAAGACGCATTCAGTTTTGCCGCCTCCTGATTCATATGGACGTGGATAACCGCGATTTCTTGGAAAACATACTGTGGACAGATGAATCCAAGTTTTCAAGGGAGGGAATTACCAACTTCATAATTTTCAACATTATAATTTGCATTATTGGGCCCCAAAAGAAGAAAACCCAAACATGAAGAAAGTCGTGTGCTTTCAAAGGAAATTCTAAGTAAACGTTTGGGGAGGCCTAATTGTTAATACCCTTATTGGTCCACATTATTTACCGGATAATTTGAATGGGGATAATTATCTAGATTTTTTATTAAATGATCTGCCCGAACTCTTGAACGGGGCTCCAAATTTTCTCAATGAAGAACAAATGACGTTCCAACACGATGGGTGCCCAGCGCACTGGAGATATGGCCATCAATTTGAGCAAGACTTATATATAATTAACCCTTTCAATACGGTACGAAAATGTATTGTTATGCCGCATGGACGGCAAAAAATAGCATGCCTGGGAGACGGATGACGCACATAGGCGTCGCAATTATATTTTTCTTCTTTTGATATTTATCTAAAAGAAATCAAGTTACATTTATGTTTTTAAAGCTTACATTAATATCTAAATTATTTGTAATTGTGTAAACCAATAAATGAAACAAAAATAGCATTCTAAACAGTTTATAATGAAGTAGTTATAGAAAATGTATCAAAATTCCAGACCGCACCACGCGTGTTGAACTCGCAAACAAACCAACAACAAACCAACTTAACCAACTAACACCACGCACCACGTGCCTTATAAAACAACATCCCGTACAGCCGGCTGATGCAAATACGGGGCGGCGGATAACGCACCAGAGCGTCAACCGGCTGTCAGAAATGCTTTTTTAGAATCATTATATTACGTCATAAAACACAGTTGGAGGGGGCAGTTTGTCAGCCGTCCTGTTGGCAAGGCAGTAAGTAACGCACATATGCAATAGCCGGGATGAAAGGGTTAAATGATTTGAAGTAAAAAATATGTTTTTTCGATTATGATCAACCTGTAAAGGAAAGAGTCATGAAAACGAAAGGCACAATAGGTTTAGCTGTTTTAGTACGGTGAAAGAGATAGCGCAACAGATGTAGCAGTGTTAGAAAGAGACATAAGTTTATACCTGCTCAATTAGGTTGCTTTCAAGAAATTGGTTCACGCGTCTTTGAAGACAAACTTATTTGTATTTCATAAGTTACTTAATTATTTTTGTTACATGTGGCACATCGTTAGAAAGACTAATAACTAGAGAAGTTTTTTAACACATTTTAAAACCACACAACTTTGTTTATTATTATTTTTTCCATTGTAAAGTTGAAGTAACATTTTTTTTTCTATTGATTTGAGGAAGTTTGTTACTCCACTATTAGTTTCTCTTTAAATATTTTTCTCAGTTATTATCTAAATCTGAATAAGACAACATTAGTGTTTAAAATAAAATTAATTGTGCGCCATTTTGGCCAAAAATTAAAAAAAAATTAAGGTTAAAGTAAAAAAACCGGGAAAATCTAATAAAAAAAGGAAAAAATATATTACTCCTTAAATTTGAGGAAAAACAAAAAAATACTATATGTTTTAAATAGCCAGTAACCTCACCTATTCACCATTTCTGTTTGGCTACTCACCTTCCAAACACCCTGTATATACAATAAAGCGCTGTAATACTTTGAAAGCAAATCAAATATTTAATACTCTGATCATACTAAAATATGTTGATACCTTTGTAAGAGATCCTGAAAAATGGTTACAATTGTTGTTCATTAAGTGGTATCTGTCTCCTCTGAATTCTTTCCCTAGTTCATTAACAATGCGTTTTACATCTTCCTCTGTGAAATCTGTATAACCAATTTGAACAGTTTGTCTAAAATTTATTATTTATCAGTAGAATTGGTACTCTCACCGATATCTGTTGTAAAATCTTACCTGAATCTAAATTGATCACCTAATTCTTTGTCATCCCTAGGGTTGATTTCAAATATTCCAGTAAAGGGATATTGATGTCCTCCATATGCATATTCAGTGTTATATATTTCAACACCTGAAAATATGAAAACTGGAGATATTCACTTTTAAGTTTTAAATAATTGGCAGTATAATACAACTGGATAAATGAGTGCTGAAAATCTTTTGGAGTCTCTTAGCAAATATTCTTGCACATTATATGGATCATTCATTATATTATATTTTTAAATGAAAAATCAATTTCTAAAGCAGCTTGCATTTCTAGGATTGTAATTTGCAAAAAATATCTTAAATGTGGAGCAATTATCAGAATAAAGAACTATTTTAAATTTAATATTTAGTGGATTATTTGTTATTATAAGTTTTTTCATACCTAATATTATTAAAAAAAAAAAGTTAATAATCCTAAATAATCACTTTATAAATTATCAATTTATATATAGGTATTTACTGTTTTATCCACAATATTATTTGCTGCACCTCTAAAGTCCTTATATTTCCCAACTAAATATACTGGAATAATATTGCAAGAATATTATAATTTAAATATTACTGCAATTCTCTTGCAATATTATCCTAATTGGATTAATTTTATATAATATAATAATAATAATAATATAATAATAATAATAATATTCTTTATTTGCCAACAAAATCATATACAGGACGACAAAGCAATGTCATACAAAGGAGGATCTAGCTCCCATAGGGTACATTAATTTTTCTTATCTAGAATTCATAGAGGCAATATACTTATATAAACAAAATAACAAAATTTAAAATAAATATTCTAAATATTTAACACAAGTTAAAATTATTATCCAAAAGTAAAATTATAAATACATTTAATCTGCAACCAGTGGTAAATAGCTTTTTTAAATTGGACTGTAGATTCAATGCTTCTAATATCAGCAGGTAGCATTCTATAAGCCCTGATGGCCATATAATGAGAACCTCTTTCATAGTAAGCTAAATTATGCAATGGAATGCGGAGATCACTTCTATGTCGTGTAATCATAGTCACATCCTCAGTGTACATTGCCCTATTCTCAACAAACAAATGATTGTGTCTCTTCACCAATAACACCCAGGAAGAAAAGTATAAGGAGGGAAGGGTGAGTATTTTAAGTTTGCAGAAGTAAGGTCTACAGGAAGTTCTGTAGGTCATGCCCAATAAACAACGAATGATACGCTTTTGCATTCTAAATATATCTAGAGCTCCTCTTGCTGATCCCCAGAAACAGATACCATATTGTAAGATCGACTGTACCTGTCCAAAATAAAATAGGCGAAGAGATACCTCAGACACTACATCCCTTAATCTTCTAATCAATCCGCACAAGCTAGCTAATCTGGAATAAAGGTTTTTAATATGTTTCTCCCAATTTAAATTGGGGTCAATGTGTATTCCTAAGAATTTAATACTATTGGCTACAGGGATTGACTGCCCACCAGACCACACAAGTAGAGATTCTGAGACAATATTTTCATGTCAAGTTTCTACCAATCATTACAGATTGTATTAATTATCGAATACAGGTTTGAATTGTAGTTGCAATACTAATTTTATCAATATTGGTGCAACTAAGGACAGTAGATTCTGCAAAATAAAGTTGTATATATAGGGAATAAAACCTGCAATATAAGAAGTCCAATAGCTGATTATAGTTTCCTCCACCAATAATCTATATACACTCTTGTTGTGACTTTTGCTCATAGTTTCCCTTTGCTACATAGTTTAATTTTTTATTTCAAATATGCAGTTAAAATGGATTTAAAGTGTTCATGTCCCTATATATGCTTAAATACCAATTTTCTATGAAACATCAGCTTTGAAAAAAACAAAATCAAATTTACAACAAAGTTATATAGACTTTATTGTATCTCACTTACCAGAATGAAAAACTCCAAGCCCTATATTCGAGGTATATTCATTAATTTTAAACATATCATACACATTTAGCAAGACAGGCTCTCGAGCCATTTTGGCTGGCAGCAACTCATCTGAACCAGAGTCTCTAGTGACACTCATACAACTAAAGGGAAGATTGCACGTAATACCATTCGAAAACATCTTGCAAACTGCTAAGAAATCATAATATGCATTTTATAAATAACAATATTGCTACAGTTCACTTACCCTAAGAATATTGCAAAACAATCAAAACAACTAGTGGTAGCCGTCGCTACAGATTCATATCAAATATTAGTGAAATGATTAATTTCTGTTTGCCGAGCTAACTGACAATTTCGAGATAAATTTGTTGATTAATAATTTTTTTAGAAAAGGTTATTATTGTTTTTCAGGACTTTTTCCTTTCAACAAATTGACAGTGACACTGTCAATTGAAGGTGTCATCCATCTGTCAGTGTCAATTGGTTTCTTCTTCTTCTTCTTTGTTATGGCTTCCGCTCCTTTCGAGCAATTTACCGGCTCATGTGGTTAAGCTTCGGGTTGTATCCAAATGTGGACCATATCCCTAGCTTGCTCTACGTAATTCCTTGCTTCCGATTAACAAGGCTTTTGATTTTAGTCTTATTGCTGTGCGTGGCAGACAGTTAGTAGGGTTTTGTGTATAATTCAGGACAGTACAGGATATACACACCACTGGAAAGACAACACATATACATCCAACTTGAAGCCTGTCCAAGCGTTAAGCTTCATTCTAAGTAGGGCGAGTTTCGCGGATTTTTATCTCGCATATTTTACCCATACACATAAAAGCAAAATTCGTCTACGCGAAAAAGCGGATATTCGCAAAAAAGTTAAAACGATTTCAACTATTTTGCGAATTTCTTCCGTCAGATATGATTTGTTTATTTTAACCTTTAAATCGAAATAAATAAACGGTTGATTTTATCATAGAATAACCAGACAAAGTCTCTCTCGTTAGCCTCTTTAGTCTTCTCTCGTTAGCCTATGATTTTATTCAAAGATATTAACTATTTGTTTTGTGGTCTGTGAGCTCTGTGCAAAAACTAACATAAATAACAAAGTTCAGGAACAATAATCAATAATGGAATACGAAAGACCTAGATGGTAATACCCAAATAACATAAAGTACATTATAGGCCATAAATAATAATTTTTGGTGTTTTCTAGATTTATTGTTACATTTGTAAGAAAATGGTCAAAATTATCTCCATATGCCAATATTTTCAGGTACAGCAGACTGAGGATGAGACTCCAGGAGGAAGCAGGTCTACGGTTTTTATGAAACATATGAATTAAAAAAAATACATAATAATATCTTCGTAAATAATAATTATATTAAAGATGAGCATTCATCACTAAATTATCTTTTTATAAGTGCAAACGGCTAACAGTAACTGTTGTAACATAACACAAAACATCAACAAATAATAATTCCAGGTTATGATATTTACCATAATAAACATAAACATGATAAAAAAGTTAAAATTTCCCGCCCCAAATATTTTTAAATCTGTATTTGACACATTCTGTCAAAAATCTGCGAAATTCGCCCTAGTCAGAATGAAGCTTTAGTCTGGTAAGAGCCAAGAGTTACTGTCAAAAATGTCAAATGACCTCACGGTTAAGGCCTATATTTGTGTTCTGTGGTTAAGGCTGTCGCTTATAACGATTTCGACTAGGCCGCACGGTTTCTATTCGAATGCTCTCGGGGCGAGGAACTGCTCGTATACAGAGTTGCATTTGAAAGAGGAATTCGATAAACCTAACCTCGTTCAATTCGCTCCAATCAACTACCCATTCTGAGAGCTGTTCGCTGTGTGGATTTGAGGTTAGGTTACACAGAACCGACCCTATGAGACAGTTCCAAAATAATTGTACTGAGTGATAGTTTACGAATTTACTCTGATGCAGCCGAACAAAAAAACCAAAAAAACAATCTGCACTGAGTCACTGCAAAGCGAGTCGAACACTGCTCTTTCTTGGTTTTTGCCAGTCCAAATTGTAATTCCGTTCAAGTTCGCAAATATTGGCAAATAAGTAGTTTTTGTTTGTTTATTGTTAATACAATCCGTTTTCAATTATTTTTATTTGTCAGCTGTCAACCGCTATAGCTTTCCTCCTAAGCAGGGTTACTGGCGGTTAAACCGATGACGTCATTTCACGTCTCTCAGTAAATACCTATATAATATCGCTTGTATGATGCGGTATTTACCAATTTTTTATTTAACCCCTATAAACTGTTTATCTATGGTATTTACTTCTGGTTTTAACCACCCCTCGCTTAGACAGGCTCTTGATAAGATTTCCATTTTTTGGGTTTTCTCACAAAGACTAATTTTCTGCAATTTTAGTGAAGGGTTAATTGATAAAGAGTTAATAGTCGACATAATTAAATAAGAGTTTTATCTTGTTGGTACTATGATATTTAAATTTAATATTAATAATCAAAACAGTTTCCAAATCAACTTTTCAGGGAATTATAGCCATATTTAATGGGGATGGAATTCCTTTGTTATAAATAATTCATACATATCAAGACTTAGAATCTGATTAATGGGGCAACCTAAAAATATATGATCTATATCCTCTACTTGACCACATTCAAAGAGTGGATCAGGTTTTATACTTATTTAACAAAGGTGTTGGGATGTTAAACAATGACCCGCTCTCAACCTAATAAGAGAGGTAATATGGAATGTCCAGGAATCCATTTAATTGGTTTGATAATCATATGGGTCAATAAAAGCCTGAAGGATGCGTTAAGAAACAAAATAGCGATTGATCCACCGCATGTAATGATTTCTGAACGCACTCTTATTTATCTGTAAAGTGTACCTAACCTAAAACCAGTAAAACCTAACCTCTCTTTCTCATTTTAAATGCTTGGTTTTTGTTTTGTTTATATTTTCTTTATGTTATTGACGAAAAATATTATAAAAATGCATTCAAAATGCCGAGGAGACCTGTATCCATTTGGGGGTATTAAGCGCTTCCACGTTCCCGATGAACTCGTTTCTTGGTCGACAAGGTTCAATGATTATTCACCGCCAGAATACGAATCTCCGGTATTGCAAAACAAGCCTTGGGCAGATCCTCCTCTTTGTAAGTACTCCTGCAAATTTTCAACCTTTCGTTCAACATCCTTTTAAAGCTGATGCGAAGTTTAAACCGAAATGGAACGCTCTAGATGGGAAAATTAATCGAAAAAGCCACTTGGGCTCTTACAAAGTCAAGAACGGCAGGCCATTAAATCCTGTAGGTAGAACAGGTTTACAAGGAAGAGGTATCTTGGGAAAGTGGGGCCCAAATCATGCGGCAGACCCTATTGTTACTAGATGGAAAGTTACTGATAGCCAAGAAAAAATTCACAATAATTTCACTAATAAGTATGTGCATTGCAATGATAATGCAGAATGTAAGCACTGTTTTATATTAAGGCCTATTTTGCAGTTTTGTGCTATTCAGAGAAGGGATTGTCGGCAATGGGCACTACCAGGAGGTATGGTAGATCCTGGTGAGCAAGTCAGTGAGACATTAAAGAGGGAGTTTATGGAGGAGGCACTTGACAGCCTTGAGGCATCTTTTGGTAAGTGTCTGTATTCCATAAAACTTTAAAATATCCTCCATCAAAAGTAATTAAAAAAAAAAAAACAAAATATATAGGGTCAAATGGGGTAATTGTAAATGAAATATGCAATTTTTATAAATGTCAATATTTTTAAATATATTTGTAAATAATTTGAAAATCATAGGATATATTATAGCCTTCCTTAGAGTCTTTACTTTTGATCTAAGATGGTTTCCATCAAGTTTTATAGAATTATGGTTCATTTACAATTAACCGGTGCTATTTACAATTTCCCCTGATATTTGGGGTAAATGTAAATTTTAGTCTAAATATGGGTGATAATGTTTCAAAACAAAGGGTAATTGGAAACAAATGGGCTGATAATAATTTTTCCTTGACTAACATTATGGTAATTTTATTTCAAGATCTGTCATTTACAATTACCCCATATGCAACATTTACAAATACACCATTAAATAATACTAAACATTTGAAAGTAGTTTTTATTAAAGAAAAGATGCCTACAAAGCCACTTCTTAAAAAAACATAAAGAAAAATAAAAAACTTAACTCTAGTTAACTCAGTTTTTGCCCAATTATGGTCTATTTTTCAAATACACTGACATAGCCAGGAAAAATATACAGCAATTTTCTTTTTGACGAAAATCAAACACTTTTCTTGTGTGGATGGCTTCTAAAGGCCTGATGATGCTCTAACTAGAGCGAAACACGTGTTGCCCATTTAATTACATATTGTGAGACTGTGACTTTGTGTTTTTCTTTGTTTTTTCGTCAATTTTGTGTGTTGATCTCTTAGAGAATAATGGATGAGATTTTTGAATTTTCTTTTTTCCAACTTAATTTTGGGGTCTGGTAAAATTGCTACTATTGAGCTGAACTCAATCTCTGTAGTTGGTTCTTCTCGAGCAGCAAAAACAGTAGAATATTTATCTTCTCTTCCAAAACAATTGACATAGATTTCCCCCTCATCTATAGATACTTGTTCAATGCATACTACATGTTGATAATGGATTGTTTTCCTTGAGCCCCCCAAAAAGTCTACCACTAAAAACATTGCCGGGTTTAGGTTTGTTCCATTCTGGCTGTTCATAATCTACTTCTTTCAACTTTTCTTTTATGCAAGATTCCAGAAAATCAGAATCATCTGATTCATTATCTGAGCTATAATTTGTATAATTTTTTTCATCGAGGTTTTCATTGTCTGAATCAGTTTCAATTGATTTTTCTTTTTCCCTGTCTTTTTTTGTTTCTTCTGTTTCTTTTTTAAATTTTAATTTTTATTTTTCTTGACTTCTTTTTCCCTTCTTTGAGCTTCAATAATTTTCATTTTTTCCACGACTTTTTCATTAGTAAGTATTTCACTGTATTTTACAGATTTTAATCTTGGTACTGGATTAATTCTTCTTTTAACAACCTCTCATTTTTCGTAGCTGGTATTCATTGCTTGACAGAAAATATCCTTTATTTCTTTTTATTTTTTTTTTATTTTTTCAATCTGTTTTGTTATAATTAATTATGTGTGTAAATTTTATAGTAAAATGTTTTAGATGTTATGTTTCTTTGAAATTTAAAGTGAATTTGGAATTTTTTAGTTTTTAGGATGCTTGTACACAAGATTTTGTTATCTTACGTAATATAGCACATTTTCTTTCTTTCTTCTTTCTTTCTTACTTGGGGTTTTAATTGGAGTTTTATGGGTAGAGGTCGAAGGAATAGCAAGTTCAGGACCAAAGATTTTAGAAACGTTTTTTTCCAAATTTATATCAAGTGTGCTGTTTTCTAAGGTAGTATTGGCTTGATTATTTACACTTAATATTTTAAGATTTTCAATAAGAGATTGCCTCGGAGATTGCTCTTCAATATTTTCTGTAAATTGTGTAGGGCTAGTGCATGGTGTGGATGAGTTTTTAGATGATTTTCTTTATACCTTCTTAACAAAACAGGATTAAAATCTGCCCCAGGAAATTTTGTTGAATCGACTGGAAATGTGCCAGTAGAAATAACACCTTTAACGATGTTATCATGTCTCATAGAATCTCTCCAAACCTCTCCTAATAACTCAACAAATTGGGATTTTGATAACCTTATGTTACCTTTACCAATTTGTTTTTTCGTGAAGGTTATTAATTTTTTTGTCCAAGCCGTTTTCACTGGACCGAAGACACATTTATCCAATGGTTGGATCTTTTCAGTCAAATGACTCGGAAATTTTTAAACCTGAATGTTGTTATCAAGTGCCGCATTTACAATACGACAGCTTATGTAAGAACTATGCCCATCATACATTAAAAGAGCTGATTGATTTGGTGTTCCCATGTCCTTCTTTTATTCTGAACCTCTTGCACAAAAGCTGTAGAAAACCATTCAAAAAACTGGGGTTCCACCATCCAACCATTGGATGAAGTAATGTATAGGGTCCCTGGGTAAGCTTTTTCTGAAATCCATCTTGGTTGAACTGCTGCTCCTTTAAATAGTATATAGGGGGCAAATACGAACCATCTGCACAAATTGTTGCCAACACTGAAATGGATTCTCTGCCTGATGCTCCTGTGACATGTACTAAAGCTAAAACCAAAAAGGAAGGTAATACAATGTTAGTTAAAAATTAAGGAAGCTTACATTTTGATTTTCCTTTTTCTCCTAATGCCTTTAGTTTGTGTGGATCAGTACCAAATCCACTTTCATCTGTGTTAAAAATAAATTATGGTTTTTTTTCCAAATTTTAATCCTTAACAAGCTGCGAAAGTTCTTTATAAAAATCGTAAACAACTTCAGGGTCTCTGGCGTCTTTTCTTGATTTTTCTAGTAGTTCGGGTTTTTTTAATGAAATTGAGGGATTCCGTTTTAAAAGCCCGTAGTACCAATCGTCTCCGGGTATACCATCTTTAAAGGGATTTTTAGTTTGAGAAATCTCGACATATTGAGCCACAATATTCTTAATTTCTTCTTTGTCACAGGGATAACCCATCCTAGCACGAGCTTTAATACACTGTACGCCCGTAGACGCCGTACGCCCCACAGTGATGGACGCCCAGCACCTATTTTATCTACAGAGATATTGCGTCCTCTAATTCGATGAAAAATACAGGTTTTGGGAACACCGTAAATGTTTTCAGCTTGTTGATATGTCTTGTTTTTATTGAAAACGTCCTCCACAGCTCTTCTTAGATCTTCTCCGCTATATTGAGGTCCCTGGCGCTTCTTCGTATATTTGCAAGGCATTTCTGAGAAAAAAACAGTTATTTATAATTACCCTTAATTTATTTTTACAATTTCCCCATAACAAAAATTTTTTGGGGTAATTGTAAATTATCAAAAATATACAAAAACACTTTTGTCAAAAAGACACAATTGTTGCTAGTCAGATACTAAGATGGCTAACTTACCTTTAAAAATATTTAGAATAAGTATTAATCAATACACACTCAAAATTTTTACGAAAACATTCAACGTTTATAAAACTTTTAGTTTTTTCGACACATTTCAAAAACACGTGCGTCCTCATCCCACGAAATACAAATGCAACCTGATCATGTACATTATAGCCCAAGGTTAAAACATTGCTGCAGAAGCACCATCTACATTTTAAAGCCCGCGGCTATTTGACAAACACGCCTTTTACATTTACCCCGTTTTTACAATTACCCCACTTGACCCTATATATATAGTGTGTTCGAAAAATAGATGGAGATGTTTCAATGGGTGATTCCTTGTAAAAAAATATGAGAAAAAGTTTCTATAAACATTGGTATGAAAATGCACAGTTTTCAAGATACAGGGTGATAAATTTTTCTTAAAAATATTAATTGTTGTGTGTCTGAGAGCTTTGTCCCCACCTCGGGAGTGCCCCAGGGTAGCAATCTAGGACCTTTATTTTTTATAAGCTTTATTAACTCTTTACCCGACTGCCTCTCCTGCTCGGCTGGCTTATTGTTCGCGGATGATTTCAAATTCTTTAAGACTATTACATTACGTGAAGACTGCGACAGCCTCCACTTGGATATTGAGAGTATTAGTAACTGGTTCAAAACCTATGGAATGTCATTGAATGTTAATAAATGTTCTGTAGTATCATATACAAGAAAAATCAATCCAGTAGGGTATAACTATCATATTAGCGGCATTAAATTAAACCATTCCATTAAAACCAGAGACTTGGGTGTTGTTTTTAATTCGAATTTCAAGTTTAATAGTCATTTCATGTACATTATACAAAAGGCTCTTAAATCTTTGGGTTTTATAATTAGAAACAGCAAGAATTTTGAAATACCAATTATAATAAGATTATATAATGCCTTGGTGAGACCGCACCTGGAATATGCGTCACATATCTGGATGCCTATGACAATAACACATATTGATCCAATTGAAAAAGTTCAAAAAAGATTTGCTAGGTATCTTTATGTTAGAAAGCACAATGAATATCTTTATATGATCTCATATACGAGTATGCTTAAGACTTTTATGATGGAATCTCTTTTGCATAGGAGAAAACAACAAGCGGTGATATATTTGTTCTTTATTATAAATAACATTAAATATTGTAACTGTGATCTTAAAAACTTCATCAAAGTAAATGTACCAAAAGTCCATTTAAGGATGAATGAACCAGTAAATATAGTGGATAATGAACCAGTTCCTTAATCAAGTTCATGTGGATTTATTTAATATGTCTTCTGCAGATCTAAGGCTGATCCTTAAAAATAGATATAGGTATAATATAGATTTATAGATACAGTGGTATCCTATATATTTTTTTATTACAAACCATGTTATATTTATATTTATTTTAATTTTGTTTTTCGTTGTATTTTGTAGTATTTTAAGGTTTTAATTTAATTTTTGTTGCTGCCTTTACATGTAATTACTGTCTGCTCAGTGTTTGTAAACAGAATCATAAATAAATAAATAAATAAATAAATATTAATTATTTTTCTAGGAGAACTGACACTTGTCAATATCAAACCTCCATGCAGAAATTATTTTTTGTTTTCCAAGGCACCGGTGATTACCAAAAATTAATAAACCAATTATGTCCAGTGGCATGCAATAAAACGGTATTTATATTTTTTGTCGAAAACGAAGTGAGATACGAAAAAAATACAAGAGGCCAAAAAGTTGTATTTTTAAATGCTTAATCAAACAACAAATATTAAAGTTAAAAAAAAACAGTGGTGTATATTTTTTTGCTAAGATGTCGCCACTGGATCTTATAATTTCAATCTAATTAGGGCTAAATTAGCCTCTTAATACAACAAGTAATACTGCCAAATTTCAAAAGAATCGAAGAAATTTTTTTTAATATTAATAAAAAAATTATATTTAAAAAAAAATTTATCAGTCTGTATCTTGAAAACTGTGCATTTCTGGACCCATTTTTATAGAAACTCTTTCTCATATTTTTTTACAAGGAATCATCCATTAAAATATCTCCGTCTATTTTTCGAACACTCTGTATATATATATATATGTTGTTGCAGAACAAAGAAAATTAGATGAGGAAATGATAAAGCAATTCTTTTCATTTGGCTCAGAAATTTACAAAGGTTATGTGGATGACCCCCGAAACACTGACAATGCATGGATGGAAACTGTGGCTGTGAATTTCCATGATGATAATGGACAACATGTTGGCAAGTTTGACTTAAGAGCAGGTGATGATGCTGCAAATGTTAAATGGATGGATATTGATAGATCTTTGGCATTATATGCCAGCCATTCTGAGCTTGTTAAGACGGTTGTTGAAAAGTTGGGAGCACATTGGTGAGAGAAAAATAAGTGTAATCAAGCAAAGCTAATTTTAAATTAAAAGTTACAATGTATATTTGAATTTCCATGGAAAAAAAATATATTCAACTTTTTTTTTAGATTATTGTAAAATAAACTATATAATACAATGTTGATAGGTTAATAAAGAAGATTGACCTGTATTACTGTATATTTTCCTAATAGGCTTTTTTTATAACCAAGACTTATGTTTAACCCCATCTCATGATATAAATATTGCAGCAAAGTAAAAAAAGAATAAAAGAGTCAGATTGCTATTGTGCTTTTTGAATAATTCTTAGTATCTTCCTGAAATGTGTTTGGGGGGGAAAAGACAATGTAAGTCATTTATTATATGAATAATTGAATCTACAGGAAATTGTCTGAAATATTTTATAGTTAAATTAGGTAGGTGTAATTATGCTGAAGTGAGTTAAGTAGATTTATGTATTGTAGTAGCCCTAATAGCAAAGTCTATATATTTCAAGTCTGCTCACTCTAGAAATTCCTACTAGACTAGACATTAATTCTTACTAAGTAAGCATCTCATCAGCGGATTTGGTTATAGGGTGGTATCCCATCACTCTAATCTTGCCATTGGAATGTTATTAAACACAATAAGGAAAACTGCCGGCTGGAGTCTAAATACTACCAGTGTCCTTTAATAGCAACATCGTCACAGGATTTTGGTCTTTCAATTTTAGATTCATAATCCTTTTTAAACAAAGGTTTTTGAGATTCATGATTTGTCTTTCGTATTTTAATTTGAATGTAGACCATCCTTATCTTTTTGGATTTACCTCTTCTTAGTGAGAATAGGTAATATCAATGTTAGAATACTAACGTTTGTTTTTAAGTTTCTATTTGGTTTGCTTTAATAAAGTCAAAAACGAAACACCTTAAATTTGCATTTTTTATGTAATTCTTTAAATTGCTACGTAGTTCTCTAATTTACTTATTTCTTCGAACGAAGCGCCTCATATAATAACGATCGAACTTCACAGATAGGTTCGTTTGATCGAATAATTCCTTACCAATGTTTAGAAAGATGTGATATTTCTTTTTCTTGAACATCTGCACTAATAGTGGAATAAAATCGCCTTAAAATTATGACTTTTCGTGATACAAAAGTATAAATTAATGAAACTCATCATATTGTAGAGGACCTTCTGGAGCATCGAAAATGGGAAAGTACAACTTTTTTTAGTAGGGCCGAACTTTGAAAATGGCCCTTAAACATGTCCAAAAGCAAATTAAAAAAACTACGTTTTTCTAAACATAAACCGTTGTATTTACATAAATATGTGACATAGAAATCTGATTCTTTTGCACAGATATAGCCTAAACATTAGCGCATCTGGTGGCAATAAAGGAATTTTAAAAATGTGAAAAGGTTTTTTGTTTTTAAGTTAGGAATATGAAATTTTCAAAATGGGGCATCCAAAACTTCACCCTGCGGTGAGATATGCGAAATATTGAAAATTTTTATACATATATATCGAATTAAATGTAGCCAGAACATGTGAACTTAAACTGTTACAAAGATATGAATTTTTATATAACGGCCAATGGACGCGCGCTGATGCTGGCAGCGGCTACCCGGGCTACCAGTCTAAATATAACCAAGGTTTGCGGTGCAAACTTTTTTATCGCTGCAGCATTTTAACCCTTCTTTTAGGCATACACATTTATTCATATCATCAGAGCACTGTTTATCCTTGCAGAAGAGGTCCAATATTTGTCTTATATCCCCAGGTATGGGATCAGCAGTCATTAGATTTACAACGGGCTCCAGAATATGGTTAATTTTGGTCCAACCAAAATTAATGGGGTCAAGGGTAGGCATAATAGGTATACGACTGGAAGTCCATATACGCAGTTGCAATATGCACCTAAAATGTTTATAAGTTTTTTTTTGTAAAAGTATCTAAATTTAAATTATAAGTACACTAACCTTAGTACATGCTGATAAAATGCGTCGTCTGTTGGTGGAAGTTTTGATGCGGACTTATTCGAAGTTGTTGTGAGTTGGTACCTCAGTGCATTAAGTGTGTTAATGTCCTTGTTTTTATTTTTATATAAAGCCAGTGCAAAATTTGTGGCAATATCAACTGCTTCAGTTATAGGCATGGAGTGTAGATTTGAAGGGTTTTACATTTTTGTATATTTTTTGAAAATACGTCATAGGCTGTTTTTTTTACCAATTTTAAACATTGCGTTTGTTGGGTCACACCCTGTTAACACATGCAGGGCTGGTAAACACGGGCAAATTTGATATCCTAGTTTATTTACTATTTCGCATATCGAAATAATCCTTTTTTTGTTGCCTTGTCCTAATTCGATCAAAAGGTCTTTTTTTTCCGAATTAGCTTTTATATATTCAGAATAGTAAAAAATTAGTAATATGACAACGTCGGTATCTACAGACTTTACTAACACGTTTTCTTGAAGCATTTGATATTCATATAAAACATGAAGTATAATTCGTGTATCAGCCTCATCATGATTTGCTATCATGATTGTAACACCATTCTTGTCGACTAAAAAACATGAGTCTGGATTCTCAAAACCACCAGCAATGATCAGAGTTTCTTCTGTTTGCATAAGATCAGGTGAATTTTTTAGAAGATAAGCGGTCAGAAATTTTAGTAGATATCGTTTATTTTCTGACAATCTCAAAAAAATTCCTAAATTTTACCACCTTCCTACATCCAGAAACTTCATATGCATGCGCATCTGTAAAATCAAATCTGCTACGTCTTTCCAATGACTTGACGGATTCATCATATTTATCAAAAACCACTGTTATTCTTATTTTTCCAAACTTTCTTATTGAAAGAATTTGTTTCAGAAAAATACATGCGAGTTCATTAAAAGTGGAAAATGATTTTTCATTAAGAAGAAAGAAAGAAGAAGAAAGAAAATGTGCTATATTACGTAAGAATAATCTTGTGTACAAGCATCCTACAAGCTAAAAAAACAAAACAAAAATACAATTTCAAAAATTGACAAAACAATGAACAAAATTAAACACAAGAAGACAAAACTTTTTGAACATACTTGAATTAAAGATAACTAAATAAAACAATCAATTACTAAATAAAGGTAAACTTGTTGACAAAACTAGAGAAGAAAAAAGGAAAAGAAACTTTCCAAGGTTAAAACCTATCATTAAAAAAGTCATCCAGGTTATAATATGCTTTAGCCAATAAAAGCGTCTTTAATTCTCTTTTAAATTTCTTAACATCCGATATATGTCTAACACGTAGAGGAACATGATTGTAAATTTTTTTACTTATGTAAATTAATGAGTTTTTGGTAAGGGAAGACGTAGGAATAGGTAGGGGAACATCATTTACACGACGAGTCAAATGGCCAGTGTCAGAGGGTAGTTTGGGAATTTTGTGAATAAGAGCAGCTGTTTCTAAGATAAAGAGTGAAAAAAGAGTTAGGATTTTTTCAGAAATGAAGAGGGGTTTGCATGAATCTCTTAACTTAGCAGAACACAGGTATCTAACTGCTTTTTTTTAAATAACAAAGATAATGTTAAGTAGCCCCTTATTGGTTGAATCCCAAAAAGGCAAGCCATACCGAATACGAGATTCAATAAGTGAAAAGTACACTGAACGTGCAACCACCCCTCCGAGCTCTTGTTTTGCCATTCTTACTGAAAAACATCCAGAAGATAATTTCCCAGCTAAATGTAAAATATGATCTTCAAACCGAAGGCGACCATCAATGGTAATTCCTAGGAACTTGCAGCACTCTTTATTCTGCAAGAGGCAATTTTCGTCAAACATCAGACCCTGAACATTGCACTTAAACCCCATAATATACGTCTTTCTTACATTTAACTCAAGCCTGTTGGAAGCACACCACCCTGATAAAATCTAAAGGTCTTCAAGGATACAAGTCTTAATATAATCAGAATTTTTATGGCTCCATAGTATGGTGGTATCATCAGCAAATTGAACCACCTTGCCCTGCAGTTTCAATGAACTCAAGTCATTCACATACAGTAAAAATAACAGTGGTCCCAACACTGAACCCTGGGGAACGCCGCATTTTAGGGATCTAGAAGCAGACAAACGCCCAGACACTGTAACCTTCTGAGTACGATTTGATAGATAGGACTCAAGCCATCGCAACGCTACGCCCCTAAAACCATATTTATCGAGCTTAGATAACAGTATTCCATGATCCACACAGTCAAATGCTTTGGATAGATCACAAAACACTGCCGCAAAGCAGTGTCAGGTCCTTGAATAAGACACATCCGATTTTAATCGATCGGCAGAAAAGTGCCCACTGTACGCGACACTCCACACGCCGTGTATGAGCGCCCTTTTATAGTATACGCATGCCGGCGCCGCGCCTGCAGTTCATTTGAATTTATAGAACGCATTTTTAGGCTTCTATTAGAAAAATCATATTTCTCTAACCGTTCAAGTTAGCAACTTAATTTTTTTTTAAAACTTTCCACATGTTATGGCTTCATTTCATTCGATATATATGTATAAAAATTTTCAATATTTCGCATAGCTCACCGCAGGGTGAAGTTTTAGATGCCCCATTTTGAAAATTTGATATTCCTAATTTAAAAACAAAAAACCTTTTTATATTTTTAAAATTCCTTAATTATCACCAGATGCGCTTATGTTTAAGCTATATCTGTGCAAAAATTCAGATTTCTACGTCACATATTTATGTAAATACAACGGTTTATGTTTAGAAAAACGCAGTTTTTCTAATTTGCGCTTAGGCACGCTTAAGGGCCATTTGCAAAGTTCGGTCATACTAAAAAAAGTTGTACTTTATCATTTTCGATGCCCCAGATGGTCCTCTACATGATGGTATAAGTTTCATTTAGTTATACTTTTGTATCACGCACCCTTAGAAATAAGCGACTTTTAGGAGCGATTTTATTCCACTATAAGGAATCATTACAAGAGAGTGATAATATGTAATTTGAATCAGAAAGGCTCGAATTTAACGATTTTAATGACGAGTAATAATTGCTAAATTATTTTGTAAAAAGAAGGAAGTTGTTGCAGGATAGTACGAAATAATCGAACCAACATGTTCGGAGCAAAATGTTTATTATTAGCTTAGGAGAGCGCTTTCGGCAATTTGTGGCCTTTCAAGGTTCTAAGGATTTTTTGGAATAAAAACAAATAATAAACAAAGACAATATTGCAATTATTTGGTAGTATGACGCTGTCGGCTTATGGCAAATGGGAATATTCAATTTCAGAAGTCGTGAAGATACGTGCCTACATTCACGTGCTTCTAGGCGGTAAGCTCTCCCATATTAGTAAAAGTCAAAACATTGGTCTCACCTAACCAAACTTTTTTATAACTGGTTAGAGTATGTTTCATTTACTTTTGTTTACTAGAGTTTAAGGATTTTCCTAAGTAAAAAATACCATAATGAGTGCTGAAACATCCAATGCGAATACCGAAGAGTACGAAGGACGTCTCCTAGAATTGATAAAGGATAAACCAGAAGGAATTTCCAATACAAATCTGAAACAGTGTTTGTCAGATGTGCCCCTCTCTGATCTGACAATTGTCATTAACAAATTATTAAAAAGCGGCACCTTAGAATTGTTCAAGACCAAAGATGATCTGCTCTACAAGTTTAAAGATCCGTCTAAAAAAACTACTGTTAAAGGCTCTGACAATGAAGAGAAAATTGTTTATAAGATTATAGAGGAGGCTGGAAATAAAGGTATATGGATAAGGGACATAAGGTAAGCTTTGTAATAGAAAATGTATTGGGTTTTTGATGAAATACTGGTAATGAAATACTTTTCTTTTAACCCTTTAAGTCAGCATTACTCAAAGTGTGCTCTGCGAAACCTCTGGTAGGGCTCTGCCAGCATTCATAATAAATTCAGTTCAGTTCAGTATATATTACGGTAATTAACCAATTTACAAAATAAATATAGTATATAAAATATTTAACAAAATAAGGTCTTATATTGCAATAAAGCACTTGAAGTATTAGTACTATCATTAAATATCTAGCATAAATAACAGATAACAGGTAACATCAATAAAATTAAATAAAATATAAGGACAATGATGGTTTAAAACAGAGTAACTGCATTAGAAAAGAAGACACACTTTAAGCAAAGTCAAGATATAAAATTATATTGCACCTAAGCAGATTTTGAAACTCGTTGAAGTGAACTCAGAGAACAATGAAACAAATCTATACTGACACTATTTGAGTTAATCATCATTCTACCTATTGCAGTTTTCACCATACAGTGTACGATGTTGTTCAAGGTAGAATAATCTAGTCTATCTGAGCACTGTAGTAGGAGGAACATTTAAATTAAGCTGACACAACAACTCAGGAGACTGTATTACACTGTTAAGAATCTTGTATGTTGTGACAATATCACAGTTTTTACGTTGAGTCTCCAACTTTTCAATGTTCAGCAATCTATACATTTCACTGTAATTAATATCAATACAAGGAATATTAAGCTTGTAAGCAATGTATCTTATGAATTTACGTTGAACTTTTTCTAGACACATTATATATTTAGCATAATAAGGTGACCATATACATGAATTCAACTCAAGTTGACTGCGAACCAATGAAAAATACAGAAGTTTGATGGAATCAATACTGCTGAAATCATGAGTGTGCCTCTTAATAAAACCCAACATTTTGTAAGCCTTATTACACAGGTTTTCAATATTTTTTGAAAAAGTTAGTCTGCAATCAAATAGCACCCCAAGATTACATATCTCTGATACCTTCTCAATAAGTGAACTCTTTAGATGGTACTGATGAAATGGTGGACTAAAACTCCTGGTAAATTGAATATATTTGCATTTTTTAGCATTTAGGACCATTCTATTGTTCTTGCACCATAATTCAAATTTGTGAAGATCAGAACAAAGTTCATGATGTGCGAAGTTACTGTCTATAATTCTAAAAATCTTAACATCATCAGCAAAAAGCAACACATTACAATAATCAAAACAATGAACAACATCATTAATAAAAAGATTAAATAAAAAATGGGGCAAGATGGGCACCTGAGGAACCCCAGAAGTCACTGGAAAAGGACTAGAATAAAAGTTATTTATCTTTACAATCTGTGTTCTTCCAGACAGATATGACTTCAACCAGGCCAAAAGACAACCACCAATGCCATAGAGTGACAACTTTGCAACCAGGAGAGAATGATTGACCCTGTCAAAGGCCTTGGAAAAGTCAGTATATATGGAATCAACCGACATACCGAATGCAATTGAATACCGAATGAATTCATGTATTAAAGTGGACCTATATCTATCTTTTTTGTAAGATTATTAATAAACAATTCACATATAACTGCTTTTGCTTTTAGTTTAGAGTTTAGGGTTCCCTTAAAAATTAAGTTTTTTTAAAGGGTTCCGTCACGAAAAATGTTTGAGTAACACTGCTTTAAGTTAAGTAAGAGGTTCATAATTTATTTTAGAGGTTAAGAAGTTATTATTATTTAACTGAAATAAAATAAAGTTTAACCCTTTGCCTACACACTGGTTATCTGGACCCATACATACATTAACTAAATATAGTGCTTGGAAATCTAAAAAATAAGGTGATAGGATTACCTAATAGGTATTGGTAGTTGTTAGACCACTTAAGTTTATAATAGTAAATGTAATATATATAATAGTAATATGTATATAGCATTACACTTTTTGCAGTTGTCTTTGAGCAGTGACTGTGATCTGAGAAGGGTCCAGATGACCAATATCTATAGGTAGTATAGAATCAAACATAATTTCTATATTCTATTTTGAACATATAAAAACATAGAAGTATGAAAAACAGCAAACATTACTTTTAAAATCTTGTTTAAGTGTATACCTACATTTGCTTTAGTGCACAGTGGTAAACATGTTCTGTTTGGGTTTTCCTGATGTTTTACTGTGAATTTTTCTTTTTTACTAACTAGGTAAAAAAACAGATCCTTTTCCAATCTTATCAGAGACCTATGTACATTGATCATGGTATATACATATAGTGTAATGATTGTTCACTTCAGTTTATTGATGTCAGGATGCAATAAATACAGTATTCACATAAGTCAGATCAGATAAAATATAAAATACATAGTTAAACTTAACTCTATACTTGATATAATAATACACATATTAAAATGTAAAACATTATATATAAAATACTTAAAATATTACAGCATTAGAACAAATATTTTACTTAATACTTGAGATCTATCTAGGAATTCCATCATTTTAAATAAAAAATATGAAATTACAAAACATAGGAAAGAACAGAAGATCATTAAGAGCTGGTAGATCATCACAACAAGGAACCATCCAGATACTCTTCCTGGGAATAATATGATCCAAGCAATATAAAGTTCTTTGACTTTTATTTTAAATTTAGATATGGGCAGTTGTCAAATTATTGCCAGTCTCTCCAGTCTTCAATAATTTGGGGCTCTAAAGTGTGTATATTATGAATACCTTCATGAGTTTATAATTTATGCACATTGCATTTCACATAAACAAGATTAGTATAAATATACTGACAGGGTAATGTAAATATTTTTAGATCCACAAAGACCTGTTTGCAGTCTGCTCTGTATGGTAGACCTGCCACAATACGAACAGCCCTTCTCTGCAGTCTGAAAACGTCCGCTGCTCCCCTACTATGACCCCAAGCAAGAATAGCATAGGAGATGTGTGAATGACACAAAGAAAAATATACCTATTTCAAAATGAAAGTGATGACACAGGATGAAAGCCCACAAAGCAAGAATGTGTTGCTTGAGAGCTTTGCCACTAAGAAGGTGGTATGAGCATTCCACAGCAGACCAGGATCCAGCAGAACACTAAGGAATTTAGCACTGGGGGCAGGGGGCATGCTTAAACGCTCTCTCTCTGACTCAACACCAGCAAATCTCACCCTCTGGCAGGATTCTCATAGGTAGTTTTTCATCAAGGCTATACTAGAGACACTGAAATTATATTTACTTAATTTAGCTATGAGAATCTCATGGGACACTCAATCAAACGCTTTACTCAAATCGCAAAAGTTGGTATCATCCAACTTAGTTACCAATCAATAGTTAAATCAAATAACAATAGTTACCCTTCTCAAAACCATCCTGGACCTAAACAACCAGATTCAAAATACCCTGGACAGTATATTTAGTTGCTTTCTAAAGCCAAACTGAGATTTCTTAAAAAGCCCATTAGCCTCAAAGAAGTCTGAAATTCTTAGAGCCAGATATTTTTCAAATATTTTTGAAAATATAGGTAACAGAGAGATAGGTCTATAATTAGATTCTAGATCTGGCTCCCCCTTTTTAAAAACTGGAATGACAACCGCAGTTTCTAAAACCTTAGGAATAGGAGTACGCCTATGTAGCTCGGAAGCAATATTTAAAAAATAATGATTAAATTCATCAGGTGTTATGTTGGCCAGTAGTTACAGGCTTTGCGCTGCCCCTATTTTCATTAATAATAGTCCACATTGTTTTTATTGGGTTATCGCTATGAGAGTGAGAAATTTGTTGGTCATTGTTAGCTTTCCTTGCAGCTTTTATTGCTGTTCGGTATTAATTTTTAATCTTTTTTAAGTAATCTTTCAAGTAATGGGGTGCATCAAGCTGTTTATTAAGTTCAACAAAGAACTGAATATTATTTCGCATTGTTCTCAAGTCTCACTCCACTCTCACTCCAATAAAATTCTAAATATTTTCTAAATTATTAGATTTTGATATAGGACATATATATCCCGATGATTAGCTTTTTTTGCTCTTTTTAAGAATATTATATAACATAGTGTATTCCTTTTAAAAAAAACTTAAATATTGCGGGTTGAAAATTAAAAAATCTTATTACCTGAGACACCCTGTATAAATTTAAAATACCCGGTCACCGTCGGAGGTAGTATTGTTAAGTCGTGGTAGGAATTTCATTGAAAAGTCTTAATTACCAGCATTACAAAATACTGGATTTATGCCGAGGACATAAATTTGCTTTAAAAAAATACAAAATTTTAATTTCTGTCTAAGCTACATAAAATTCGGATAAGTAGTTCTTATGACAGTTACCTTTATTTCTCCCAAGGAACCTAAAAAATATACGGGTTGTCCCATTTAAAATTCTGGTGTTAAAGTCGGTATGCAGCACTTTTTAAACACCCTGGATTGATGAAACTCATTTAAAACGAAAACACTTCTGTCAGAAAAATTTTTTGCACAACCTGTATTTCTGATAAACCATCCTGTACATATTCAGAAATATAGGTGTGGAGGCTTAAAAGGTAAACAGCCAAGAATGCAAAAGAATTTATTAATCTGTAGGCCTAATAGCAAAGAAGTTTGGAATCTATTGAGGCTTCGCTTATTTACACTTGTCTAGGTCTAAAGATCAGAAGGACTAATAATAATCAAGACATTTAAATTTGTACATATGCTATCTAATCTATCTAAATATGTATGCTGTAAAATGCAATTTATGAGACATTAAGAGAGATTACTGTGCAACAACTTATATTTTTAATTCTAATTTTCCAAAACATTGAACAACACTATTTTCAAATTGGTTAATAATATAGAGAAATCAAAACTCCATACTCTCAGCACTTGAAACTTTGAATTTTTTTATAATTATACCTATGTCATAATTCTGCCTTGTCTTAGTTATGATTTTTGACCAATTGTAATTGTGTATTTTAAAAAATAGCAAATTGAATAAATAATAAGTTTAGTCCTTTTACAAGATAAGTAATATAATAATAGATATAGTTGCTTCCACAAATATTTTTTAATATTTTGTGGTTTATCAAAGGTGCCAATGGTGGAGCCTTCCAGTGCTATAAAAGAAACCACAAATATTATTGGCGGAACGAACTATTACAACCTTTTAATTTAAAATATATGTTGGTACTACCAAAAGTTTAAATCAAACATTGCCAAACGTTGAAGCTTTTTGCCAAATTTGTCCTATTTTTTTTCCAAAGATAAGCCTAGGGTTTCTGCCTTGTTTCATACAGAAATTCAATATACTCTTATTGTCTTAAAATTATATTAAACTTTTTTTTCGTTTTGTTTTTTACATAATATTAAAATCTCTTAAGTCAATGAATATATCTAGTCCTAAAGCTTCTTTAATTATTTTCCTAAATGAAATAAAAAGTTTAATTTAATTATAATAATACATTGCTTTTTAATATTCAACCAATTTTCACTCTTAGTTATGTTTCTGCAAATTTTAGGTTCAAGTCAAACCTAAACATGACACAGCTAAATAAAGTATTAAAAAGCCTGGAAACTAAAAAGATAATAAAGGCTGTAAAATCTGTAGCTGCAAGTAAAAAGAAAGTTTATATGCTATATGATCTGGAACCAGACAGTTCTGTCACTGGTGGAGCTTGGTACCAAGATCAAGATTTTGAAAGTGAATTCGTTGATGTGCTTAGTCAACAGTGCCATAGATTTCTAGTACAAAGGATGGAAGATGCTGTTAGCCAAGGTAAAAATGATAGAAATAGTTGTACTGTAGGTAATTCAAATGCAAAAATTATTTATTATCAATTTATTTAATATAAAATTTACTAATATTGGTTAAACTTTTTTTTTAACTTTAGGTGGTGGTCCTCTCATGATCAGAAACCGCTCTTATGCGACATCTTCTGAGGTCCAAAAATTTATCAGCGATTTAGGGATTAGTAAAGTGTCCCTTAGCATTACAGATATGGAAAGTATCCTTTACACTCTGGTACTAGATAATAATGCTGAACGAACTGCAGCCTTGAATGGGAATGGCTTCCTCTATAAAGCCACCAATAAGTTTTTACCTAGCCCAGGACTGGTCAAAACAACTTGCGGATTATGTCTGGTTGCAGATAAATGTGCCGCAGCTGGGTCAGTAAATCCTCGAGTTTGTACTTACCTTACTGATTGGCTCAATGGCAGCTAAATATAAGATATGTTTATGTTTTTTAATTAAATATTATGATTAAGTCTCAGTGTATTTCTTTTATTTTAATTGACCTAAAAAAAAATTAGTTATTGTTAGTATAAATAAGTTTTTATTGGCTTAACCCAGATATTACTACTGTCCTTTTAAAAGGCAATCGATAAAATGTCGTTATATCGATAACTTTAACTTAGCGTTGATAGATGGCGTCTGTGATATTTATTGTCAAACATATCTATTTAAAGATTTCATCAGTCGCTCGCACCATAACTTCATTTACGTACCGGGTTTGCATTGTTTTGTTTTGTTTTTTTTATGAAACATGGATATCGCTGATTGGAAGTAAGTTTTTTTATTACTTATTAAACATAAGCACTTTAGGCAATATGATTTTGTTAATTCATTTACTTGAATCACAGATTTAACTAGCTAACGCAAGCTTGCGTTAGCTAGTTAAATCTGTGCTTGAATGCAACTATAGTGTAAATATTGGTTTGAGTTTTTTTTTACATTCTTGCGTACGACCATTTTTGTTTTGTTCTTTTAAAAGGATAGTAGTAATATGTACTACAATGTTGATATTTTTTTAGGAGACCGTTAAAATTGCACGAGTTAGTTGCAGAACTTGAGACAGATGAGATTCCAACGCCTCCTGATGGTATAATTATTTTTCCTCCTGACAATGCAAATGATGATGTGACAGATTGCGACTCAGGAGACGAGGATGTCACAACTATCGATCTTTACCAGGAAGCCAGCTGAGAAATGACGTAGAGCTAATTTTTGATAAACAAGATCAGCGTGCTCAAAAATCGGATTCAGATGAAGACATGCCTCTTTCTGAACTACGCATACAAGAAAACAATGCTTCAATATTTCCGGAAAAACTAACATCCGCATCCTGGCTTGTCGGAGATCTTTACCAGCATTCTAAGGATGTTTACTGGAGACCAAAAATCGAAACCAAACAAAATCGTACTCCATTACAACTCTTCACGCTTTTCTTTGACGACGACCTATTCAGTATGATAACTACATTTACCAATACATACGCCGCACAAAAAAACTTGATTAGTGATGTTACAGATAGCGAAATTCGGTGTTTTGTGGGTGTGCTTATTTTGAGTGGCTACGTAATATTATCAAAAAGATATATGTATTGGGAAAATCGTGATGACAGTCATAGTACCAAAGTTGCTGAGGCTATTTCGCGAGATAGATTTACCCATATAATGAAAGCTCATCATGTGTGTGATAATAATAATCTAAATAATACGGACAAGTTTGCTAAAATAGGAACCATTATATGACGCATTGAATAAAAATTTTCTAAAACATGCTCCTTTCGAGCAAGAACATAGCATAGATGAAGCCATGGTACCATATTTTGGAAGGCACCCTACGAAACAATTTATACGAAACAAACCCATTCGCTGGGGTTATAAATTCTGGGTGGGTACTCTTCGCCTAGGATACATTGTGTGGTTTACACATAATTCATCGCAGATAACAGCTTTATACAAAAACTTGGGACTTGGTTCGTCAGTTGTTTTATCCTATGCAGATGTGCTTCAATCATGTTGGCCAAAAACGAGATTCCACCTTTTTTTTGATAACTTCTTTTCATCCATGCACCTGCTAAATGAACTAAAAACTAGAGGCATTTTCGGTACAGGTACAATAAGGGACAATCGTACACTAAAATGCCCCCTAATCCTAGTAGCAGTTATGACAGAAATGAAAAGAGGAACATACGATTACAGACTAGATAAAGACACAGGAATTGTGGTTTGTCGCTGGCATGACAATCGTGTTGTTACGATCGCGTCTAACTTTTGTTCAGTAACACCACATCATCTAGTGAAACGCTTCTCCCAGAATGAAAAAAAACACATTTTTGTTTCTCAACCAAATGTTATAAAGCAGTACAATTCTTTCATGGGTGGCGTCGACCGCAGTGATCAAAACATTAGTCTTTATTGAATCTCTATAAGGGGATAAAATGGTACCTTCCTCTAGTTGTACATGGTATTGATATGGCTATTTAAAACGTTTGGCAATTGCACCGAAAAGATGAAGAAAGTCTTGATCAGCTTGATTTTAGAAGGCAAATTGCTTGCAATCTTTTAGAAACCTATAGAAAAGATACCAAACGTGGCCCAACAAGACGGAATCTCATTACGGTTTTACACTCAAGATTTGACGGTATGAACCATTTAATTATTTATCAAGCAAAACAATCTCGTTGCGGTTACTGCAAGAAAAAGGTTCAATTTTTGTGCGAAAAATGCAATATACCATTGCACCCAAAAGAATGTTTCAAGAATTTCCATACAATGTAAATTTTGAATAAATAATAATAAAGTTCTATTTTCCAGTACCTACCGGTTTTTACTACTGTCCTTTTAAAAGAACATGACATATTTTCAAACCTAATGCAAAAATTAACCTTTTGGTATTTTTTTGTCGTCAAATAAGCCACATGTGCTAATATTTTTCATAACTAAAACTAAAAAAAAAAATAGTTTCAGTATAATATGTGGGTTACATAAGTTCTCCAATACAACAGCTTATCTTACCTAAATTTAGCGTATTTTAAAAAGCTCTGAACTAAAATGGTAAGATAATGCTTCAATTTACACAATTAAAAATGCAATATTTACCTATTAACCCCTTGAAAAAACGATTTAGGCTTCAATGGGATCGAACTTCTTTTAAGAATCTCTTGTATAAACAATGTAAGTATACAGAAACTTACATTAACATAAAATAATTAAAACATTAATTTTTTATGGGGAAATATTTCAACATGGAACTGATGATTTCCTGCGCTACATACTACTATTCGTAATAAACCGAGGGTAAATTCACTACATAAAAGTAGGTTATCATTTCGCGTATTTTTTAAATATTGCATATCATTAAGCGCATAAAGAAAATTTACAATTAAATTGCATCAATAAATACCAACTGATTAACCGCATTTTTCAGTAAGACCAATAAATTCGAAAATGCAAAGGGCATATCATTTAACTCGACTTGAGTTAGATAATCGGTCGTAAAACAAGTATGGCGCACTCAAGACAAATGTATTCAAGTACAACTACCAGTTTTACTCGATGCCTATATACTTAATGGGTTTCTGGTACTGGCCGGCTAATGCCGCGAACTCGACCACTTTTTATATGCATTTGTACGCTATTCAATGGTGATTTTACTGACTTTCTATGGTAGGTAATATAGGATAAAACTTGTTTCACTTATTTTGTGCAAAATTTCGACTTGATTAAGTATTTCTTAAAACCAGTTAGCAATCCGAGAAAGCTTTTATAATAAGAAAATAAGATATTATGTTCTTTTACTCTCGATGCATGAAGAGTTTATTAAAAATATTCATGTAGCGCTGGATTCTAGTATCTAAATAAGATTTAAAGAGATCGTAGGAATATTTTTTTTGTATTAATTTTATAAGGCTAATTTAGCAGAATAGGTTGCCGCCACATGGTCAAATACCTTGGGTGCATCGAAACAGAACTTAATTAATTTATTAGAATTAGCAGATTTTTCTTTAAACATTTACTGAATGTCACATGTCACAAACAACATCTACTTATGTTTATTCAATGTATTCTCCATGTAAGACGTGCCATAATAAAAAAAACACAGAGGCTAGGTTAATTGAAATATAGTAAATTTGTAACGGTATTATACAGGGTGTCAATTTGAAAAGATACCACCCTCTATATTTCTGCCCCTGTATAAAATTAAAAAAATTTCCAATAACACGTCAAATTTATTTTTGCCGGGGACATTTTTTAGGTTAGTTTTCAATTAAATTGCAGCAGTCCCTTGGCGAGGGCGGACATAACCTTTAAAATCTTAAATGGAAAGGGGGGTCGAGTGACGACCTCATTTTAAAGGCCTTTTAAATATCTTCTCAAAAATACCTAATCGACTTTTGATTGAGAAGTTTGCGAAAAATCAAGCAAACATGATAGATTTCCTCAACTAGTACTTGCGTGATATCGCTTTAGTAACGATTGACAAATTAGCTAGAGTTGTCAAAAAAATCAAAATCAAGCGTTGTGCTCTCTTAAGTATTTAAAAAAAAAATGGTGTTTAATCTTGAGCATAGAACGGAAATTATTCGTATTTACAGGGAAGGGCAAAGATTGTGAAAGAAGAACAGCAGCATTGTTGAACGAAAGATATCCTAATAGTCAATTAAATCATAAATATGTTTTAAAATTAATTGCTAAATTTATGGAAACAGGTTCGGTTGCAAACAAAAAAAGAAGTAATCATCTTATTTTGGATGAAGCTGCACAACAGGAAGTTTTAGGCACCTTTAATGCAGAGCCCTCCATATCACTTCGCAGTGTGTCACGGCAGGCAGGAGACGGTAGGAATGTCTCACGAAACAGTAAGAAATTTATAGTGTTCTGTGAAGAAAAGCACTAAAGTTACATCAATTTTACCTATAAAATGCAAATTATTCAACAGCTGATTTGATGACGATTTTGATAAAAGAATTGAATCTTGTGAAATAATTACTAATTTTTTAAACATTTTATAGGACCATTATTGATTGAAGAAAATCTAACCGGTGAACTCTACCTTAATTTGCTGGAAGACGCACAATAGACCCCTTAACAACATCTAGCTTAGAAAATCAAACTGATGCAGCTGGTAATATGATTTTGCAGGAAAATTTAATACACGTACAACAAGATGGAGCCTTGAATGATAATCGTTAGAATGGAGCTCCACCACACTTCCATTTTCTTCCGGTTAGAGAGTGGTTAAATCATAATTTTCTGGCAGATGGATTGGTCGACGGGGAGCAATTGAATGGCCACCACGGTCACCGGACTTATCAACTTTAGATTTTTTTACGGAGTCATTTAAAATCAATTGTTTTTAAAACACAACTGTACCAACAAGGAAGATTTAAAAAGAAGAATCACAGCTGCGTGCAGAGAAATCCAATGAGAAGTTTGAGAGCAGACTTTATTACTGTTTGGAAAATAATGGACAACATTTTGAACATTTTATAAAAAAAGAAATTACAAAAGTAAAATAATGGATTACTATTGTGAAAAGAAGGAGAATCAAATTATACTCCTCTTCTTTTTCAAACTACGGCTATATTAACGCTAACTACGCTATTAAAGCTATGACTAGGATAGTTATCCTCTGTTTTCGTTAATTTATGTTTGATGCCTATTCAAATTGTTGATAAAAAGTTGCGTAAAAAAATGCCGTTAATGAATAAAAATCTTAATGTTGTATACCTTTCCAAAACTTCAAAGCTGATGCATCTTGGCTCTCCCTGGAAAAATGTTCTCAAAGTCTGAAAGTTTTTGAGTGGCAAGTATATATGAAATTATTGCGAAGTAAATGCTTTTTTTTTAACAATATTAATTTTTATAAATATTGTCAAAACAAATAAAAATTTGCTAAGAAAATTACACACAGGCAAATGCCTTTTCATTCACACCGAGTGAGCAATCGATATAGGGATTTAACCAAATATAGCACTGGAGTGCACTGTGCGTGTTACTCTTGTTTAGTGTAGTCCACCATGATTGGCGGGAACGGTAAAATACGTTTATCGACTTGTTGAACGAGTGATGAGATGATCGCCGGCCGCTGAAAAGCATCGCGTTACGGATCGTTGGACGCGCTACGAAATTTAAAAATGCGATAGTTCTAAAAGGGCGATTTTCTTGTACGTTTATCGGTTAACTGGATAATGGAGTAGTTTTATGAGAGTTTTTTTAAGAAAGCAGTTTTGAAGTGCGGTTAGAGCTTAGTGTAAGGGATTTTTAGAAAGAGTTTTTTGTACAGGGTGATAAGGCCCAGAGGAAATGAGGGGTAAATTGGTATGACCACCTTAATTTTAACAAATTAAAGTTTTACTTAATTTTATTCTAATTATATGCTCATCAGGCATCATATCATAAAGCATATTTTTTTAAAGCTACTGTAACAAGACAAAAATAAGGTTAAATAATAGTAGGAAACAGCATTTGAAGATAACATAAGGAAAAAAGTACTTTTTATAGCAAGAATTTTAGAATATTCTGTACATCAGTAATAAATAACCAAAAATACTATATGGGATGTTAAATAACAAAGGCCACAGTATACCTTTTATACATTTACTTGCAGCCCTATACACATACATACCTACACAATGTGCAAACAAAATCCTAGACAATGTTTGAGAATCAATAATTAATTTTGCACGTAACGTAAACAATCCAAATTACAGGATATGTAATACAGTAATATATATATATTATTAACATGTAACTGCATATTTGTAATACTAATTTCAGAATTTTGCGTAAAAGCTGCATTATGTATCCATACAAAATACATCCATGCCGTTATTATTTTGAATTTAATTTAATCTTGCTTCAAGTTAGGCTTTTTTGAGCTGGTGCTAAATTGTTAATGTAAAATGTAATCATGGATTATTTAAAGAATTTCTCTGTTGGGTATTTCAAACCAGAAAATTTAATTTCTGTTTTTTTTTGTATTTGTAATTAAATAAAGCCATTCATAGGTTATTGTGCTTAATAATAACTAAAAATATTTTTACTTCGTAAGAATACTCCAGTTTACTTAGTGGCAAGCAAGATAACATGAGTGTTTAAGACTTCCCCGTGAAATAAGAAACTGCAATGATTTCTAGTAAAATGAATTTTCTTAAGGTAAGTTGAATTTATACGTACAATAATTCAGTTTAAATTATTACTACATCCTTATTTTATGTTAAACCTTTTTGCTTTATTAATACTTTTGCCATATAGTAGAAGATTTCAACTTTAATTTTTTTTTTAATTTTTAAGTATATCTATTTGCCGTTAGTTAATTTAGTATTTAATTAAAACTCCAATTAAGATTCCTAGGAATATCCTTATTATTTCGTAAAAATATTCTCAAGAATAGTGAAGGAATATTTAAACATTGGCCGTATGTTATTAATTAATAATTTGTGCAGACCAATCTGTGCTATCGGGCAATTATTTGAACTCTTTTTTTTGCTGAATAACTTAACAAAGTCTACAAATATATATAAATATCCCCAAATGTACATTTAACACCGATTATGATTTTATGTGTGCTTTCTAAAATGTTGAAAAAATAATTCACAATCAGGTGGTTATTAACTTTTAACGAGGGAAAATTACTCGGTACATCTCAATCAGATTTTCGTAAAGGTTTCATCTCTGCTTTCCTCTTATTGGTAAGGCTTTATGATATCATGGAACTTGCAGATAAAGGTGAAACTACAACACTTTTTCCAGTAAGGCGGTTGACACCTTTTATTAAGGTGTCAATTAAATTAAAATCATACGGTTTCTTAAATAAGCAGTCTTCGTCTCCAAAGTAATTTGAGCGGCAGATCTTAGCTTGTTTAGCTTGATAACGGTTTATCTAAAGTGATAAATCTAACTAAGTGAGTTTCATTCTAGGGTCAGTCATTTTTGTTTCATGTATAAACTTGTGACATCAACTCTATAATAATTCATAACTGTAGTATGCTGAGATATACGGATTATATCCAGCTACATGCTAGTTTTTTAAAGTCAAATGCAAGTGACTTTAATGTACTTAACAACTGTTCCCAACATGTACTGACTTATTTGAAGGATAACTTTAAATTCTTTTAGATCATCTGTTTATCTGCGCTTAAAACATTTAAACAATCTAAAGCGTCACTGCGTAGAATCAAGTATCTTTTGTGTAACTCTTTAATATTATCATTGTTTGATTATGGTGACGTAATATACAATACCGAAATTACATCTGCAGCTTCATCTTCTATTCAAAAAGTGCAAAATTCCTGTATGCGTTTTTCCTTTAATATTTGCTACAGAAATCATATTACTCCATACCTTAATAATCATTTTATTCTTTCAATGTTAAATAGACGCAAATGTCACATGTACTCTTTTATATACAGAATTTTAAAGCTGGGAAATCCACCATATCTCAGAAAATTTTTCAATGTGATTTAATATTTTTAAGGTTCCTCAATATACAACAGCAGCTTTTCAAAAATCATTTAGTTACGTTACAGTTTGCCTCATTTTGTTAAAGATTATTCTTTTTATAAGTATAAGAAATATATAAAAATATGCTTATGCAGTCACAGTATCATGCCTAATAAACAAATATCTATTGAGTTGAATGTGAATTGGATTTTTTGGTCTCTTTGCATTCAGGTTCTCATATTCATATAGCTGCACTAGGTCAAGCCTACATTTACATTTTCGCATTTAATAAAATATACCTGTATCATATATAATATATTGGATGTGTTTCCTCTCCTTCGCTTCCCTGATTCAGTCGTTGCCTGCCCCTGCCCTTTGTACATAAATATGTAATGTACATAAATGTCTTTTTTTAATTTATTTCAAGCTCTCATAAATCAAAAGAAATATTTTTACGTCATTTTTGTTTTCTTTCTTGTTGCTTTTTTTTTAAAGGATGTATCACTTAAAAATCTTTTCTCGCCTCTTGCAAAGGTACTTTTGAGAAACGGTTTTTATAATCGAGATGCATTTTTATTTGCTAACTTTACTTACATTATAAGTACAAATATTGTTTTTTAATTCTTGATATTGGCAAATAAACGGTTTTGAATTTTCTTTGGTTCGAATAGTGATAGTGCTTTAAAGAGCGGTCAAGAAAGGTTGCAACTCGTTATTGAATGTAAAAATCTTGATCTTATCATAGATAGCAAACTTAAATGTCGAACTCATATGACGCAGTACGATGGACCTGAAATAGCCTTTGACCGAGAGTTTTCTCGAATTTTAATTCTTGCAATTTTGGTCGCCTTGAATACTGTTTTCAAATAAAGATTCCAGCGCGTGTAAAAATCTTTCGTATTTGATTTAGATGACAGGGTATTCGAGACAAAAAAGTCCACCCTAAAAATCTTGAAAAATAAATTTTTTAGCCAAAAACATTAAAAAAAAATTAATATTAAGGGGGACATTATTGACAGAAATTGCGTTTGTATGACGTCATCACCCCTCAGAGCCCCTATGCCATTTTTTTAAAAATAGGAATAGAGATCGAGTGACATTAAAGGTCATTTTATTCTCTACATAGCCCTATTTTTATTTTATTAATTCGTTCTCAATAAATATGAATAAATGTGGATAAAAAATAAACCTTATTTTTAATGAAAACATTAAAAACTATCCAACACCTATTTTATTAAATGTTAAAAATGATCTACGTTGACCTCCATACAAAAATACAATTGTTCAAAACGTTTGCGCACATTAGCGAACATTTCGGGCGTTATTAACTGACATTCGTTAACAATTGTATTTCAAAAATCTTCAAGGAAGTCAGGCTTTGTGGCAAAGACTTTACCTTTCAGATGACCCTATAAAAAAAACTCCAAAGGGTTAAGATTAGCAGGTCAGGATACCAGCCTAAGTATACATACAGTGTGTCCAAAAAGGCCTTAAAAATTAAAAATAAAAAGTCCTTAACAAAGGAAAAATACCTTTTATAGGTAAATGGTAAAAATTAATTTTTTTGCATGTTTTCAGATTTCTGCATCAAGAAGACTGGTCAGCTGTCAATTTTATTATTTTAAATAGAACACCCCATTTATTAATACATTTTTGGATTCTATGATAAATTCTAAATACATTTCATATTTATAACACTGTACTGTACTATAAACTGTTTTTCAAAATATCAAAAATTGAAAATCAAAATTTTTAAAAACTTTACCAGGCTCCAAAATCTAAATGATTTAACTTGGAGAAATACGGGATGCACTTTCTTATCGAAGTCTTTCATAACCTATCGTTTAACAATAACTTTAGATTTAAGTGAAGCTTAAATAAAGAAAACAAATTCCTAGTTTGAAATTGTCAAGCAAATAATGCCCTTATTTAATAAAGGTATTGGAATAGAAACTTTGGCATAAAGCAAAACCATTTGTTCAAAATGCTTTCCTTGCACTTCCTGTCAATACGGAAGATTAAAATAATATTTGTCAATAACGTTTCGAATCATTTCTTGTTAATGTGGCCAGCTTTATTTGTTTTGCTTCTTTTATATTTTTAGGTTTAGTGACAAATACTCTATTTCCCAAATGGCCCCAAAAAAGTAATCTAAACGGGAGAGCTCTGGGGATCTAGCTGGCCATTCTATGGTACCATAAATCCATCTATTTGGAAAAGTAAAATTTAAATAATCACGCACCTCTCGACTATACTGCGGAGGAGCTTCATCTTGTCGAAACCATACTTTTCTATTTCTATTAATTTCAGGAACACTGCTGTTTTGACGCATTTTTACATACTTTACGGAAGTCAGGTTTCCCTCAATAAAGTGCGGGCCAATTTTGTGAATTCCAAATATCCCAGCCCACACACTAACTTTTTGGGGATACTGGATACAGACTTCCCGCATCCAATGTGGATTTTTATCGGTCCAGTACCTGCAGTTTCGGCGGTATAAAATGCCATGAAGCATAAACGTAGTAAATTCATCCAAAAACACAATGTTATTTAATAACTTCTGATCTTGTTCTAGTTTTGCCATGATTGTTTCACAAAATTCGACCCTCTTGTCAAAATCATCTTCCAAAAATCCTTGTACCAAGTAAATTTTAAAAGGACGGAATTTACCAGCTTTCAAATTATTTCAACAGATGATTTACGCATTCCGTAAATTAGTGACCTTTTCATATGGTCTAATACGATCTCCATAACCCCTTATTAACCTTAATGTAAATTTTTCTCTTTAATTGAGCCATTTCAACAATATTGAACTTGAGCGAAGACGTCAAATCTATTAATCAAAGTCGAAGTATCCCACCAGAAAAAAGTATAAATAGTTAGATTTTTTTCAATTTAGATTTTAAAGATTTTGAATTTTAATTGTTGATATTTTGAAAATAATTCAAAATTGATCTAGGGTGTTATACATGAAATGTGTTTAGAATTTATCATAGAATCCAAAAATGCATTAATAAATGAGGTGTTCTATTTAAAATAATAAAGTTGACAGCTGACAAGAGAATTGACGTGTTCGAGCGTTTTCTTAACCAGCTAATTCGTTTATCTGTAAAAGGTATTTTTCCAGACTTTTTGGTCACACTGTATATTAAGGTTTTGAGCTCCCTGCGTATGTGTTTCTGGGGTTTCTGAAATTCATGGGGATTAGTGTCTCTCCAGTATCAACACTAGTCACATTGACTTCAGCATGTAAATAAAACGAGCATTCGCCCGAAAAGCATTGTACAACACATTGTACAGCAAATCTCTTTCAGCAAAAATCACTAAAGTACTCACAAAATTGTACACGACGATCAAAATCATCTTCATTTAGCTTAAATACTAGTTTGATTTTATAGGAATGATATTTCTGTAATTTTAAAATTTTGTGAACAGTACTTACACGCCAAATGCGGTAACAATTTTTCGAGCAGATATTTTAGGTTATCATCTCAACATGACCTAACATTCAAATTTCTACCACTTCATTTCTCACTGAATGCTGAATATTGTTTTGTACTAGCCCTGTTTCTTGAAACTTCATCAAATCCATTACATAAGGATGATTTACCCTTATATTCAGATGATTATCATTAAAAGCCCGTGCTGCTGCTCTAGCAGACTTAGTTTGTTGATAATAAACACCCAGCAACTTAGTTCTTTCTTCTTTCTTGCAGCGTATAAACCATTGTTATCAATAACACCAGGACTAGATTAAATAAATACTTCGTGCTACTAAAAATAAAAGTATAGAAGATGCAGTCAATTGTAATAAACAGAACAGATAGGAAAGTGTTTCGACTGTGACGAGAGGTGCATGGCAGTATTTCTCGACCTCAGCAAAGCGTTCGACACTGTGACACATGATACTACGCTAAAAAAAACGGAAAATATTGGGATTCGAGGGATCCCTTACAACCTGTTTGAAAGTTACATTAACCAGAGAACACAGAGCACCAAAATAAATGGAGTTGTCAGTTTGCTGGAGTTGCAATAATGATTAAAGAAAAGTCATGGAAGGATGTAAAGACTGTTGCGGAGTCTTCCATGAAAAAAATTAAAACTTGGCTTGGTTTAAATTATTTAACACTAAACTCAGAAAAGTCAAGCTTTTTATGCTTTTCTGTAGATTCAAGAACATCTAGCGCATTAAAAGAGATCACATTACACGAAAACGACTATGGCATAACTGAATGTTCTTGCACCCAGCAAATAAAAAGGCAGACCAAGGTTAAATATTTAGGTGTTATTTTTGATGAAAATCTAAACCATGTTGAGTATATTTCCACTGAAGTTCGGTTTTATAAATTTCGTCAATTAAGACAATTTATGCAAAAAAGACCCTTACGACCATTTATCAAGCTCTGGTTGAATCAATTTTAAACTATTGCATAATAGCATGGAGCGGAACAAGTAAGACCATCCTGAAACCTCTTATGATTACCCAAAAATATGTTCTGAAGGTAATGTTTAACAAACCAAAATTGTATTCCTCGGTTATTTTATTTAGAGAAGCTAGATTGTTGCAAGTAAATCAAATTTACTTGAAAGCAGTGCTTAGGCTTCTGTGTAAGAATCCACACTACTTGCATTTAATATCTCACAATCAGAATACTAGACAAGCTTTAAATAGGAATGTAACTATCCCAAAGACCCCAAAAACTAAATATCAAAAAACTTTAACATATATCTCAGCAAAAATATATAATCAACTTCACGTAGAACTCAGAAATAAACCCTATAACAAAATTAAAAGTAGAATCCACGACTGGATATTAGATGATAACGTCACTTGGTTAGTATAATACATATGAAGCTTACACGGCAAAAACGATGAAAGTCAATTTTTACGGTAAAAGACAATATTAATACCAAAAAACTGCGCGTAAAAAGTAGAATCGAATGACCCGGGCTTCTTGGCAATATCGCTGAAAGTCTAAAAGTTATTCTCAACAAATAATCGTACCCACGACAAAAACGCTGAAAGTCGATGCAAAACACAGCAAAAACGTTGTAGGTGCTTTTGGGCGGTCGCTAAACAACACAACGATTAAAAAGTTCAGTTCCCGCATACACGTACACGGGTCCGGTTCAAGTCTGTGCTTGTTGTGTTTATGTTTATCTACATATAAGTAGTGTCTTTTTAAAAATTTTGTGATGGAGAGAAAGGCAGAGACTGTAAATCGTGAAAGCAGTGATGAAAGTACTGAGCAGAACTTAAACGTGGGATCTAAAAAGAGAAAAAAATTGGAAGAGTATGTGATATTATGAAAAAATTAAGGTTAAGTTCACACGAAATAGGGCCAGACTGTAAGTGCTCCAGGTATAAATGCTTTCAAAATATTGGACTTTTGGAAAGAAATACCATTATTAAGGAATTTAATAGCATGTCAAGCAGAGATGAGCAGAACAGTTACTTAACTGGTCTTGTATCCATGATTTCCATAAAGAACCGTAGGCCAAGAAAAAATGAAAATGATGCCAAATTTCGCGATAAAGCATATTTTTATAAAGTAAGAGTTCAGCGACAGGTTGATAACCATAGTAGCTGTATTGAAGTGCCCGTTTGCATAAAGGGTTTTGTTTCATTACACGGAATTACTAGACGTCGCCTACAAATAATTCAGCAGTCCCTAAAGAAAACTGGTAAGGCGCCTAAAGATATGAGAGGTAAATATAAATACGTACATTGTGCAAAGCCTTCGACCACATCTGCGGCCGTAAAAGATCATATTTGCTCCTTCAAGGGCAGGCAGAGCCACTACAGTCGAAAAAAATCTACAGTCGTGTATTTACCAGACACTCTAACTAAGACATACATAACTAAGACTACAATATGTATAAGGCTTTAAATAGAGAGTAAAGAGTTCGAAGCAATAGCGATGGATTTCCAAAAAAACCTCCCTATACCAAACATTACAACCAACGATGTATATCAGAAACGACAACTTACTTTTTGTTCGTTTAATATTCACGTGCTGTCTACTGCCGACTTCTATTTTTATTGTTACCCCGAAAATATCACAGCTAAGGGATCAGAGGAAGTTATTTTATTTTTGCATCATTTTATATTTTCGCAGTTAGACTCCAGTGTAGGTCAAAATAAAAACTATAATCTTTTTAAATTCATTCATTACGTAGTTATTTCCACACGAAGACTTGACAGCATAAAAATGATTTTTCCAATAAGAGGCCATTCTTATTTGGAGTGTGACAGGAATATGGGACTCATTAACCAGCGGACCAAAGCTGAAACTCTTGAAGATTGGTTGGACGAATTTAGGAGAGCCTGCACAAAACCTAGCGCATTTAAAGTCATAAAAGTAGATCAGTCCTTAATTCGCCAATGGACTCAATTTCTTTCGCCGAGTTTTAAACCAAATTGCCATTTGCTGTCAGACCTATTTGCGAAATAGTGTGTGAAGCCATTCATCCTCAATATATTTTATTAAGAACAAACTACAATGGACCCTTCGAAACTTCTGTGATTCGTACCATCGCTATTGTCCCAACTGATGATATAGCAGGAACCCAAGAATTTTTTTTGCCCGACAGAAGTTATACTGGTAATAAATTTATATTTATACCTACTAGCTTTTCTTGATTACTTTTTTTTTAGAATTATTGCCAATTAGTCTGGAAAAGTAGAAAGACTTGCAACAACTGAAGCAGTTTTGTGGTGACGCTGCCAAAAATTTTTTCGAGAGACTCGCTCACAAGGCAACAAGTAAAGGATTAAGAGTTAATAAGCAAATGGAACGAAAAACTGTAAACAAAAAGTAAAAGCTGCGAAAAATGCGCTAAGAAAAAATAAAATAGAAGAGATAATTCCTATTTTTATGACGTAAATTTCTTTACTATTAATGTTTATTTGTATTTACCTTGTTGTAGTAATAGTTCGTAGTATTATCTATTGGACTTGTGGTGATCAAAAAAATTTATTTCTGACTTCCATCGTTTTTGTTATTTTTTTTTGACATACAACGTTTTTGTAATTTTTTTTTTGTGTACTTTCGATCAAATGATAGAAAATAAAAAAAAATAGAAAAAACATAACAGTCTAAGAATAATTTTATCGTTTTTAATGATAAATGGCAACCCGTTGAAAAACATTTTGATTTAAAATTTGAATTATATGATTCCAAATTTAGTCTTTAAACTTTAAAATTCATTTTCTGGCAAATAAATTAAAAGTGACCTTAATCGTTTTTGCCGTGTAGGCTTCATATAGTACTGTTTATTTTCTTTCCTGTTTTTTTCCCTTTCTTTCCCCTAATTTAATTTAATTTTATTTTATTTTTTGAATCACTTTTGTTTGTATATTATTTTCTTAAAAATTATTTTTATTTTAGTTAATTAATTTGTATAGACAGGAAATGCACACACAGTATTTGTAAAATACCATTGTGCATTAGGTATTCTTATAGCGGTTAAACAGTTGTTATTTTGTAATGTAATAATGTATGAATGTATTATCTCCTGAATATATTATTGGTATCATTTTACTGTTGTTATTACTGACTTCAACAAAACACCGACACCAAAATAAAAATAAGTAAACCAACAAAAACGTCAAAAAATGCAGATTTTTATTGCATATTATGATGTTATTTCAAAATGACAAATTTATGTCAAATGACAAAAATAACTTGAATTTTCGGAATGTATTTTTTTTTCTTGATTAGAGATAACACCCGTATAATTAAAAAAAAATAAATTTATGCAGACAACAAAAAATGCAATATTTAAACTTTTGAAAATAAAAATAGGGCTAGGTAGAGAATAAAAGTATCTTTAATTCAAGGTGTAGCACTCAACCCCTATTCCCATTTAAAGAAGTTGAAGGCTCTGGGGGTGAGAGGATGACGTCAGAGAAACGCAATTTCTGTCAATAAATGTCCCCCTCAATTTAAATTTGACATGTTCGGCCGTTTTTGGCTACACAATTTATTTTTCAAGATTTTCGGGGGACTGTTTTATCTCGGACACCCTGTATAATCTTTGGGCAGATGTGCATTTTGGTAAAAACTCCCGCAAACTTGATTGCGCTCTTTTCTTTTCTTCAGTTCTATAAAATATAGTATACTAATTAGTGTAAGTGTAGTATTCATTCAAGTATTTTCTTTAATATTGTATCTTTACACTTTTTTATACTTGCTCTATTCAGTTAGCAGTATTAGCTGCCTTCGCTGAGCTTAAAATAAAGTCGATCAATATTAATAATGAATTTATCGAATAAAGAGAGCAAGACAACGGCATTTTAATATTTTGTATCTGAAAATACCGCAATAAAGATGCCTTTCCGAACAGGGTGTGGCTCCAAAAAATTTACTGTCAACAATTCAAGTTGTCATAAGTTATAGTGACTGAAACTAATTTCCAAGTTTAGTTAAAAATCTATAATATCGTGGCCATGGCAAATAAGAGCAATAAGAGTAGCGAGTCCTTGGCCGCGAAAGTCAGAGCATCTGTGTCCAGTAAAAGGGCGCCAGTCGATGTTAAGGAAATGATTAAGTCTTCCAATGCGTTTGGGGTAAGAAAACTCTCATAGTAATACATTAACCTACTGTTCTGCGATTATCTTCGAATGTTATGAAACTGCACTGTTAAGTTGTTGAGAAAACCTTAATATCATCCATGACCATAATATTTTTCCCAATTTGGGTAAGGATCGCTGATCGTTTCTTTCATGGTTCAAAGAATACTGAAAATGATGAAACTCAACACTTACCTGGATTGGTCGTGTAATGTAATATGCGATCATAATTTAATGTTTCTCAATTATATTTATGTCACCAGCTTAAAAGTTTTTATTTTGAATTGGCCAGTACTAATTGTAAATAAATTACATAAATTTCAATCTTTTGTACTGGCTCTGCTTTTGACTTTGAGTAGCTTAGTCAAATTTAAAAATAAAATTCTTTCACCTTAAAATTCCTAATCTGAGAAATCTCTGGATCTCGCAGGTTTCCGTGCATAGTTTCGACGGCATTCCTGAAATTGCTATGCACCGAGGTGTATTAAAATGAACTTACCTATGGATAAGGTAACTCGTGTAATGAAAGAAGTGAGATATTAAATTAATTTTTTTTAATGTTCGATTAAATTATTAATTAGGAATTCCATATCAAAAAATGTCCCAGATGTTTTCTTAGGAAAAAACCCTGGGATCCGTCAATTTTTGTGTTATTGACCTTTCTTTGTGGTTTATTCTGTATTAGTTAAAAAAAAAGAGACAAGAAACAAAATTATTACATTCTAGAAATTGTTGAATCCTAAATTTTTTGACATATGTTTTTTCCATTTAGAGAACCAGAACTAGAAGCGGATATGCAGAAACATTAGATAAATTGCGCAAAGAATTTTATGAAAAATGGGAAAAAAATCAGTCTTCGCCCGTTGATGGTCTGGAGAATTTCGACCGATTAAGAACTTTGGGTACTGGTTCTTTTGGAAGAGTAGTAAGTTAACCCCTTAAATACACCGTCATTTTTTTATTGACATTATTTTTATCAGTTTTTAGTTCAACATAAGCAAAACAAATCATATTACGCAATGAAAGTAATAGACAAAATAAGGATAATCAAGCTAAAGCAAATAGAACACACCCTATACGAAAAGAAAATCTTGGAATCAGCCAAATTTCCTTTTTTAATCTCGTTGGAATTTTCCTTCAAAGATAACAGTTTTATTTACCTACTTATGCCATTTATTAATGGTGGTGAAATGTTCACCCATTTAAGAAAGTACGTTTAAATAATAAGATAATTACAAATTGGGCAAATTTTATTTTATTATTAGGGCTCACAAGTTCGACGAGAATTTATCAAAGTTCTATGCCGCCCAGGTGCTCTTAGCTTTAGAATTCTTGCACTACTGTGATGTCATATACAGGGATCTAAAACCAGAGAATATTCTAATAGATATGAAAGGATATCTGAAGATTGCTGATATGGGATTTTGTAAGGTATAAGAATTTCAGCATTATGCATTAATTTTGGTACAATAAAATCCTGTTGGTATTTTTAGATTGTTAAAGGTCGTACCTGGACACTCTGTGGTACCCCAGAATATATCGCACCAGAAATCATACTCAGTAAAGGATATGGTAAAGCTGTGGATTGGTGGTCTTATGGAGTTCTCTTATTCGAAATGTCTGCTGGATTTCCTCCCTTTACCTCGAGTGATCCCATGAAGGTATTGTATTATTATAGTTAAAAATGTCTTAAAGCTTGCAATTCAGAGCCAGCCTACAGATTAAATTATGAAACCTTCTACTTACTTTAATTGCGAAAAACTTGATATAACCTTGCTTTTATTAAGCTCTTCGGCATTCGTTTAGAACACACAGAAAACGCTTTCATAGTATGAATGGGATACACATTGAGTCAATGGGGTACTGTATTTGCAACACCTGAATGACATTTGAAAGTCGTACAGTGGACTTCGGATATAACAAACCCGTTTAAAGTGAACATTCGGTTATAGTAAACGCCTATTCAAATACCCAAAAAAACTACCATAAGAACAATGTAATTTTTTTCCGTTTATAGCGAACCCGCTTATAATGAACTCACGGGTAAAGTGAACTAAATTTTATCAAGACCAAGAAAAATATTTTGCTTATAGCACAGATCTAAGAACACAATAAAAATAAATATTCGCGTAGAAACTAGCGTATATCTGTGCTTATAGTGAACTTTTCGGGGAATCCCACGGTAATTCCCCGATAATTAAATTTAGCACGATCGCCGTTGTTTTGTTGTTAGTGGCATTTCACTTCACGCGTTACTTACTGTGAGTTATTTATACGAGTATTTTGCTGTTTTGTGCTGGGTGCTAACTAAGTCTTGGATAGTCAAAATGGAGAAGCAAAAGCGTAAAGCTTTAACATTAAAAGAAAAATATGACATTCCAAAAATGAAAAGTGGTGTTAAACAGAGTGATATTTGTCGTGAATTAAATTTGCCAAAATCAACCGTTTGCATAGTTTGGAAAAAGAGGGAAGCGATTTTATCCGCATAATGTAAAGTTAATGCAAAGTGTAAAAGACTTAGAAAATCGGCTCATGAAGGGGTTGATAGAGGACTTTTACAGTGGTTTACACAACAAAGAAAGGAAAACGTTCCATTAAGTGGTCCTATTCTTCAAGAAAAAGCTAGTGAAATGGGTAGTAAAATTGAAGGAAAAACTTTTGAATGTTCTAGAAGCTGGATTGAACGCTTTAAGAAGAGACACTGTATTACTGGAGGGAAAATTATTGGCGAGTCTGCATCAGTTGACATGGATGTTGTTAATAACTGGTTTACTACTGTTTGGCCCGATCTTCGTTAGAATTACAGCAGTAATGACATTTTTAATGCTGACAAGACCGGACTTTTCTATAAACTAACCCCAGATAAAACATTAAAATTTGTTGGAGAAACCTGTGCTGGCGGAAAACTTTCTAAAGTTAGAATAACAGTGCTAGTCGCTGCAAACATGTCTGGAACAGAAAAAAGAAAGTTGCTTGTTATCGGTAAATCCGCCAATCCTAGATGTTTTAAAAACAAAATGTTGCCACTAATACAGAGTAAACAGTAAGGCATGGATGACATCTAATTTGTTTACTGAAGAGTTGCTCCAGTGGGATGCAGAGTTACAGAAGAACAAGAGGAAAATATTACTTTTAGTCGATAATTGTCCAGCACATCCCGAAGTTCCTCTAAACCAAATTAAATTGGTCTTTATGCCTCCTAATACCAGTTCAAAGCTGCAGCCTATGGATCAAGGAGTAATTCATTCATTGAAGAGTCATTACAGAAAAATAATGATAATAAAAATGTTAGAGGCAATTGATAATGGACAAGATTTTTCAGTGAGTCTTTTAGATGCTGTAAACTTCATACATCTAGCTTGGCAGGAAGTAAGTGCAAAAACCATTGCAAACTGTTTTAAGCATGCAGGATTTTTTGAGGTAGAAGATGAATTTGATTCTAACGATGACTAAAAAAACATAGTAATCAAGAAAATACTGACATTCAAAGATCCGTTGAAGAGGAAATGAGAAAAAGGATAAATGACTTTGACTTGCAAAAATTCATTTCTATTGATGACCATGTTATTTCAACCGAATCTATAACAGAGTTATAGATTCTATAACTGTTATCCAGTCAGTGAAACTGTTATCCAGTCAGTTTCAAAAGGTACTATAAAACTAAATTTAGAATAAAACTAACCTTTTGTCATTTATTTTTTTTAGCAGTAAATGTAGAAGTCGGAAGTTATCGAAAGCGATCAGGAACCTAATGAGGATGTTGAAATAAATATTCCATCAATTAGAGAAATGACGCTGAAAATGACGGAAATACGCACTTTTTCTGCAATCACATGAAGTTCCAGAAGAAGTCTGGAATAGTTTTTCTACCCTAGAGGGATATATAAGTAAAATAAGTTTTTCAAACAGACTTATACAAACCAAGATTTCTCAGTACATATACTAAGTAGTTACAGACACGTAGATTATGACTTAGTAGCTATGTACATATTGTATATGTGTTATAAAAACTGTATGTTCTGCTTATTTTATTTAGTGATTAAAATACATATACATACATATTCTAAAATTAACACCACGCTGTTTTTCTTTTAAAATTAACTTCGGCTATAGTGAACCTATTTTGATGTATTTTTCAAGTTCACTATATCCGGAGTTGACTGTACTTCTATTTGTGCATATCTACTTAAAATTAGTTCAAACATAAGAATCATTGAAGTAAATTGTGATCTTATTTAAACATTATTAAAATGTAATTAAACTAACATATAAAATGATTGAATTTCATTGATTTTTAATTATATGCTATGTTACATGCAATGAAAGGTTCGAATAATTAAAAATAGGTATAATCTTGAGCAAACATTAGGTGTAAACTACATTAATATGAATTCTTAAAAATATTTTTTTTTACAAAAATTATTATTTATCTTAAGGTAACACTTAAGAAAAACATTTGTCTATTTCTGTCAAATAGACACAAACGCCAGTCTGTTTGAATGGTATATGGACTTGCGTTTTTGAATTCATTCAGATATCGAAGTATGGAAACCAAGTCAAAAATCGCATAAAAATTTGCGATCCAGATATTTACTTTCTGAAATACGGATCTTTAATTTTATGCGATTTGACTTTTTAAAGGAGTTGAAAGTCCAAGCCAGAGGTGAAGGACAGAATTTTTATTTCTGTAGGTGGATCATAAAATAAAATACATAATATCTAACCCAGTATAACTATGAAACATAACAAAATATTTCTTTCTGAATTTAAAAGGAACAAAAAGTAAAAGTAGGTACATACAAATTCGAATTATTTAATTACTTTGTTATCTTGTTGGCAATAACTCACAAAACATTTTCACAGCAATGGAGCAAGATTTTTTCTAAAATAAAAGTAGAAAATTCCATGATTTCTGAATATTTACATAAAAATATCTATATCAATAGGAAATCGTTTAGATAGCCAGATTGCGACCATGATAAATTTTCATTATTTTATACAACAAAACATAAGAAAAAACATTGTATACTATAACTAACCTGCAAATACTTGTACTAAGGAGTTCAATTCTCAGGAAACCAGCAAGTTGCTCATTATTTAACCATGAATAATGTCACCATGAATAAATGTTAACCATGTTAATAATAATATTTATGATATTATATTCATAATATTAATTATTGATGTTAATATCATAAGCTTTAATTGCAAAATTTTTTAAATGAAATTTTTCCTTGATTGCATAAGCTTTAAATACAATAATTTCTCTTATTTTCAATGAAGTACACATTTCCCTTAGTTTTAAATATATATAAAATCATTTACCTAATAACAAGATATTTTCATTTAATATTATTTTGATATGGTCTGAATATGTTACTTCGAATACCATCACTTATTTATCCTTAATTGTCTCAAACTTATTTAATTAAAAAAAACTTTTTTTTATTGGATAAATGAAAATGCAAACAATCAAAGTTTTATTATTTAATATATTAGAGTGTTTTTTCTGTGAGCTTTTACTAAATAAGTAAATTATATTTTCATGTTTAATTACTTTTTAAATAAGTTTGTCTAAAGAGCGAGTACAAGCGATAGAATAGCTAATATAAAATCAATAGTAGATAATTATAGAAAACTCGACTTTAGATTAAACTGTGAAGTAGCGAATTTACGTGTTTTTGATAATTAAGTGAACTACTTCTATAATATGTTTAAAATGTGTTTTTAATAAGGATGATTTTTTCTCATTTTTAAATATAAAAAATATTAACAGCGTTCCGTGTTTTTAAATAAAATGATACTTATACTCTAAAAGTATGAATATTATTGTTAATAGAAACATATTTATAAATAAATATAAGTACAGTTATTAATTATTATTATTTCGAATCAGCTCATCATAGTCATTGATTTGCAGATGGATAAAATGTGTATAAAGTTATTTCGTATACATAAAAAGTAATTTGACTTTTATTTGAGTACGTAAACAGTAATTTGAAGTTTATTTGACATTTAATTTATAGTTTGTCAACAAATGTTTTGACATTTTTTTTACCAAGTCGTGCCTAAAGTAATTTAGATAAGATTAAGAAGTACAATTTTTTTTTAAACAAAGGTAAGTAAATAAATTGGTGGGGCATATCGCCATTATGATCTGTAGGAACCTAGCGGGTAAAAACTGGGGATGCTCCCCAAAAATACTGCGATGGATGTACCCCATGATGGTTAAACCCATAATCACATATGGGGCAGTGGTGTGGCATGACACTACAAAGTTAAGTACAGTAAGGCGTAAACTTGACAAGGTTCAAAGACTTGCATGCGTATGCATCACAGGAGCTATGAAAACATGCCCCACAGCAGCACTGGAGGTCATAGTTGACCTGGCACCTCTTCACCTGGCAGTAGAGGGAGCTGCTAAAAGGGCCATGTTTAGATTAGCAAGGGATAAAACGAACAGTAGGGACATTGATCAGAGAGCCTGGGTATCTCAAACAAGATCCATTCCCCTGTTCGATCTTCCCAAGGACGATATAACTCGGGAATATCACTTTGTTACGAATTTCAGTACAAAAATTGACAGCAAAAGTGACTGGGAAATTGGATCTGTCGCCCGCTCACTTAAACAGAATACTATCAAATGGTACACAGATGGTTCTAAAACCGAAAAAGGAACAGGAGCTGGAGTATTTGGGCCTGGCACCAAATACTCAGAGCCACTGGGAAAATACACCAGTGTCTTTCAAGCGGAAATACACGCTATAGAAAGATGCGCTCAATTAATCCTGAACAAAGACTACCTCAAGCAGGACATCGCAATCTTCACCGACAGTCAAGCAGCCATAGCAGCACTGAGTTCACATGTCATCAGTTCTAAAATGGTAAGAGACTGTTTGGGCAAACTTAATGAGGTAGGAAAGAGAAATAAAGTCACAATATTGTGGGTACCTGGACATACAGGCGTGCAAGGTAACGAAGAAGCCAATATTCTGGCAAAAAAGGGATCTGGTTCTCAATTTGTAGGACCGGAACCTTTCTGCGGCATAGGAAAGAATACTTACCTATATGAGCTTACAAAAATGGAGGATCAACTCAGAGAAAGCCTCTGGGATGATCATCCAGGGTTGAGACACTCCAAGATGTTCCTTGGAACCCTCGACCCAAAAAAATCTAAAGCTCTAGTAAGTTTAACTAAAACTAAACTACGGATTGTAACAGGATTCCTAACAGGGCACTGTCACCTTCGAGAACACCGCAGGAAACTAAAACTAGAACAGACAGGTGAATGCAGATTCTGTGGGGAAGAGGAAGAGACCCCAGAACACCTAGTAACTACATGCGAAACAGTTGCCGAAAGTCGTGCCATGCACCTCGGTAATTATGAAATTCCAGAAGGAAATATCTCATTACTGGAACCGTCACAACTACTAGCCTTTATTAAAGCCATAGGATTGTACGAAGTAATTTGACTTGAGAATAACATCAAGCAGTAATTAGAAAGGGGCACACAATAGATCTTTTAGGTCGCAGTGAAACTTCACCCTTATTTTAATCTAATCTAATCTAATCTTGTCAACAAATGTTTTGACATTTTTTTTACCAAGTCGTGCCTAAAGTAATTTAGATAAGATTAAAAAGTACAATTTTTTTTTAAACAAAGCTAAGTAAATAAATTGGTGGGGCATATCTATCTCCCAGCGCATTCTCCATTTTTTTTATAGTTAGTTTCAATCTTATTTTGCCTTGTAATGTGTAAATAAATAAATATTCATAAGAAAACGACATTTTAAAGAACTGTCGTAGCTCGCCTCGTATTTATCTTTTTAAAAAAAGCTAAGTAAATAAATTGGTGAATGCCCTGGGAGATAGAAAGGCCCTCCGCATTCACCAGTTTTTTTTTTAGTTATTTTTTATCTTTTTTTTGACTTTTAACTGATATAACACAACTTTTTTAATTTTCTGTGCATCAACGTATAGATTGGGTCGACCGAAAAATAATAAAGCATAAAATTAAAATGTCATTTTAAAAGTGAGATTGTAACATGAACTTGCCTTTAAACAAAGAAAGTAGTTTTCTGGTCTCTGACTGCACTGCATCACACACAATACAAATTGTTTGTCATTATACCAAAATGTATAGTTTCCCAATAATTATTACAAAAAAACACAATCACACATAAACAAAGAAGAAGACAAGATCAAATAATCGTTAAAAATTAGACGCTGTGCCCTGAAATCGACAAATTAGTTGCGTAAAGAAAAATTGTTATTGAGAATTCCGTCTATTTCGGACAATTTTTCAAAAAAGAAAAGTAAATATTATGTCTGGTAACTTAGCAGAATATCGGGGATTCTAGGCATATACCGATGAGGCGTATACCCAACGGGCTTTATACTTATGGGCTTTTTCACGTCATGAAAGGAAATAACCAACGTATGTTTTACATGTCGAATCTCGGATACGTAGTATTCCGCAGACATTTTTACGGCGTTAAAGGCATCACGTCAGTTAATAATTATGATCTAAGGTGTATACGCGGCTTTAATATGTCACATGACGGCGTTCAATGTATTGTCAAACTCTCAAGGAAATAACATTTTGGCAGCCACTGATTTTTCAATTTGATTCATATTACGTGGTGACCTTTGAACCCGCACGATAAGAGCGAAGGCGACTATATATTGTATGTGCCCTGTGGGGTCACTCATTTACATGTTTCATATTTTTAATATTGAAAAAATAAAAAAGGAAGCTTTTAAAAAAAAAATGCAGAATAACAATACTATTTTATCATATTCACTGCCAAATAGCTGTTATTTAAGAGAACTAACGGTTTAATTTGGTATGCTTCTAATTACATAATTTTATCAATACCTCTGTGGCTGTTAACTTGATTGGAAATAAATTTAATTCAATTTTATTTCATTTATGTCATTTTCAAATTAAATTTAAAGGGTTTAATGAAGTATTTCGATAACAGCACAAAAACTGTTTTAATAATGATTTTCATTAAATCTATGAGGATATGTTGGCTTAATTCAAATAAAATTTTATTAACTAAAAACAAAATAAATATTGATAGCATATCGCGAGGTATTCTAAATCGAATAAAATTTAATTAAGGACCATTTGAATAAAATGTTAAGCTGGAAGGTCTGAAATTATTTCTTTATTATATTCCAAATTTTAATTGGCGTGCAGCCGGTGCGGCTAATATTTCAACAAATTATCCTTTTGAAATTACGAAATAAAGTTTTCTCTTTTTTATTTAAAGAATGAATTATTTACAAGGTAAATGCATAGACTGAGAAATAATCTCAGCATCTTTAAAATCCGGTTTAAGTTTTGAATGCTGTCCCTAAACAACTTTCGGTACTGAATATGGACCTATTTTAGTAATGGGATAGATTAAAGCAATAAACTGAAAACCAGAAAACAATATACTAGGACACTTTTTACATAACAATAAATCTACAATAATACAAGCTATAAAATTAAGAGCAATTAAAATTCATTATTAATCTGAATTAGTTTTGATACGGGATTCATAATTCCATGATTTCTTTGGATTTGGCAAATTTTACTTCAAGTGTAATTTTCTGTCATTAGAACGCAGATAATAATTTATCAATCAAGGAATTTTTTTTTATTTATACAGGGTGATTTTTAAGTTGATACTTTTTTTTAATTGTGTATAGAACTCGGTAAAAAAAAAAAAATCAAATAACTTTATTAAAAAAACCGAAAAATAAAAAAATTGCATTGCCAAAATGTTATAAAATGAGTCCAATACGGTTCTCTCTAATTTAAATAAGTTGTTCAAAGTTGTCACTATTAACTTCAACACAACGATTTGCTCGACGTAACCACTGTTCCGTAACGGCACGCAATAGAGAAATCGGTTTTTGTCTAACTGTTGCCGCAGCCTGCTCAATACGTGCTATTAGTTCTTCCTGTGTGTCGATAGGCGTCTTGAAAACTAAACTTTTCATATACCCCCACAAAAAAAAGTCACATGGATTTAGGTCTGGCGACCTTGGTGGCCATGCAACTGGTCCATTTCGGCCAATCCACCGATTTGGGTAACTTATATCCAAAAATTCGCTCACTTCTCGTCTAAAATGGGCAGGTGCTCCATCCTGCAGGAGCCACATAGCTTGCCTGATATTCAGTGGCACGTCTTCTAACAGAACAGGCAGATTATTTTGCAAAAAGTCCAAATAAACATCGCCCGTCAAACGGTCTGGTAAGATAAATGGTCCAACAAGTATCACAATTCCTGCATGGGGATGATGAACAGACCAAACATGCGTATTTCGAAAATTGTTAATTCCGTTTCGGGTGAATGTTGCCTCGTCCATGTCTAAAATTTTGTTCGAAAAATGTTGATCATTTTCATGTTGTTGTAAGAACCATTCACAAAACTGAACTCTGCGGGGGAAGTCTTCAGGCAGTAGCTGTTGTCCATACTTTTGTTTGACTTAATCCGACCTGCCCTGCAACAACTCGAGTACTTGTTGTTGGATTTTCTTCGATGAGATTTAAAATTTGTTCTTCCCTATGAACATTTTCAGGTCTCCTTCCTCTTCCTGCATGCCCTCCACGATGTTCCCGTAAATCGCCAGTTACCCTAGCCCGTTGAATAAGATTTATGAAACTTCTGGGTGTAGGATGATTCCGCAAAGGAAAGCGGTCTGCGTATAATACCGAAGCAGCAGCAGCACTTTGAAGACACTCTCCATAAATAAGCAACATATCCACAAGTTCATTGTTTTCATAACGATGTGCCATTTTTAGGATTTGCAAATTTAAAATTAACAACAATAAACCAAAAGTGTCTAAGACTAACTGATCGGTACAATGCGTGATCGATAATACAAAAATTCGAGCAAAAACTAAACATAAACAGACGATGAAAAACAAACCCATATTCACTTTTTTTATTCTGTATGTCCCTTGTTTTTGAGTGTATCGAAAAAAGTTATTTGAAAAAAATGTATATTTTACCGAGTTCTATACACAGTTAAAAAAAAAGTATCAACTTAAAAATCACCCTGTATAATAGTTTGTTGACCATTTTTATATTTTCAGGTTTACGAAAAAATCATATCCTGTAAGTACAAGTGCCCACCATTTTTCACCTTAGAACTCAGCGATTTGATCCGAAACTTGCTACAAATCGATCTTAGTAGAAGGTAATAAATATACTAAAAAAATGCATCCATAAAAAATAAATATTTAATTTACAGATACGGGAATCTGAGAAACGGTACCGCCGACATTAAAAGCCATAGATGGTTCCATCATACGAACTTTGAAGGAATCTACAACAAGCAAATCGAGCCGCCGTTTAAGCCGAAAACCAAAAACCCGGCTGACACGTCCAACTTTGATGATTTTCCCGATTCGGATCTCAGAATTAGCGAACACAATCTTTATGAAGATCAGTTCGAGAAGTTCTGAAAAGCAACATGTCTTTCGTGACTGTTATGTGTTCTTTTATATGTATGTGTTGACCGTTGTTGTGTTTGACGTGTTCGAGTCAGTGTTGTCTATAATTGGATATTGATCATTTCATAAATGCGAAAGTTTCTATTAAAAGTACATTGAGCTTGCAGCCATTCAAATATTAAATAGATATGAAAAGATGTTGAATTGTCAAGGCTTTAAATTAAAGAATAATAATATAGTTCCTTTATAAATATTGTTAAATGAAATTTAAGAATGTTGGAAATAAACCATTGGCAAATAATAATTTTAAATTATATTTAATTATAATTGGTAGCTAAACCATTATCGTATTAGGGCATAGAGAGCTCAAGTTTACCTTCATGTTTCTTTAAATGTTAAAAAAGGCTCATACTTTGTGTATGTTTCCATGTTTCAATATATGTGATTTGATGAAAATTACCCATAAATTACATTTTATTTACAATAAAATTCTCCTAAGGTTGGCTTCCCTAAGATATTTTATTAAATGTTTGGAAAAATGGTGTTAATTATGTAAAACCAAAAACATTACCAGAAAATATAAAAAGGTAAAAAAATTATATTGCACCAACTCAAATGTTTCAAATTATAAATTAAAATAATATCATTATAGAAATATTTATTGACAAGATCAATTCCAATAGTGTACAGTAATTGGTATAAAGAGCCCATGATAAGTGATTTTTAAATTAATGAATTGAATAAAGAAGATATACTGGGAATTTTTATGTCAAGATTTGAGGAAGTTTTGGCAAATTAAGATATAAAGGAACATATTTTACACTCTTTTTAATCTTCCTTTTTAATCTATATTGATGGTAACGTTAACTAAAAATAAAAAAAACCATTTAAAATAATCGGTATTAGCAAAAAGCAAGGTGATTTTAGCACTTACCAAATAATAAAACATTAGTCACCAGATACGTATTTCGCTCACAATGCCTGCGCAACTTCAGGGTAAGATTAAATTTTTTTTTTTTATTATTTATCAAGAAACTGGAACTTTAGTATTTATCAAGAAACTGGAACTCTAGAATAAAAATTACTTACAAAACAACAAAATGTACGGATTTGTAAAAACAAAATAAGTTTTTTTGTTTTCTCGGATGGGGCTCTTTAGACAGCACTAAGTATGATTCCATATTTTAATTTTATTTCAAAATCTTTCGCCTCGTCAAGTTATTTCAATAGGCGCTTTATCAATTAAGGTTTCCTACTTATACAGGGTGTCAAAAGGTCTACAAAATCTCACCACATATTCCTGAGATCAAAATAGGCCGATTTACCTTAGCAACTTACCTTAGTCCAAAATTGCTGCGATTCCGAAAATGAAAATTTTTTAAATTTATGAACATTTTTTCACTTCTGACTTTAAAAATTGGTATCTAGGGGCTTTTTGGGATCAGAAATACGAATATGCACATTCTTTCACTGTGGCTAGTAGAAGGCGCTTCACATTCCACTTCTATCTTTTTTTGTTTGTAACTTTTTTCTCAGTGTAATTTCTTACTTTTTTTGTAAAAAATTATCAATTTTAACATTAAAATAAAAAGCTCCTTTTGTTTAAGCCCATATTCAATTATTTTAAATAAAAAAAAATAGTAGTTTCATTTAGGCATGAAATTACTTTATTAAAGAATATGGATATTATAATATTGTTCAAAATAGTCACTATTTTGACCAATACAAAGATTTACATGCCTAAGCAAATTAAAATTAAACTCTTAATAGCATAAATTTAATTCCGCATGAGCTCGAAGATTATTTGTTGCGTCTTGAATGCGTTGCCATAAATTCCTCTTCATTATTCACCATTGTCTTGTATATCACGGACTTAATATAACCCTTAATAACCCAGAAAAAAAAGTCCAGAGCAGTCAAATCCAGAGAACGTGGGGATTATTACCTTACTTTACGGGGGCATTATTACCTCTACCCAACTACTTATTTGGGTACCGACCATTTAACTATAATAATACTTATAATACTTTATAGTTTCTGACATTTAATGAAAAAATTTGATAAAGCACCATCATGCATAGACCACATATCTCCGCGACGTTAAAGAGATAAATATTCCAATATATTCGGCAAAGTAGTTTGTAGATGTTGCTGATAAATCTCTTCCATTAATCCTGGAGGAAGAATTACAGGACCAATAATGAAATTGCCAATTATACTAGTCCATACATTAATTCGAATTGAAAATGGTTTTGAGCCTGTAGATTTTCGTCAGCATATACGTGTTCACTATAAAAATTATGTACTTCGTGAACCCAGCTTCATAAGTAAAAAGAATATTATTGCTAAACAGTGGCGGCTCCTGAGGGAGGACTCTGGAATTCCGCCCCCCAAGAATTTTTACATCCTCACATAACATACAATAATCCATATTTTATTACTTCAAATATTAAAAAAAATGTTTACCTAAATATTTCCATGCATATTAACTCGATGCTTCAAGACAAAACTGTTACGAGACAACTCTAACCAATATTTCCTCGATGGATGAACTCAGAAGCCAATGTCCATATCTCAAGGCAAATATCCTGTAGCGTGTGGTGCCGATTAGCGCAATCGGGTGGTAGAACGCGGTGCGCGGGGAAATGCTGCTAGGGACTCAATATGGTTGAGTCCGTGATCGGATTTTCGCATTCGCCTTATTAAGCGGCCTCTGGACTATCAATATTATTGCACAATATTTCATATTGCGTAATATTATTGACTGTCTGTGGATAATATTCAAATATTGTGCAATATATTGACCAAATCAAACTCGCTTTAATATTGATTGCGCAATCTGAAAAAAAGTTACAGTCTATGGGTAATATTGCACAATAATTAATTAATTCTATGTCGAGGGTTTGTGAGAGTTTAGCTCGTGAAATTTGTGATGCTTCCACAGAAAGAGGAAAGAGGGAAAAAAATTTTCAGCCCTGCGAAATGTGAAATGGAAGGATTATATATACTATATATTATAGTAATCGACAAAAGAAAAATGAGCAGTATGACCAGTTACTTCGCAAATACAGAGGGAAATATCCTGAAGTGGATAAGGGTCAATTAATAAGAAAGTTTAACTCATTACGTACCAATTTCGGAAAACAGTTGAAGCGAGTAAAGGAGCGTGAAAAAAGTGAGGCAGGGACCGATGATATAGCAGAACCTACATTATAGTATTTCGAAAAAATAAGCTTTCTTGAAGGTTTGGAGGTGCCATTTAAGTCGCAAAGCTCTGAGCCTGGATAACGAAGAGGCAGAAGAGAACATTGAGAGGTTTGATACGGCTGATATCACTAATCAAAACAAAGTATTTTTTAAAATTTTTATTTATTATAAATAGCAATCGTAATAATTTATACACACATTAGAAAAGTCTAAGGATATTTTTATAAAATAATAAAATTATAAAAAAAAATTTTTTTTGGTGATCAATTTAAATCAAATTTGAAGATTGGCTCATCCTGTAGATTTCTGTGAGACAAACAGAATCTTGACACTGATAACAAATATTTTAGGGATTTTTTCACAAAACAGAAAAAACCATGGTTTTTATATTGCAATAAATATTCTGGTAGTCTCGATTTCGTTCATGGTACAGAGTTACTGCTTTGCAGAGTGAATAAAAAAATTGTGTTTTATCATGGAACGACGTCATTTAACTTTGGACGAGATGAATAGAGCTGTAGGACTTCTTTAAGGAGGCATGCGGCAAATTGATGTAGCTGAGCGTCTAGCAGTCTCTCAGAGCGTTATAAGTCGATTGTGGCGGCGTTTTCGTGAAACTGGAAATCCAGCTGAACAACATCCAGGACGTGACCGCGCTACGACAGCTGCTCAAGATAGATTTTTAGTTTTAACTGCTAGAAGGCAACCTAACATTACAGCTCCTGAATTGGTTATCAACTTGCAGAGAGCACATAATATTACCGTAGGCCGTGATACTATAAGAAATCGTCTCCATGAAGCCAACCTCCACAATCGAAGGCCACTTATTAGATGTCCACCTCTTTCCAGAGGCAATCGCGCTGCGAGATTAGAATGGTGCCAAGAATATCAAAACTGGAATGAACATGATTGGGCTACAGTTTTATTCACCGACAAATCCAGATTTGGATTTTATCTGGATTTTTCATCATTTGGATTTTCATGGCGCCCCCTATGTCATAATTTTAAGATTTGTTACATAAACAAAGCAATTATCGAAATTTTGCTAAAAACAAACAGTAAAGGCTAAATTTAGAGACAAAATTATAAAAATATTACATTAAGTTTATCACCCTGTGTCTTGGTTGTCTTTGACCTGCGGACTAGGAAAATTTAACTTAGCCTCAGTTTTATTAAATGGATTCTCCTGTTAAATTATGTGGCATGATTTATGGAACAACATAATATATAAATTGTCTTACAATCTGTCATATAGATATTAAAAAAAATAATTTATATGTATTTTTATACATTGTTGACACACTATCACTATTCTATGTGGTAATTAAAATCATCTTCAAATTATTCCACAATTTTACTTCATGATAAATTTCAGTTTTCTCAAAATTTTGTAATGTTTTTTGATAACACTTTTTTTTATGACTGTTTTTAACTCCCAGTTTGTTACCGATCATAGATATTTCCAGTTTATTGCAATCTCACACTTGCAATTTAAATTTTGGTATACACTCCTGGACCAGGAAAGGTCACAAAAAATTATTTTTAATTGTATAAGTTTCTGTAAAAAATCATTAAATTACCGGTAAAAAAAAAGGTAATGAAAAAATATTTTGTATAGAATTAAAATAGTTATGTAACAATTGTGTAAAATGATCCTTCTTTTATGAATGAGAAAATTGTCGAATGAACCAAGCCAGTGAACGAGCCAAATTTGGTTCCTAATGAAAATATATTAATATGACAATTGAAAGCGACTTCCAAGACGTGAAACACGAGTGGTTTCGAGCGAAATCTTATAAAAAGATGTGTGAAGTGTGTTGCCAGCAACGGATCAGACGCAACATGTCGGTTGGAAAAAAATTAAATGGCTATCAGACTCCCATAAGATTTTAATAAAATTTTTGTATATGTCTAGGATCGACGTCGAAACATTTGAATTTTGAAAGGTTAGTTGTAATATATAAACTTTGCTAGTATAAATTCATTAATCGATTTACAGAAGTTCTAAACCTGAACACCAGCCCGAATAAATAAGTTAGGAGATGTTCTCTTCTATCAATGTCTGTCATAAACTTTTAGATTATGACAGACATTGAGTTTTTGATCCCCTCCCTCTCCGTTTCATAAATCGTCAACATTTCCATGACCCTTCCCTCTAGTTGATGACGTCAATAATTTACTTATTATTTTATTTTTTGCATCAATTGTACTCAACAAATTTTAATGAATTGTTTTTTAACTGGGAGTAGATGAATAGCACTTCAATTATTGGTTTTTCACTTTTATTGATTCAAAATAGGCATATTTTCTCTATGCCGAATGCAATGTCGAAACGGAAAATCTAACCGAATAGCTGCCACACTGCATCGAATCGATAAATCGACTTAAAAATGTTGACGTCAATTATTGGACAGCCCTCTACCCTTGTCATCATCTGTCAACAAGTGCATGAAAAAATTGTTTAAAAAAATCTATAAATATTATTTAGGATACTTCATTTGTTAATGGTTTATTAATACTACTAATAATACTGAGAACACCTATATATTTTTAAAAATATGCACTAATTTAATTTTTAAGTTATTATAAAAAAATTATAATATTCCTACCATAAGTTTAACATCTTTTTTTCGTTGCTATTATACTTTTTAAACAAAAAACGTACTTCTGAGTTGAACTATAATCAAAAAACATGTATTTCTAAGACTAATTAACTAAATTTACACTTATACAAACACCAATAAATACGTCCAAAAGTAGAATAAGACCTACCCGCTGAAAAAAAAAATAATAAGCTTAAAAAATTACTAAATTCGATTGAATTTAGTAGATGAGACCAAAATATTTTAATAAAGATCCACGATAAGTTAGAAAACATAAAAATTCCTCGCTTGCTTAACCCAAGTTCTTTTAGTATATAATTTAAAAAAAAATTGATAGGTTTTAGGCAACTATGGGTTAATTAATTTATTAGATAAGCATATAATTTCAAAAAGTGAATTATTCTATGATATGATAAGTTTAATGACTTTTTTACTGAGTGTATCAGTTGCAGTGGCGGCTCGTGGGAAAAAAAGTAGGTGAAGATCTGCATGGCCCAGAAAACAGTTTTATGATTAGAGCTGACATACCTAATTTTTATAAACAAAGTCGATCCTTCGGTCCTTTAGGGAAGCGAATCGGTTAATAATATCCTCGTAAAACGGATGCTGCATTTGCATAAGTTCTTTTAATAATTCTTTATGTAGTGAAATAATAGCCAAACTGGAAAGTCTTTCTTGTGAAATAGTATTTCTTGTAAATGTTTTTAGCCTTTTTAAACATGAAAAACTCCTTTCTACGGACACGCTTGTCGATGAAATGGTGAGAATTAGACAAAATAAATTAT